>NC_069789.1:80350839-80653869 GCF_027406575.1 Nycticebus coucang
CAGGGTAGCACAGCACATTCGCATGGATGGGACTCCCGGCTCACCCCTCCTGTAGCAGATCCTGACTCAGTTTCGCCCAATGTGCAGGGGACAAAGGCTCCGCCATGCATACTGTTGAGGCCACAAAGCAGCCCATGGCTGAAGGCAGTGCCACCATCCTGCAGGCCACCACCCGGGTGCTCCAGGATGTGAGAGGTGCCCCCTGAGTTTACGCCATGCAGTGGCCCTATCCAGAGGCCTTGGAGGTTCAGTCTGTTCAGGTGGGTAAAGCACAGAAAAATCTATTCTAGACACACTCTATGTCCTTCCACGCACTAGGTCAGAGTGACAGGGTAGCATCTGTCAAAGCAGACAGGGTATCTGGTAATATGAGCCTGTCCACAGAGGGCAGGTGCTCAGGCAGCGGACAACACATCTGGGATGCCCCCGGAGTGACCTGGCCCCACTCACTGCACTGACAGACCCAGTCCAGCCCAGTGGGCCCTACTCGGAGCTAGGAAGTTGGTGAATGCTGCTCCTTCCCTGATAAAATGGATGCCTTCCGATGGGGAACATGCTAGGTCCACTAACACCGTTCCACTGCCACAGCTCAGATGTCTGCAGAGCAGTCCGGTATGGCGGGGTGGAGGGAGCAGAAACAGCTGGTCTGAGTCTCTCTCTGGGTGTCTGGAAGGGTCACAGGGCATGTGTGTGTGGCTTCCCAGGAGCACCCACCGGTGCAGACATCACCGCGGAGAAGCCCGTGAGCTCCTCAGCTGAATACATCCCTCAGCATCTGCAGCCTGCAATGCGATGAGGCGCAGGCGGGGGCGGGAGCGCGGAGAAGCACGGGGAGCATAGAAGCACACTCTCTAGGCAGGCAGCGTGCACATCGCTAGGAAAAAGCGCATCATACCATCTATTTGCAAATTCTCAAATATTCAAAACCAGCCCTCCAGAAGCGTGTGTGTCAGAGTGTAAGTGTATGGGAAGATTCTCTCTTGCACACACACCAACATGAACATACACACACATACTCACAGGCAAAAGAGAGACCACCTGTAACTCCCACACAAACCGGGCACACACTTTGAGCTCCCCTCCACCTTTCCACTCACACATGCGAGGATCCATGTTTACGTTCATTCTTAAGATCACACAAGGTCGTATCTGCATATCTCCATCTCATGTGAATGTGACATCGTGTGTACCCCGCAAATAACCTTGTGGAATAGGAAGGGCAGGGGGCATTCTTCCCATTTCAAAGACGGAGAAACAGGCTCTGAGATCCTAAGTCCTTCCCTCTCTGAGGTCACGGAGCCTATCAGTGACGGCACTATGACTAGTGCTCAGGCACTATGGTTTGTAACAACTCTCCTTCCATGTTTCTCCGTGGACAGCCATGTTTGCATTTAGTCCATAAATCCACGGGCTTACCTGCACATCTGAGCAGGGTGCACACACCTGAGCAGGGAGCACACACCTGAGAGAAAGCACACATCTGAGCAGGGTGCACACACCTGAGCAGGGCACACATACCTGAGCAGGGCGCACACACACCTGAGCAGGGAGCACACACACCTGAGCAGGGTGCACACACCTGAGCAGGGCACACACGCCTGAGCAGGGTGCACACACCTGAGCAGGGCACACACGCCTGAGCAGGGTGCACACACACCTGAGCAGGGAGCGCACACTTTAACAGGGCACACACACTTGAGCAAGGCACACACCTGAGTAGGCACATACCTGAGCAGGGCACACACACTTGAGTAAGGCATACACCCGAGCAGGGAACACAGCTGAGTAGAGCATACACCTCAGTGGCACACACCTGAGCAGGGCACACACCTGAGCAGGGCACATACACCTGAGCAGGGTGCACACACCTGAGGAGGGCACACACCTGAGCAGGGCACACACCTGAGTAGGCACACACCTGAGCAGGGCACACACCTGAGTAGGCACATACCTGAGCAGGGTACATACACCTGAGCAGGGCACACACCTGAGTAGGGCACACACCTACACACATGCTAAGGCATACACCTGAGCAGGGAACACGGCTGAGTAGAACATACACCTCAGTGGCATACACCTGAGCAGGCACACACCTGAGCAGGGCACACACCTGAGCAGGCACACACCTAAGCAGGGTACATACACCTGAGCAGGATGCACACACCTGAGCAGGCACACACCTGAACAGGGAGCACACATCTGAAACAGGGCACACATACTTGAACAGGACACACACCTGAGCGGGCACACATCTGATCAGGATGCACACATCTGATCAGGATGCACACACCTGAAGAGAGCACACACAGACCCTGAGGTCACTCATGCCAGTAGTATCCACCCCACTGTACATGTACAGCAACTGAAGCCTGGATCTCTGCTCATCTTGGATGTCTGCAGCACCTTCTTCCACCTTGCTGTGCCCTGGTGCACACTGCTCAGTTCCCATGGCCCTGTGCCTACCCACATTTCATTCATTTTTTTCATTCCATAAATAGTGAGTTTCCACCATGGGCCAAGCATCGTCCAAACTCACATCTCTCCAAACCCGCTTCTCCCCTAAGCTTCCTCATCTCAGCAAATAGAACCACCCACTCCTAAGTGACAGCCAGTCCTACCCATCCACATTTTTGGATACCTGTGTGAATGTGTTTTTAAATAAATTCATGAGTTCAGGGAAGGTGGGGTAGAAACTATTCAAGACCCAAAGAATATTCTGGATTAGAAGGAGTGTTTGGCATTTCTCTATTAATCTTTAATGGTGCAGAGCTGGGATTTTTTTTTTTTTATCTCACTCGCAGAAGAGGGGTTCAGAGGCCAGGCCTTCAAAGTTTTGAAAGGGGAAGGCAAGATGGTGGCCATGTGGGAAAGAATCCCAACATAGCTCCAGTGTGCCCTACAAGATGAGGCAGAGGCCATTCTGGAGCCCTTCCTAGGGGCTCTGGGCAACCAAGGGCTCCTTCCTAACCAGCCTCAAATAATAAGAATAGGGTCTAGTGTCAGGATGGAGTTCTATCTCCCAGAGGTCACAGACCCTTTCCCATAGATACCCCAGGGCTACTCACATAGCCCTCAGGCAGGCTCAGAAGTAACAGGAATCATGTTCTATGGTACATTCTTAGCCTCTTCACAAATACCTCTTCACTCACCATGTAGAGACCAGGCCTGTGCAGGGCCCCCGCCAACTGCCTGAGTTCTCCCATCAACACAGGTCCAGGCCAGATCCCTGACAGAGGGTGTTCCTGCTGCTTTCCTCTGTCAGCCTCCTTCCTCTTCCCAACCCACTTCAACTGGATTCTTTCCCCAGCTTTTGTTTTGCCAAATCCAGTGGTCCCTTTCCCATCTTCATCATGGGTGATCTTTGAACAGTATATAGTACCAGCATCCACGCTTCCTTCCTGCAGTTTTCCAGGCCACCACGCTTCCCTGTCCTTTCTCCTGACTCCTGGTCATACCCCCTTGGTCTCCTTTGCTGGCATCTCCTCTGCCAGACCCTCAGGCAGAGGGGCACTCTCAGCCTCTGTCCCCAGCTCCTCTATTTTCCATTCCTGCTGTTCCTGGGTCATCTCACCCACATGGACAGCTTAAATAATATCTACATGCAAATGACTTCCTCAAATCTTTATTTTAATTCTGACCTCTCTTTTTAGCTCCAGACTCATGTAACCAATGGCCTAGTCAACACTTGCATACCTTAGAAGTATCTCAAATTTAATGTGGCCAACATGAACTCTGGACTTGTACCATTCTCCAGGGATTCAGTAAATACATGTACCACCATCCTCTACCTGGGGGCTTAGGGCTCAAAATCTTAAAATCTGGGATTGAGTTTTTTCTGTTTTTTTGTTGTTGTTCCATCCTTAGCCCTATCACATGTAATCCATTAGCTCGCTCTCTGGCTCTCCTTCCCATACAGGGGCTGAATGAGATTACTTCTCACCTCCTCCACTGCCACCACCCAAGGCTAAGCTACTGTCATCTCTCACCCACTTTACTTTCAGAGCCAACTCTCTGCCTCCTGCCTCCATTCTTAAGTCCCCATCAGCCATTCTCCATTAGAACAGAGTGACTTTTAAGTATAAACCATATTATATCCATCTTTCCACTTTAGATCCTCCCATGATTCCAATGAGAATAAAAGTTAAAACCCTCAATCTGGCCTTAAGGACCGCTGAGTTGGCTCCTGCCCACCTCCCTGGCTTTGTCTCCCTCCACTCCCCTTATGTGCCACACACCCACCACACTGGGCTTTCATGGGGGGCAAGTTTCCTTCAAAGTGTTACACGACCACCCTCCACATATTTAGGTCTCTGCTTAAACATCACCTCTCCGGAGAACCCCTCCTGGATTGCCCCAAGGTATTCCTCCCAACTCCTGTCCCTCTCTACCTGTGGCCCTGTTCCATTATACTATACAGCACCTGTCACTATCTGAAACTATTTCCCTGTTTCTCATCTATCACACACACTGAAATAAAAGCTCAGTGAGAACAGAGACTGTCTTGCTCACTGCTAGATTCTCAGACAGATCCTGGCATGGAGCGGGCACACTCCTCCAGCTGATAGTTCTGTGAGCTGCTGGACTGGCTGTCGGCACAGGAGCCCAGGGGTCGGGAAGAGGGCAGTTGACTCACTCGATAGAAGGCATGTTGGGTGCGGACATCGGGCTGACCTCCTTGGCCTTCTGCAGTGCATGTTTCTGGTTGAAAGCCTCTTCTTCCTCTTGTTCATCCTAGACACAAAGCAGATATGGCTTTACCGGGGACCTCTATAAATGACAGTAGCTTTCCTTCACTCTCCTGGTAGGAGTTCTAAAGACCATGTAAGTGAGGAAGGCAGAGGGAGAAGTTCAACAAGGTAGCATGAGGTTAGGTGGCTCAGAGACTTCTGATGGCCAGAGGCCAGGTCACTTGGGAGACAGCAGCCTCATGGTTCTAGCACCCTGTTCCTACAGGCTGCTCAGCACACATCTGTCCTTCTAGGCAAGGCCCCAAGTACAGAGCTAGGGCTGAGCAGCTCAGCCTTGTGTCTTCCCTGCACAGCTAAGCGGCCCCGCGCAGCATGCTCAGGCATAGACCAAATCCCTTCACCAGCATTCCTGCCTCTAAGTGTCCCCCTCCGTGATAACACCAAGGAAAACCGGGCTAGGTAAAAGGACTAGCGCTGTTAAGAATACATATGTCTTCCCAGCATGCTATGATTTTCACCTACATTATTTCATTTGATCCCCATGGTAATCCTGAGAGCTACCCAAGATGGATACATCATTCCCATCCCACACACGAGGAAACTAATGTTAATGGAGACAGGAGTCTGGCCAAAGCTAAAATAGCCAGAAAGTGGCAGATGTGGGACTCAAACCCAGTTTTTCAGATGCTAAAGCTGGCATTTTTCCTACTAGACTGTAGAGACAAAGACCCCCAAAGATATAGGGAAGAGTAGCCAACAGATGATGGAACACATGGAAGACGTCCCAGAAACCTCCCAGATGCTAAGTGCCTCTGTCCCAAACCAAATTTGCATTGTAGGGGGAGGAGAGTTTTACTCATCTCTGCAGACCATCCTTCTGCAATTAGTTATTGCCTCTTCCCCCCCGACCCCCCAGGGAGATGTATCAGGAAGGAAAGGAACATCTTTCTGAGAAATGTAGTATCTGGCTTCACTGAACTGTCCCCAGAAGGACCATGGCCAGGAGAATATCCCAGAGGCCATAGCTCAGGAGCTTTGAAGTTACTGGCCACTCTCACACCCAAACCCAGAAGGCTCAAGTCACAAGATTAGGGTCACCCAGCCATAGGTCACAGTAGTAGAGGTAGAGACGAAAGCAGGGCTCTCCTGTTTTCTCAACTCTCCATGATCATCCTGGAAAGGACCCCTTTGTAGGTTCTTAGAGATTCATCAGTTACTTCTGTATCCTATGAGAAACCCAGGTTGAGTCTCACCAAACTGTAGGAAAGTGAACCAGGTTTCCTTCACAGGTGTGGCTCTCTAACTTTTCTGAAATTTCCTTAAGAGGCCTTCCTAGCAGGCCTGAGTCAGACAATTCAGATTTGGGGAGAGAATTCTGAAGGCCAGAAGGTGCCTAAGGGCAATATAGAACCATCAGATCCCCAGAAAACAATGCTCACCTTAGTCAGCTCCTGGGCATTGGCCAAATTGTCCACAGCAATGGCCAAGAACACATTCAGCAGTGTGTCTGGCGGTGATGAGTTAAGGATGGGCAAGTAAGAAAAAAAAAGATCTTCAGCAAGGCTGAGCATGAACCTCCATGTCTTTTCTGCTGGACACTGGCAGGAGCAGAAGCTATTCCAAAAAGTCACTTTAGCAGAGGCTGTGGGAGGAGAGACAGAGAGGTTGTGCAACTCTGAAGCAGAAAGGGGGTGCATCTTCTGCCTTCTACATATCATCTCTTTTCATAGGATGCAGAGATACTTAAATCAGACCACTGAGGGGGCCAGGTGAGGTGAGGAGGCCCACGGCACTGTGAAATATATATTTGGTTTTAATCCTATTTCTGGTTATACAACTCCTAAAATCCTTAGAAACTCCAAAGTAGAGTCTTTCTGTCTGCTAATGACTTGACTGATGGCTAGCAGTTTAGTCTGTCCCCCCACCTCTAGGTAGCTTCAGGATAGGACTGGTCATGGAAAAAACAAAAGCAGGGTAAGAGGGTTGGAAAGTTCGGCCCTACTCTTCAACCTCTTGGGATTGGAGAGGGGCTGAGGGTTATATTAATCACCAATAGCCAGTGGCTTAATCCATCATGCATGTGCAATGAAGCCCTCCATGAGAACACAGAGGACAGGGTCTGGAGAGCTTCCAGGTAACTGAACACGTGGAGGTCCTTCAAGGTGGTGCATCCAGAGAGGGCATGGACGCTCCATGCTCCTGCCCCCATGCCTTACCCTGGGCATTTCTTCATCTGCGTCCTTTGTGATACTATTTATAATAAACTGATAAATGTGTTTCCCTGAGTTCTGTGAGTCACTGCACAAATTAATTGAATCTGAGAAGGGGGTGGGGAGATCCTAATTTATAGCCAGTAGGTTAGAAGCACAGGCAGAATAACTCAGGGCTGCGATTGCCATCAGAAGTAGGGAAGAAGTCTTGGGGACTGAGCTCTCAGCCTGCGGGATCTGAGGCTATCTCCAGGCAGATAGCATCGGAATGAAATTAGAGGACACCCAGCTGTTACCTTGCAGAATTACTGCTTGCCTGTTGGTGGGGTTCGGGGAGGGGGAACGAACCCACACATTTGGTCACAGAAGTCTTCTGTGTTGATTGTTGTTGAGTGAGAGAATGGAAAAAAGCACTTTGAGTTTGTTTTTCCACACTCAAAAGGTCTTTAGACAGCTGTGGCCTCTACCCACAGCAATAATAAATAAGAGAACCATTGAACAACGATGTGTGTAGGGAGCTCAGTGGAGGAGCTCATATCCCCTTTCCAGGAGGCTGGCATGAAATCCCACCTAGACCAAGCAGCATCATGCAGTGCTGTCCTGTAAGATGAAAAGAAATGAGATGCCACACCCACTGTCCTTTAGCAGCTCTCAGTAATGGGACGCTAACTCACTTCTCTCACTCCTCATGTTAAGGACCTGGAAGGTTTCCATGTTTCCTTTAACAGAATGTCATAGAGCAGGCACGATCCATTAGGAAATCCCTTTCTAGTCCATGCTCTAACCCTGCAGGTCCCAATTTTCCAACTGTCATTGAAGCTTATGTGCTATGGAACATAAACATGGTTTTAGCATAAAAGTCCAGCTCTGACTACACTCAGAGCAATGGGAAAATCAAGGAGCCATTGTAACAGTGGCATTGTGACAAAGGATGGGAGTCCATTTCTGCAACTCACTGATAGCTTTCTTTTTGTAAGTTTTTTATTGTTTAGCTTATGGCTTACTCTAACCCTACAAGAAGTTTTCAAGGCAGAAAACTTAAGGGAACATACCTCTTTTCTATGAAACTATAGAAAATGCAAAAATACAGTTGCATCGCACAGCTCTCACTTTGCTCTGCTAATCCCAGCTCAAGGCAAATTCCAGTGCCCCCAAATATTTAATGAGTGCAAAGGAGTTTGTAGTCATAAAGTACATTCAAGTAAGTTACCTCATTTAATATTTGCAACTGACAAAGGAGACAGATATCGTTAGCCTCCTTGAAGATATGAAAAATAGAAGCTCAGAAAGACTGAGTGAGTTTCCCCAGGTCACATAGCAAGTATGCAGAGTTGCTGGGACTCAAACTAAATCATCCTGATCCAGATCCTGTGACCAGGTTATGGTCACTGGAGCTAGACAGACTTGCTTTGTAATATTCCTTTTTGATTTAGTAGTTATTTGACTTAATCAAGTTATTTCTCCTCTCTGTATCTCATAAAGATTAAATGAAATAGTGTTTGTTAAGCACTTAGTCCACAGTTTCACATACAGCACAAATAAATAAATATCAGCTATAATTAGCAGTAGCAGCATTAATCATAATATTAGCATATTAAAGATCTTCCTAGATGGCAGGTTCTGTTCTACATTAGCATGCAATTAATTCACTACCATTATAATCTTTCTGCTATTTCAGTCTACAATGAACTCTGTCCTCTCCTATCTTTCCAGCTCATAGTATTTCCAACCATTCAAGGTTAACAGCCTCATATGTTATTAGTAGTATAAAAGCAGATTTGGTATAAACTCTACCTCGTTTATATTTGTATTCTTGACTCACCTGGTGTCCAAGTTCTGTGTGATCAGGATTCTTTTTTGTCTTAGTAGACCAAGCAACGGTCACGGCCCCCGCCCACCCCCACCTATCCAGGTTTTGCCACCACTGCCTCCACCACCTCCTCCTCCCAAGCTGGTCCCAAAGGGTGGGCAGCATGGCTGGGAAAGGATACAGTTCCCAAACAAGGTGAGCACGATGAAGTAGATGGCTGACCACATGCCTGAGCTGACGCCCCCCTGGGAGCGGATCCCATTGTACATCACCTCATTCCAGTCCTCGCCTGTCAAGATCTGCAAAAGCAAACAGGCAGGTCAGACCCCTGGGTTGGTGAAGAACACGGGGCAAACAGCAAGCTCTGGGCCTGGGTCCTTTCCATTTACCCCCTTGCTTGACCATACTGCTGGAAGGAAAAAAAAGTCATTCCTATAAATAATTCTAAACTTTCTTTCGAGGAATGGTTCTTTTTCGCAAACTAGAGTTCCTCCCACATCCAGCTTTGCCAGCCCGTCTCCTGCCCGTCCCCAGCACTGCCCAAATACAGTTCCTGGACAGAGCATTATTGGAATAAGCCTTGTGGGCTACATTTCAGGAAATTTGGGTTCTGGTTCAGTCTTAGCAGTCTCAGATTCTGGCTAAATATTGTTTTTCTTTAGTTCTAAGACACTATTGATTTTGAACTTCCTCCATGATTTCAGAAGTTGTTTTGTGTGTGTGTGTGTGCGTGAATGGAAAAGACACCTCACTAAATGGACTTCATTTAATGGATACCTCACGAAATGGGTCAGAAGATGTCTCCAGATTTCAGAAAACCATAAATGGGATTTGTGGCTGAATGTCTCAGACTCAGTGTCTCCCGCAAGCTCACAGGTGTAGGGAGAAGGACAATGAGGTGGTCAGGAAAGAGCTTGCTAACTACTAGTGAGAACAGAGGCACAGAGGTCCCAGGATCATTGTGGTCATGATTGCTCAACAAGAAAGAGTGCCCCGTACTCTGGGAAGAATCTGGAGAAAGAAACAGAACTCTCCTGACACTCTAAGATACCACTGTCCAAGGGACCCGCACAGCATGTCTGGACTGTCTGTTGGCCTCCTACCTGGAATACAGTCATAATGGCTGCAGGGAAGGTATCAAAATTTGCTGAAGGAGTCCCATCATTAAAGTTAAACCTGAAAAGGAAATTCAGAGAGAAGAATGGAATGAAAATCTCACATACCAAGTTTACCCTTCCCAAGATTACAGTTTTCATCATTTCTTTTCTCCTTTCTTCCACATTCCCCCCTTTCTCTACTTTTCCCTATCTCATATAACTTATAAAGATAGCTTCTACTATGAACTATCATATGATTTCTACTGTGAACTAGGCACTTTGAAGGATGTGGGTAGTTAGACAGGGTTTGAGCTGATCATTAGTTAAAAGGCTCTGTGCTGTGCACTCCAGGGACAGTGGCAAAGGAGTGGTTACCAGAAATGAGAATGCCATGCAGTATAAAGACATTTGTTCCACACACGTAGTTAGCAGTGGACTCAGGCCATGCAGAACAGACAAGATGGTTACATGGTGACCAAGGCAATGACCCTGGTCCTTGCAGGCTTAAAACTAGGTTTTGAGCCTTTTTTGGGTGGAGGGCTCTTTGGTGCTTACCTGCCTCCAAACAGCTGCATTCCTAGGAGAGCAAAGACAACAATGAAGAGGAAGAGGAGGAAGAGTAAACTGATGATAGACTTCATGGAGCTCATCAAGGAGACCACCAAATTCCGCAGGGACGCCCAATACCTGCGAGTTCCAGACAAGACTACAGCTGTGAACACGGAATACCAGCCACCCCAGGTCCAGCCCAGCATCTTCCAGGTATTCTATGAAATTAGCTACATTTGTATACTTGTAGGAAGTGGGATGGCAGCAATGTGTTGCTCCCTAGGGAATGTGGCAAAGGATCCGGCATCATAGATATTTTCTGGCTTGATCTTAGGAGGAGGAGGAGCTGAAGAATGGAGTGGGAAGCAGGGCAGGGCAGGGAAACATGTGGTAAGAGGGAAAAGAGGAGATGGAAGGAAATAGAAGGCGGAGAGAATGTTCCACTCTCAAAGGTGACTGGGCAGAGTCCAAATTCTCATCACTTACTTGGTTACTTTAAATATTCTTAGAAGCCGAAGAGCTCTCAAGACACTGATTCCAAAAGATGTGCCAGGTCTGAAGATTGCCCAGACCACTTCAAAGATACTGCCCACTGTGACCTAAAGAGGCAAACCCAGCCACAGGGAAGGGGGAAAGAGAAGAAGAGAGGAACGTTTGGGTATTCAGCACACAATCGACAGGTCTCTCCAGACTATGTGGAAATTAAAACTTATCCCCTCCCCATCCAGCCCGCTCGCCAACTGGCTACCTCCTTGTGACAGCTGCCGCCTCTCTCCCCCTGCCCTGTACTCCCCTTTCTAACTTTAATCTTTCATACTATACAATGGTTTACTGACTTCTGTCTTTGCTGAAAATGACACAGCCAGTCACTGCGTCTGCACGAATCTGATAGCCATAGCTGTTCTGACATCATAAACCCTTGAACAGACAGACAAAGGAATGGCGCTCAAACCAAGAAAACTAATTTAAATTAGTACAGTAAATTGTATTTCCATATGGAAATCTCAGAGAGGGCCCGCATTGTCTCACCATCCCAGCATTTAGTGCTAACAAGAATGTATATGTGAATCAATAAATGTGATTCACCACAGAAGCAAAAACAAAGATCACATCATCATCTCACTAGATACAGAAAAAGCATTAGACAAAATCCATGATTTTAACAAACTAGGCATAGAAGGAACGTATTTCAAAATTATAAACTAGGCATTGAAGGAACATATCTCAAACTAGGCCTAGAAGGAACATATCTCAAAATTATAAAAACCATTTGTGACAAACCCACAGCAAATATATCATACTGAATGGGGAAAAGTTGAAAGTATTTCCCCTAAGAACTGCTATGGGTCTTGGTATAGTAAACAGCCTTCAGTCACTGTGGTTTTGCAACCCTCAATGTGACAGACCTTGTTGACATAGGGCCTGATTGCTACAGAAAACAGCAATTTCAAATGAACATTTCAATTTAATTTTAATTATATATTTATTGGATGTATACTGTATTCTAGATATTGTGCTACAAGGGATAGCAAAAATTAATCCTCATGGCAATGCTGAAAGGTATGTATGTAAGGTTAAAATGGTCTCTCACTAGCTGTTCTGCCTGAAAATTGCCCATATTCAGAACCATATGTTCCAAGTTAAAATATAAATTGGCAAGAGCTCAAAATCTTTAACACCTAACTGAAGCTTTGGCAGAAAAAGAAGTGGGTTTGGCAGACAGAGAAGTGGTTCAGGAGCCCAAAGTTCCCTGACCTAGTTCTGCGGTTAACTGGGCACATGAACTTGTACTTGGTGGCTTTTATTTACTCATGTGTAAATGGGAAGCCTAACTCCTGATGCATAATGTAGTGCCTAGGACTCCTGTAGGCAGCAGAGGACAAAAACAACATGTGTGAAAACACCTGTAAGACTGCTATAATAGTAACCGTACACATTTGGATATTAATACTTTAAAGAAAGTAAACAGCTCGCTGAGATATCCTACATGCGGACTTGCTAATATAAGGGTGTATGTCTGTGTGTGTTTCTATGAGACTATATCTAGATAATTATCCTACTTTTAAACTAAAGTAGAACAAACAAATATATAAGCTTCTCTTTTTACAGAACCACCTCTAGAATCAAGTCCTTTGTCCTTTTCTCCAGGCTTCTCCCAAGATAATAAGTGGTTCAAAGCTCCAGCTATGGGTAGCTTTGTAAAAACTCATTCAGCTATACACGTAAGTGTGCACTCTATGGTATATGTGTTATACTTTAGTACATACATTAGAAATCAAAGAGCTGAGGAAAAAACCCAAACAAACCCTTGTGTGGTGAGGATTCACTTTCTGCTGAATCCCCTTTGGCTAATCTTATCTATTCCCCTTCTATAAATTCTGCTTGCAGTGGCTTCTGCTGAGTAACAGAGCAAGATGCTTATCTAGAAGCATGAAGCAGGATAGGAAGGCTTCCGGGGACTTACCCCAAAATCAAAGCAGTTAAATGAAGAGTGAAAGTAAAGGCGCGGCCCCATGCCGTACATCTTCAGGGACATCTCCAAGAGGAAGAGTCCCAGAAACAGAAATTCTGCATAGTCTGAAAAATAACAAGCAGAAGCATTAGTTCCACAGGTCATGTAGGCTCCTGCATTCCCCAGCGAACACACCCACCTGCAGAGGAACCCACAACAACACAACGCAAGGATGTTCAATGGCCTTGTCAGGCTGGTGCTAGGCAGAGCCTGACGACATGCGAATACTCTGATCCAGGATGAGTCCCAGACATGCTTAACAGATCAGCTCTGCTCTTGCAACAGTAGTTCTGTCACTGGACTTTAATGGTACAGGGCCCCCAGAGGAGAAAGAGGGGACTTTATTCTGGAACGGGACTCCTCTTCCCATGTCCAGCAAGGGACACCTCCTAGCCTTCACACACAGGGGCAGTCTTACCCAGAGCTGCCTTACAGATTCAGTCTATTTAAGATATCACTTCAGTGATCAAAATCCCCTATACCAATGTGCCTCCTTAACAAACTAAGTGAGGCTGAGACAGGAGGATGGCTTCAGCCCAGGAGTTTGAGGTTGCAGTGAGCTAAGCTGACACCTTCACACTCTTCTCAGTAAAGTATCACAAAAATGGAAATGCCCTCTCTGGGCACTTTCAGTCTTAGTATCCAATGTACTCAATACTAATATGAATCTAACAGAAAAACAAGTATATTCAAATGGAGGGGAAGAGGGAAAGGGGAAAAGAAAAGAGGAAGGGGGATTGGTCAGTGCTCACCTGATGGACACATTATGAGGGTATATAGTATACCCTCTGGATGAAGGGCTCACCTGCCTCAGTGAAAACTTGAACTTTACCTTAGAAACACAAACAATGTGTAACCTAATCATCTGTAAACTCATATTAATCTGAATTAAAATTTTAAAAAAGGACTAAGTGAAGGCTTTATAGTACCCAAGGTGTAACAGTTATCTTGTTGACTCATCATCAAGGATTTGTTTGCCTGATTCAGCAATGAATGAAAGCTGGTAACAGTCACATGATAAGCCAGCCCCCTTGAGAACAGCTCTGGCCTCCCTTGCAGTGTGAAGAGGCAGAACCCCTGGCTGGCAGAAGCCCAGCTGGGCCTAGCAGGATGCTTTGCTCTCTCATATTCACCCAGGCAGCAGTCACTGTTCACTTACAGAGGAGGTGGGTGAGCCACTGGGGCTGGTTGTGATGGACGATGGCCACGCAGGCAGTGTTGAGTGCCACAACGCTCAGCACAACCCAGTAAAACACCTGGGACTTAACCATGTGGCGAACGGAGATGCGTAGAAGTCTTTCCTTGTGCCGGAAATAGGAGGCCCCGTCCACCTTTGAGCTTTTGATACTGGCTCGGGCAAGAGGTGTGCCTAAGGGAACAGAAGTAAGGAGGAAGAATGAGAACTGAAATGTATCTTGGGATCACCCCCTGCAGCCACGAGGCATTCAGTGGGTAAGAAGAGCAGCTTAAGCATCAGGGCAAGGTGGCCGACATGGTGCAGGCCCAGGGAATCCCCTCTCTGGGCGCTCTCAGTTCTAGGAAACAGAAAGATTCCCTGGGCAGGATACCAGGCAAAAATATTCAGTGTCTTGAATCCTAATAGGATCATGTTTATATTTGCAACAGACTGGGCTTCTCTCTGTCCTTTCCTTTTAAATATGCTGCAGGCACTGGAATCCTTCTGCCGCATTGGAGATCTTTCTACCACTGGCAGCACAGAGCAGCAGTGAGCACTGTGAGTCTCTTCTGCCTTTAAGGAGGGAGTGAGACCTTTCTCTTTGGGCAAGAAAAACTTGCCATCAGCCAGAATCTCACATTGAACAGCAACCCTATTAAAGGGCTGACAACAGAAAATAGCTGAAATGTCACATGATGGCAGCAGGTGGGTGCTGCCACGGTTAAGCAGATGACCTCAAGTTTTCATGTCTGGGTCATGAGAAGAAATAGGTCTTTGGGAGCTTTTGAACAATATCTCAAAGTAGGTTTTCATCATCATGCCCAGGAGAGAGGATATGTCTACAAATGAGGTATATCTGAAGAACCAGAGTCAGATTCCTAACCCCACATTTCATGTAAACAGCATCCCCTGGTCCCGTTATTTTGGATTTGGGGGTAAATTATGATCATCTAGATTAGATTCCCATGTCTTTCCTTAATTATATCCCTAAGTTCTGGATTCTTTTCCTTCTTGTAGTGCTTCTCAAAAGATGGGATCTTGTTTTTGACGGGGATTCAAAGCACTAAAAGGAGATCTCTGAGCGGATCCACCTACCCACAGAAGAGATATCGACGCAGTGCTCATCGCTGGAGTCTCGGGTCATGGCCTCCGTTCGGCTCCTTTTGATGGTTGCCCTTCGAAGCACTATACCGGGGAAGGGAAGGCTGGTGAGAGGCCACAAGCACACCCAGACCATTCTGGACAAAACTTGAGGACCATAGGCAAGAGGCCTATGCAAAGACCCTGTGACACAGGCGTCTGCCTCCTTTAATCCCTGAGGCTGGGTGGCAGAAACAGAAAATACCTACAGAACCATGAACGCTGTGCTCCCAGCACCTCCTGAATATAGGGGCTCCAGGATCCCTGCTAGAGCTGGTCTAAATGCATAAGCAAACCTCCATTCCCTATCTATTTGTCCTGGCTCTTCATAAACAATGCCACTTCCCGGTAGTGAAAGTGGTCTCAGGATGATCCCCACACATCTTAAAAGCAGACCCCTTCATGTGCCATTGGTCGTGTGATGGTCTTTTCACTGCACAGTATCAATCACATGCCTGGGAACAAAGCAACTCTCGGGTTTCATTTTCATCACTTTAAAAGGCATTTAAATCTGTGACTCAATTCCCTTCATTTTAAAGCATGAGGGGTTTTTATGACAGAGCCGCTTTCGTTTCAAATCCCAGAGCACCCTCTTTTCTTTCCTTCCCCTCTTCTGATCAAGAGAGATTGCCACCACCTAAGAGGGGGCAAAGGCAAATGTGGGAGGTGTGGGAGTGCTGCCTTACCTTCTAAGGCGGATGTTCCAGTGTTTTTATTTTCTTCAGCAAGCATGACTTCCTCTATATGGAAACAAATGGTTTAGTAAATTATCCATAAATGCCAAATTATTTTGCAAAACGAAAATCCCTCGGGGACAGCTCTGGCTCCAGGGTAACAGAGAAAGTGAAGAGTTCAGAGTCTGTCACAGGCACCAGCATCAGAAACAGACTGGGTGCCACAGAGGGTGCGCAGAGCTCACAGAACAGAGAGGAAGTCCTCCAGGAGGAGGGTGGGGATGATGGGCAAAATTCAGCTGTGTGTCTGATACCCACACTCAGAAGGACACGGTGAGGAAGAAGAGATCTTTTCAACTAAAACCCCCTACGTTGAAAGGAATGACAAATTTCCGTTTCTGTGTTTTCTTCTCCCAGTTTCCTGCCCTCTCTTGTGCCTAACATCTACACCGCCATTCAGCAGGGGAGCCCACTTCCTTGTCTTTGAGGAGGTGGCACCGGATGCCTCAAGGCCCTCAGAGAGAGGCCAGAGGGTGTGGGCCTCCTGTGTCCCCACCACCTCCCACCTGCTGCAGTTGAGCAGAGCTTGAGACAAAGGGGCCTGGGCTCATCCCGAGTTTATCCCTACGGTATAATAAAAAATAAACTGGTTTATTTTTGACAATTGGTTTTTGTCTCTGGTTCCTGGCTCAGAGTCTTTGGTATGCTAATAAGAAGACTCAAGGAAGACAGAGAGGCCCCTAATAGTTTAAGAATGGCATCTGGTGGCCAGAGAAGCTAGCCACGTGATAACAGCCTTAGAACTCTCAGCCTCTCCCTCCCCACCTGTAGGGAGGAGAGGGGGCTGGAGATGAGTTTAATCACCAAGGCCCAGTGATTTAACCAAGCAGGTCTACTTAATGAAATAGCCACAAACCCTCCTAAGTGACCAGCTCAGGGAGCTTCTGGGTTGGTGAACCCATAGACAAGGCAGAGGGTGGTGTGCCCCCCAAACCCCAAACTTGGCCCTATGCATCTCCTCCGTTTGGCTGTTCCTGAGATGTATCCTTTGTAATAAACTGGTAAAAGCACAGTTTTTCCAGAGTTCTGTGAGTCATTCTAGCGAATTAATGAACTGGTAGGGGTTGGAGGTGGAGGTTATATGAACCCCTGAATTTGTAATCAGTCAGGCAGAAATCTTGTCTCCCAGGACCTGCTTTCATCTGGCATCTAAAGTGGGGCAGTCCTGTGGGACTGAGCCTTTAACCTATAGGGCCTGCAGTTACAGTAGCAGAATTGAGTTGACCTGTCGGACACCCAGTTGGTGTTAGAGAATGGAAATACTGGTAGATGTTGGAACGATATCATTTGGTTGTTGGTTTTTGAGAAACAGAGTGCACAGCCCTTGGGTTCTGTGCTCTCAGACTCCCGAGGGGCAGTCTTGCACTCTACTGAGGGGTCACCATCAGAGGGGTACTATTTTCTACTTAGACCTAGACTTCCCCACCCCCTCCAAATGTACCAGCAAAATAGCCCTTCTGCCCCAAGTCTGGTAGGATCCCAAGTGCCCCATTGGGGGTGACTTGGACGAGTTTTGATCGCAAACCCTGGGCCAGGCTATTGGAGACCTCAGCTATCAGTTCCTAAGATCCCATCTGGTGGGTGGGAGAGAAGCTTACAGGAGACCCTTTTAAACAATGGTTTAATTTAAGCACTTTTAACAAGTACAAGGATAGTTGGCGAGGTCAAAGTCATTACTGTATTCCAACTGCATCTAAACCTGAGAGTATATAATGTATTTCCCAGGGAGGGGGATATTTTGAGGCTGAGATGGTACTAGCAGGATGGCTATTATGCCAAGTCATAAATGTTTACCTTTCTTTTTTAGGTACAGCCTCTGGAAAAACACTAAGTTAACAGGTTAAGTGTTGTTGGTGGGATGCTCCTTCCTGCAGACATAGAAGGTTTTAAAGCCATTTCATAGCACGGGTCGTTTGAAGGGTATCATTTTAAACTAGGTACTTGTAAATAAATACCTCACAACAACGTTAATTACCAGAGCAGAGAGTCACTTCGGCTCTGCACAGTGTCTGGGCTTTGGAGTGGGCAGATCTGAGGACCCCCAAGGCAGAAGGAAGGCTCATGGTGCCACCCCGCATCCCTGGGAAGCGCTTGAGGGCTCTGGATGTACGGAAACCACCCTCCTTCTCCTGCTCCCAACCTTTTGCCAAGTTTGCTTTAGAACTTGAATGTCTTTCCAGGGAAATGTAACCCATATGTCTCTGATTCACTCACGCTCCATTTGTAAGGGAAGGGCTGGGAAGCACAATTTGACGTCACAGTGCGTCTTTTTTCTTAGAAGGAGGAGAGAGCTGGCCTTGCCAACTGGAAGAAAGGGAAGCCTTGGAATCTTGCAAAGATTCTTCAAAGGCAGAGCCACAAAGAGCAGCACATCGTGCCTCCGGGTCTGTGCGGGGTCATGGTGAGGGCTGGGAGGGCTCTTCTCTGGGTCCACTGCCAGCTCTTGGTGGTCTGTCAGATGGCACCTCCACCAAGAAAGCCAAGGGCAGGTGGGAACACCAGGCTGCCTGCCTGGCCTGGAAGCCAATCTGATTACTCTCCCCGGTAAGGCTGAATTCCCATTCAGGGGAGAGATAGGGGAGAGTCACATCCACCCCACCCCTACACAACAGCTCTTGGAGGAGAAAGGGTGAAATGGGAGCGCAGCCAACATGCATCACTCATGCTTCCGCAGGGGAGTTTGGAGGGTCCCAAACAGAGCAGTTCATCTGCCTTTCAATCATACACACCCTCTCTCAGCCCTCAGCGGTAATCAAAAGTTGACTCCAGAGCTCAGAGGGGCCTGCTGTGTGCTGGCGGTCAGAGGAAGAGTGTCAAACTGTCATTCCAAAGCTCCTAAGGAAGGGTTAGGCTCAGGCAACTAAGCATCAAATCATACTCCAAATTTTCCCTCCATGACCTGACATTTGTGCTGTGCTTTCTACTAGGAACAGAGAAAAGATGCTGACTGTCATATGCTTAATATTTTTTTTTATTAAAAAAATCACTCTTTGCTCTGGAAGAAAATGAAGATATATGACACCAATGAAATCCAACATTTAAAATAATAAAGAAAGCAAATGTATCCCCTTTACTGACAGATACTAGGTGATGGATGCCCCTCATAAGCAGCTAAGCAGCAGCTGAACGTGAACCTGGTGGCTCTGCCGGGTGACAAAAGTATGACACGTTTGGCTGTATTCGCACAGCTGGGCAAGAACTATTCCTGATGTTGAGCCACAGGGTGAGGAGCAATGACAGCTTGAGGTTTAGGAAACCACCTGTCCTCACTGTCATCTCTTCCCTGGATGGCGGCAATAGCCTCACAACTGCTCTCTCTGCTTCCACCCCTGTCCCCCTGTGTTCTATTCCCAATGAAGCAGCCATGTGCCCCTTTACAATCTTCAGTCAGAGGATGTCAGTTCTCTGCTCAAAACCCTCCCGTCATTCTTTTGTCGCTCACAATAAAACCCATAGCCCTTATCATGGCCCATATGGCCACATGCAATTGCTGCCCACTACCCTCTCGGCCCCGCCGGCCCTCACACTGTCCTCTGCTCTACCGCCCTGCCCACTCCCCATTCCACTCCTTGGGCACTGCTGGCCCACCCCCCCAGGGCCAGGACTCAACTCCGGAATACTCTTCTCCCAGATCTGCCTGGGGCTCACTACCGCATCTCTTCAAGTCTCACACAAATGGGCCTACCCCGACCCCCACTATTTAAAATCGCAGTGTACCCTATGCCCCATAACCCTACCCTGATCTGTTTCCTCACTGGACTTATCTTCTTACCACCTTCTTACAAGTTACTCATTTATAGTTTTATTTCTTTTTTTTAATATATTTTTTATTGTTGGGGATTCATTGAGGGTATAAGAAACCAGGTTACATTGATTGCATTTGTTAGGTAAAGTCTCTCTTATAATTGTGTCCTGCCCCCAAAAGTTGCATAATTGAGACCCCCATCCCCCTCCCTCTCTTTGCTTGCTCTTCTCTTCTCCCACCCCTTCTTCCTTCCCTCTCTCTGCTCTCCCCTTCCCCCACCCCCCACTGTGTACTGCCTTCCTACAAGAGAAGAGTATGGGAGAGTCGATGGTTTTTTTGGCCCACTGCTATCTAAGTGCCTAGAATAGGGCCTGGCACAAAGCAGGCACTGGACAAATAAGTGGACTGTTATGAGCAGCACCAGGATGAGCATTAAACAATGTCACCAGACCAACCTGAGCTTGAGGACTAGGCCCTTACCTTTTACACAGCTCACCTTGCTAAGATCCTGCCTAATGAAAGGTGTCCAATAGATGAACAGTTTGACCCCAGAGAAAGAAAGTGAGGCCAGCAGGAAACCCAAAAAGCTAACAAGGCATTCAGACCTTCTCTCTGCTCTCGTCTGAGCTGCCCCTTGAATGTAAGCACTTGGGAGTACCTGTGGGCCCTGTGGTTTGTGTAGCTCCCTCGTCCCCTAACCCCAGGCTCCTGCAGCTCACCTGCTTTGTCTATCCAGGCACGGTAGCCATTCAGCTCACGCTCAATCTGCTGCTGGCGCCGCAGCTTCATGAAAGCTCTTCGGTTCTCCACTCTCTCCCTCTCTTTGGCGAATTCCCTGTGGACAAGATGGATAAGAGTCACCAGGTTTGTATAGTGCCATATCTAAGGGACAGGATGAAGCAGGTGTCTTTCTGCATCCTGGGAGACTGGCACCTCTCCGTCCCCTTGCAAGGTTATACAGAAACACACCTCACTCGGCCTCACTCGGGTGAGGTGCATTCCAATTAGGACTGCTTTCTCTCTCTCTTTTTTTTTTTTTTTGTATAAACAGAGTCTCACTGTACCATCCTCAGGCAGAGTGCCATGACGTCACACGGCTCACAGCAACCTCCAGCTCTTGGGCTTACGTGATTCTCTTGCCTCAGCCTCCCAAGCAGCTGGGACTACAGGTGCCCGCCACAACGCCCGGCTATTTTTTTGTTGCAGTTTGGCCGGGGGTGAGTTTAAACCCGCCACCCTCAGCATATGGGGCCGGCGCCCTGCTCACTGAGCCACAGGCACCACCCTGCTTTCTCTCTTTTGAGGAGTACTTTTGTAGCCATGGGACAAACTAGGTTTCAAAATGCCAAGCCCCTCCCCTGGCTCCTGCCTTCTGGTCTCCATTCTCTCTCTCTCTCCAGAGTTCACCCTTATAATCAGACATTTATTGTGGTCAGCTACAACAGAGACCCTCAGCCTCTGAAGGGCACCACTACCCTTTCTGCCTTTGATAACAACAGTGATTAATGTCTCCAGAACATTTACTATGTGCCAGCTCTGTATGAAGTTTTTCATACTCATTGACTCATTTAATCCTCCCAACTATCCATGAAATATTATTAAAATTCCTACATAACAGATGGGGAAACCAAGGCTTTGAGAGGTGACATGACCTGGTGGGATGTGAACTCTAACTGTAAGGCTGTGCTGTCCCTGGGGTCCTGTATCCTGTGGTGCTCAGTAAAGGCTGCTACTGAAAGCCAATGATACTGATGACTTGAAGGGCTGAAATGCTGTTGGAAGAGGCTGGCATCAGTTAAGTAAGAACTGGAGGGGTGTGGGAAGGGCACCTGGCTCTAGTGGAAGAACAGTGGGAGGTAAGGTGGGGCATGGAGGGGCCGAGGAAGATCACCAGACAAGGAAAAGCCCAGGTGAGGGCAGGGAAGAAGGCAGAGTCCATGGCTGGCACAGGTAACCAAAGCCACTCTGTGATCGACAGAGTGAAAACACCAAAGCTCTACCTGGCAGAGCCCTGCCCACATAAAGCTAAAGAAAAACAAATTAAAAAAAAAAAAAAAGAAGAAAAGAGGAGAGCAGCAGACTGAAAATTCCCTAGGAGAGAGGAAGAGGATCGAATTCAATGGGTGAGCAAATGGGGATAAAGAAATAGTTGTTTGCTGACAGCTCTTCCAGAAGCCACCCCTACCAATGCCTTTCTTATCACCAGACACCATTATTCTAGTGCAGGGCCCCCCATCCATGGCTCAGATGTTCTCCCACTGCTCCAGAAGCTGTTCTACATATGTGAGATGATCCCCATAAATAAAGAGCTGCAACCTGAGGATGAGGGAACCCAGAACCCACTGCGGGTCCCGCCAGCCCTGCCCCCTCTTGTCTGAGGGCTGAGTGATGTGTCCCAGCCACAGGGAAGGGGATAGAGAGGTGCCAGTCTACCAGGATGCAGAAAGACACCTGCATGTGCTCACCTGAACTTCCTGTCAATACAGAGCTGGCTT
This sequence comes from Nycticebus coucang, assembly GCF_027406575.1. Taxonomy (NCBI): domain Eukaryota; kingdom Metazoa; phylum Chordata; class Mammalia; order Primates; family Lorisidae; genus Nycticebus; species Nycticebus coucang. The sequence continues at coordinate 80,372,997 of NC_069789.1, forward strand.
GCTTGGGGCACAACTGCCTGCTTATAATAATCACCCTCAGACTGAGGATGTGGGGACGAGATGCATTGGAAGGAGACATTCTCCTCTGCCTGATTCAGTGGGTTTTACTAAAGGAGCTATAGGGGAATGGAAGGAGAGCATCAAAATGAAGAGTGACCAACGCCAGTGAGGGTAAGAGAATTCAACCCATGGGTTCCTCTCTTTCCTCACCTTCCCTTCCAGATTTTAGAAATTTGGAAGTAACAGGAGGCTGGCAATGTTCACAGCATCACCATCCACCAACATTCTTCCTTTTGGCTCTTTGCGCCTTCCTATCCCTCCTGTTCAATTAGTTCCCTTGTTCTGTTGGTTCTACTTTCAAATAGCACTGAATCCACCCTTCCTGTCCATCCTCATAATGTTGGTCCAAGACCTTATCCTCCTGTCTGGACTATCTCAGTAGCAGCTAGTGGGTCTCTCAACCATCTCTCTCTCTCCCTTCATTTCAGCCATCTCTCAGCCATTGATATTATCTCTCTAAAACACTCCTGGGTCTTCCCCCAGTAATAACATTCCTTGAGCACTTTTAAATTTACGAAGCACCGCCATACATTTTGCTCATTGAAGCTTCACAACCATTCTGAGAATAAGGTAGAACAGATAACTTCATCCTCAATCCAAAAGTTAAGCAACTTGAACAAGTTTAAGTAAGAAACAGAGCCAGGACTGGAACTCAGGCCTGTTGGTCTAAGAGCTTGAGTTCATCAGGCCCTATAGAGTTGCTGAGACCTGTGGCACTTTTTTATGCTAGTTTCTTTACCTTTCATACATATGTGTCTTGATTTTTCAATTAAGCTCTGGAGGAATCCAGAGAGGGTTAACAAGAAGGTAATAATTTCAGCAAGACCTTGAAAAGGGAACAGCATTTAAGCAGGCTCTGGGCAGAGGAACATGATCACCCTTGAGCATCTTGGGGAAGCGTTATCCCTAACATGGCCATTTTCCAGCCCAGAAAACTGAATCTGAAGAGAGCTAAGTAGCTTTTGCAGAGGGGTGCATGTCCAAGGACACAAAGCCACTAACAGGAGCCATGAGTTCAGAGCTTCTAAACTCCACCTTCTTTTTACTCTGTCAGCACCTCCTTTGCCCTCTGCTGAAAGAAGTACAGGGAACATGGCCTTCAAAGCCTTTCACAGTCTGAGCCCAGACCTTATTGTCCAACATCCCTTCTCACCTGGTGTCTGCCTGCAGGCCACCACGGCCATACTTCAACCACAGCAAATTTCCCATTATTCCTACAAATGCAGGGTGGGCTTTCGAGGCTGGTTTATGCTACTTTGCTGCCTCAAATCCCCTTTTCTTATCTTCCTGAGTGTCAAACTTCTTCTTTAAGGCCAGGTTGAAATATCACCTCTTCTGTTTGGCTTTCCCCTCCTTCCAAGCCTCTCCCCTGGCTCCTGTCTTCTGGTCTCCATTCTCTCTCTCCAGAGTTCACCTTATAATCAGACATTTATTGTGGTCAGCTCTATGTTTGTTTGACTATTTCTTCCTTTATGTCAGCTTCTTTAGAAAACATTCTTACTTCAACATTTTATCTTCCTGTACTAGAGCACTCCTGGTACTTACTATATGTTCAATGGATTATTTTCTTTTTAAAAAAATATCCAGGCTGACTAAGTGAGCATACTGATAGCTCTGTTCGGCTCCCAGAGGCTTAAATAAATGAGCACTTAACTGACGCAAAGGGAGCCAAGTGAACTAATGGTAACTCCCGGACACTGCCACAGTTTCCTTTGTTTAACTCCATTAAAATCATCAGAGATTTAGTCTATGAAGCATGTGATGTGTCACCTCTGACCCCCAGAATAGCAGTTTAGCTTGAATTCTAGTGGGATAGGCCAGCAAACCCCAAGCTAAATGGCTGGTGTATTTGGAAGTTTTGTGGCTCTGGGTATTGCTGGCTGGGTTCCCTGCTCTTCTTTGCCTGACCCCCAACCCCCACCCCCCAGCATCCTAGCTGGGATTCGCAGGCCCAGAGCCCAACAAATCTGGTCAAGTCTCTTGGCTAAAATAAAACAAACAATATGCTCCACTGGGGCTACTTCCTCCAGCATTTTAGCTAAGGAGAAAGGCTCTATGTGGGAGACCTTATTCACTACATTTACTAAGAAGCCTTTTCTTAGTTTTTTTGTTCTTTCAGTGAGAGGCTGGGTAGAAAGTCTGGCACCTGTATCGTTCATGGGACTTCTCACCCCTCCCTTGCTGTGGTAATTTTTTGTGCCAATGGCCTATCTCCAGAGCTAATCTTCAGATTCCATGCCACCAAGCAGAGCCTATAGAGCAGTATGTTTCAACCCTTTTTTTTTTTTTTTACTCACACTTGAACCTATAGTTAAAACTTCCACGGCACACTTAAATTATGTTGATCAAAAAAAAACAAAAAAGAATTTACAAGAAGAATATATTTACTGTGCTTTGAACTTCTTTTGAAGTTCATAATTTAATTTATGATCCATAATTTAATTACGGATCTTTAAAAATCTTTGTGGCACATCTAAGATCCTCTGCTATAGAGTATCACATTTCATCAAGGACCTATGATGTTTAACCCAATCCCTGATATTATAGATTCCAGAGATTATAAAAATAAAACATTCAGAACAGCTAATGTTCATATAACGCACTTAAAGTCATTTTCATGCAAATTAATTTATTTATATTTTCAAAAACCTGGGAGAGTCAAAAAGGTTACTTGCCCAAGATAACCCAATTAGCAAGAGGCAGAAACAGAATTCAAACTAATGTCTTCCGATTCTAGGTTAAGTTCTGTTTCCACAATGCTTCCACTATCTTCCCTGATAGCTACAAGTCAAAATTTAAAATCTCCAAAAGGGATTTTATGTTAGTCCCAAGTCAAGGAAAATAAGGATATTCAAAACAAAGATTTTGTTTTTTTCTAAAGGGATTGCCTTTTTCATTGAGACCATGGCATAAAAATCCATTGCTCTATGCTGGGTTAATAAAGACCTAGAATATGATAACAGTCATAGCTTTCGCAGAGCTAGTGATATGCTTCCTGATTTGCTGTTCATTTAGTCATACACACATTACATTCTGGGGAGGACAGGAGCAAACAATATTCAGCTCTATCACCAAAGATTACTAAATGTTCTAACCTCAGATTTAAACAGGCCGACCAGGCTCACGAGTATACCAGTGGCCAGACCTAAGAAAAGGAAGCATTCTCATTTCACTGGTCCCTCTCTTGCTGAGCATCGGAATACTGTCTCCTCTTTACAGAGGACCTTGGGGTTATTTAGGTGGTGATGCTTTTGCAAAGATAAAGCATATGACCTTTTCTTAGCCAAATAAATGACCACTGCCAAATTCCATATTGAAAAGCAGCTCAGAGAGTAGACTCTGGATTATCTCAATTTGTCCAGTTCCCTCGGATTAAGCCATAGAAAGTTTGAAAAGGGAACTCTGGTTTATAGTAGAATAGTGCTCGTGACTCCTGAGGCCCTCTGGCATTGGCCCGTGGCTTAAGTAAGACGATGGGGAACCAGTTTTTTTTTTTCCTTTGCTGCATCCATTTTCTACACCCAACGATGTAACAGAACTGTAGATTGGTTACAGCTAGACATCAGAATTCCAAACCAGAAGAACAAGGATAAATGCCCACTGAACACTACCCCCAGGTAGCAGAAATACTACCTGGTCTATTTTGAGATTGAGGCATCCAGCTATCCTCTGATGCTAATAAGCTCGGCTATAACCTCTCTATCTCGGTTCCCTCATCAGGGATGACATTGGGGCACATAAAAACCCTCTGCTCATAATCTGGTTTACTCTATGCGTCCTCAACGGATTCCCAAAAGGGACGGTATAATGATAAAAATCCAAATTGTTTTTCCTTGCAGATACTTCCTTCACTCAACTCTGTTATCCACAGCTTTAGGCTGCTTCCTCCAGCCGCAGCCCCCACTGCCAGGTGAGGGTAACCTGCAGTTCCCTCACAACACAGCACTCACATACATGAAAGAAGGGGAGCTGAGGGTGAGCGCGGATGAGCCTCTATCTCGACTGCCACATACGCATGCCAGTTTCTAAGTTTCAGGTAAGGAAACTCAGGAGAACACTTGCACTGCAGGGTCAAGTACAGTTTTCTTCATTCATCCTAGCTACTGAATTTGCATTTGTGACCGCCTTTGTTTTCCAGCAGTTTACTTGAGAAGCATAAGTTGTAAAATTCAACTATTCATACATAGCCAATTTTATAGTATTCACAGAAAGATGAAATAGAAGAATTACATAGATAATCTCAGACAAGCCAGAATGCCTAAAACATTTATCACGTGTGCCTGGGTGGAGGAGCATAGGGGAGGGAAAGCAGAGGCCTCTTTGAAACCATGTTTATGTTAACTTTAAAATTGATTAATATTTTATGAATTCACATACATAAAGGAGCCATTGCCACAGGTAGTTCGCAAAGTGGCTCATCTGTATCTTAATAAATAAAAAGGGATTGTTTTTAGCCCATAGGGTCTTGATTGGAGAGGCTTTGGTCTTCCACGTCCTGGAATTCATCATAATGTTACTAACTCTTGGGGATAAGAAGTAGGTTCACCAAAGCCTTGCTCCAGCTGAAATCCCTGCCCATGTACATCACCCTAAAGTCACAGGGTATCTAAACAGGTCTCTCTATACTTGTCTAGTGAGAAAGATATTCTGACAGGCCCACTGTGGCAAGGAAGCCTCTGTTGGAGGACTGTTTGGCTCACGTTTTAGCCTCTGGTTCCAGACCTCCCCTCCCAACTCAGTACACACAGGGAGCTTTGTTTACTGATGTGAAGCCCTCACTGCTGTCATGGCAACCAAAAGGAAGACAAAGCCCGCCAGGATGGGCCAGCCTGTGTGACTCAAAGATCTGTTTACCCACACTCCTGTACACACTTGCATGCTTCATCACACACACATTGGCACGAGTGCACACATGCTCACGCTGACACAGGAAGCATATGTAGACAGACTCTGCCAAGCACACAAATAGTCACATGGTCACACTCCTATTAACCTTCACAGCCTGTCTTTCAGAGGGCTTTGCTACCCACAAAGAAACAGTGCCGCTGTTCCTGTAAGATCTGTGCTTCAGGAAGGAGGAATTTGAGCTGGAAATCAAGAAAAACCTCTTCAATCCTGAAAGTTCCAAAATTAACAGAGAAATTGGGGGAGTTGGATTGACACCTATGTGGTGGCAGTAGTTTAATTTCATTTCCACTTGGAAATGCGCTGAGGAAGGGGGAGCGGTGAGATTTTTCAATGTTCTTATGTTCGTAGTGTTCAGTGCTCTTACGACCCTGGGGAATCTTTTCATTTTTCAGAGGAGCAAACACAGCCCCAGAGAAGATAAATACCTTTCTTAAGGTCACACGGTTTGGCAATATTATCATTATTTATGCCTTATCCCATGACTTGTTCCAAAAAGGATTTAAAAGGAGACTTAGGCTGTCAATAAATAAAAGCCAAAACACAAGCTAGCCCTCTAAATCCTATCCACTGTTGACTCTAATAAGCAGGACGGGTGTCCAGATGGGTGAGGATGCAAATACTCAGGCACTATATCATACTGCATTACCCTGTCTTAGAATCAAGGGCTTTGGGAAGGCTCCTCCTAGGAGCAGAAATCCTTGCCTAAAGTGGTTAAGGCAAATAAATGGCATCACCCAAAACACTGTACCCCTCCCTTAGCCCTCTACCTTATATCCATGGCAGAAGAAAGGCCCTGAGTTTCCCAGACTAGGATAGATAGACCTGGCAGATCACCTGTCCAAGCCCAGCCATTTACAAGGAAACTAATCAGCAGTCCCCATCCTTTTTGACACCAAAGACTGGTTTCATGGAAGACAATTTTTCCATGAACCAGGGTAGAGGAGATTAGATTCTCATAAGGAGTGTGCAACCTAGATCCCTCACATACACGGTTTACAGTAGGGTTCCTGCTCCTGTGAGAGCGTAGGAGATGGGGCCTATGTGGGCCACTGATGATGTAGGGACAGGAAGTGAAGCTCAGGTGTTGATCTGAGCAACAGGGAGCAGCTGTAAATATAGGATGGAGCTTCACTGGCTCACCTCCTACTCTGTAGCCTGGTTCATAACAGGCCAGGGCTAGTGGGAATCCATGGCCCAGGGGTTGGGAACTGCAGAACTAAAGGACAGGGGGAGGTCAGACACCTGCTGGTCCACAACCTGGTACATCTCTTAGATCTCCATGTTCAAAGTCATTACTATTTCATAGCTTCAAGACATTTCAGATTCCCTTAGGATCTCAGGGAATGACTTTTCTCTCTCTTCTTGACACTGAGAACTCATGTACTTATTTGTTTGAGTAAGTACAGTAAAAAAAGGCCTGGCAATGAATGTAAAGGGGATAATGAAGAAACTAGACTATGTTTCTTGTTTTAGTTTTTAACCTTAAAGTTGGTATAATCCAGACTGTTAAAACACAATCACACATATCTCCGAAGTTATACAGACCTGAGTGTGAATCCTAGCTCCATCCTGGTGGGATCTGAGGCATGTTCCTAACTTGAGTCTCAGTTTCTTCGTTTGTAAAATAAGAATAAATATCCTAACTATCTCAAAAGGTTGATTGTGAGGATTAAACAGATAGAAAGTAAAAAGGGTAGTGTGTAGGACAGATTAGAGCCACTTGGAGCACCTGGTTAATGTTACTGACATTGCTGAGAATGTGTCATAATACAGATAACCTGTTATCAAGGCCTTCATATGTATATATTCATTCTGCCTCCAAAACACCATTTATTGAGTGTCTACTACATGGTAGGTATTGTTTTAGAATATGGTAATACAGCATCAAGTATCAAAGCAAAATCCTTGTCCCCACAGAGTTTACAGCATACTGCAGGAGAAAAATTGTAAACAAGATAAGCACAATACATAGTATGCTATATATTGGCAAGTCCTCAGGGAAAAAATAGTAGAGAAGTACAGTTAGTATTGGTGGGGTGGGGGCTGGAATTGTGGATCGGGTGGCTGAGGAATGCCATGAAGTATGCGAAGGGGAGCCACGCAGATACCCCAGTGGGGGTTGTACCTCCAGGAAAGGTGGCAGCAAGGGCAAATCTGAGGAGTTTCTGAAGAACAGAAAGGCACTGATATGGCTGGACTGGATTGAATAAATGCTTAAGGGATGAGGGGAGGTCAGAGAGGATGATAGGCCGGGTGGAGGTGGAGGGCTGGATCACACAGGGCCTATGGAGATCTGGCTTTCACTAGGGGTCACTGGGAAGGCACTTGGTGGGATCCAGCAGTGGACTTAAATGACATGAGCTAAGTTTTCAGAAAATGCCTCTGGTTGAGAACATGCTGAAAAGGACTGAAGGTAGAAGCTGGTAACCTTCTGGTTATGTCCAGATGATGGCAGCCTTGGCCAGAGTGGCAGGAGTGGGGCTTCTAGGAAATAGTGGGGTTCTGATTCTATGGTGAAGATCAAGCTAGGAGGACATGCTGACCATTGAATGAGAAGTCTAATAGAGATATGAGCCCAAGATGACCCCCAGGCATCTGGCTATAGTAACTAGATGTTTGGAGTTAAATGATCTGAAGTAGAAAAGATACCAGGGTTGGGGGTGGGGGACAGATTTGTGGGGGTGGAATCAAGAGTTCTGCTATGTATATAACTCAACTAGATATTTTAACACATTTCCAGTAAAGATCTTTAGGCTTAAAATTACCGATTCTCTGTCATCTATACAATACATGCCAACTGCTTCAAGAGTTATCAATGGTGAAGGAAACAGCACCCCAGACTCTCTGACCACCACCTTCCTTCTCCCCCACTCACATTGGCTAGAAAGATGTCAACAGGTCACTTAGCAAAACCATCAAGAAACTGTTGTTGGTATTGCTACAAGCAAAATTCGAAACACAACAAAAAAACCCCATGAATCTTCTTGAAGGCTGCACTCTGTCATACCCTGTGCTACGCTGACCCCTCCCATCACCAGATAGACAAGGAGGAGTGTGTCCCATGACCACTGCACAGTCACGAGCTCTCACGTGGTGGTCCTGAAAACCGGAGGAAATGAGGCCAGGTACCACACTTCTGCCCCTATTCCACAGATTAGATAAGTAGAGGCTTAAAGAGCTTTGAACCCCGTGAGAGTTACACAGCAGCACTCAGATCTCTCTGCTCTGTTTAATTCTCCACCGGTCTGTGTCACCTCACTGTGACACACAGAGACTATCAAGACACAAACTCAGAGGCACACATGCTGCTTTCTCTCTCGCTCCATGTATATAATCGTGTGTGTTTCAGTGATAATATTTCCGTGGGTTCAAAGCCCTGTGGCACAGGAAGAATGGGCCCCAGGAAGCAAGTGCATTCCACATTCTTCTGTCTCCTCCCCTCACGTCCCCCACCCGCACTCTAATTACAGCATAAAAAAGGCATCTTGACAGAGAACAAATGGCTGTGTTCTTTTAAGAGACACATTTTGCACTCCTCTGGGAAGCCACAACCATTGGCCGCCTCCCGAAAGGCTTTGGAGGTGACTGAGGAGCCGTGCGGCTATGTTCAAGGGGGTGACTGAGAGTCTATTACCAGGTCGAGCCTCTGTACACTGTGTCACTGTGTGGACATTTTTCCCTTTTGTCAAAGGGCTTTGAGTTTCCCAGAATCCTTTCTTCATCCTCCTCAGATAATTTAAACATTAAAGATTCCTCTTAGGAAGATAAAATGTCATGGGTCATCATCAAAAGATTCTTCCCTGTTAAAACAAGCCCTTTCATATGCTTTGGGATGGACAAGTCGGAGAAGGCCCAGCGCTGACTGAAGGGGAATGGTGGAAGCAGAGGACAGGAGCTGGAATCTGAAGGGAAAATGGGCCAGAGGGAACCAAGGGGCGAGACTGGAAGGAGCGGAAGGAAGGTGAGACCCGGCGCAGGCTGATGAATGCAAACTCACTACTGAAAGGTTAACCCGGCCTTTCCACTCTCTACCCTTTCAGAGGCTGGGATTAAAATGGGTGGGAGACATGGGAGTTTTCATTCATACATCCATTCATTCGTGTTTTCAGGGTATATCAGAAAAACTCCCAAATTCAGTCCCATTTTTCAGACAGACAAACAAAAACCAGGCTTAGAACAACTACTAGCATTGCCCAAATCATAGTCTGCATGTAGTAGAAGCAGCTGCACCTCTCCATTTCCGCTCCTTGGCATTGTCTGAGTACTCACGGGTGATCCCGCGTGCTATACGATCTGTCAGGACAGAAGCTCTGGGGACTGTTAGTACTCACAGTTACATCCCCAGCTCCAGCATGGGCTAGCCCTCAGCATTGTCTGTCACCACATGCTAAGCAGCCAGCAGAGGAGAAGCAGAACAAGACGGGAGAGCGGGTTCATGGAGGAGGACACACCCCCCGGGCCTAGGTCTCCTAAAGCTCCCGCGGCTAGCCCCTCCCAGGGCAGAGCTGCAGCTGTGTTTGTCCGGGGTGTGCAGAGGCGATCCAGCAGGGAACACAGTGGGCCACTGGACTCCAGCTTACCCTCCTGCGACACCCACCCTCTGGTATGCTTCTTCCCAAACTTCTGTGCTCCTCCAGACAGTGCAGCACCCCAAGGCCCGGGCGTAGGTCCTTTCCTCTAGCACATTCTCCCTCCAGGTGATCTCATATAGGCCCACGGAGATTTCCAACAGCACCTCTGCATTAGAGATGATCAACTTTACATCTCCAGCCCCAATTCTCCACTGAGCTCAAAACCCACTTATGTAACTATCTACTTGCCAGCAGCTATGTGGATGGCACACGGGCATCTCAAATGTGACAAGAATTTTGATTTCTCTCCCAAACTGCTCCTCCTCTAGTCTCTTCCATCTCAGTATGTAATGCCATCCAAGCCAGGAGTCATCTCAGTTCTTCCTTTTTCTTGCCCTAACCATAGGCTACTTCATAAGCAATTCCGGGCAGTCTTACCTCTTCTCTCCCATCTAGTGCTGTCACCCTAGTCCTTGTGACAGCCTGGATGCATCCTGCCTTCAGAAGACGGCAATAACCTCCTGAATGACTCCTTGTTCCCACTTCTGCCCTGATCCCTCTTCTCTCCCAATGGGAAAACAGGGGGCAACTTTTAAATACGAAATAAATCATGTTCTCCTTCTGTTGAAGACTCTCTCTGGGCTCCCCACTGTTAAAATCCAAACTCTTTATTATGGTCTATGAGACCCTCCATGGATTTTTATCTCTCTCTCAAACTACAGGGGGGATCTTTTCTGATAACAATGATAACAAAATTAGAATTAAGAATCTGCCACAACCTGTTTTATTAATATTTGTCACTAAAACATGATCTTCTTCAACTATTTGGTTTTTTGGCCTTTCTTCAAGAATGTGATCTACATGAGGAAAGGGTCCCTTGTGCCACATTCATCATCATATTCTCAGTATTAGAATAGTGCCTGGTGCTTGGAAGGCATTCAGTATTTGATGAATGAATGAATAGAGTAACAGAATGGTCTGGAATTACATAGTTTTCTCTGGAATTACCTCTATGAGTCATGTCCACTAGAGACCCTATCTGCTGGCAATGTGGTCAATCCCTCCACCTTCAAGAATTCTCAACCAAGTCAACCTGACAATGAGTTATACGCTTGCTCTTCTTGCTCTTCATCACTTCGTATGAGCTTTCAAGACCACCCAAAAGCAGCAAAGCTTTCAAGACCACCCGAGAGCACCAAAGCGACACCACAGCAGGACATTCATTACTATGCTTAGCCGAAAGATTCTGTGCTGTAGCTGAGACTATATCCCTCTTTAGTCTTAGTCTCATTTAAGTTGATGGTTATCATCCATTATTGAGATGTCTTTCTTAAATTGAGGATATTTAATAAATCGCCAACTTCTGCCTGTCTTATAGTTAACCTAAGTTCTTCATTAAAATGCAGTTAATTATTACCTCACTGAAAGTGTCACCATCTATTAGAGGTAAGTGCAGGAGATGTACAGCCAAGATGCTCTGCTCCTGAGTGACTGGCAGGCATCAGTGCTCCAGACTATGGTAAGGCTATGCACTTTCCAACAAGGACTTTGTAACAATAAGCATACAACTGGAGTGACAATGTATCACAAAAGAAAATTAAACCTGGGGTACAGTAAAAAAAATTTACTTGAACTCAGTACACTTATCTTTGAATCAGAACACAGGCAAGTTATTTAGTCTCTCTGAAGTCCAATTTCCTAATAAATGGCATTGATAAAAATACCGTTGAGAAGCTCACACGAGCAAAGGCATGGTGCCTTCTACAGATGTGAGCTGAAGCTGAAGCTGGTTCTTGAAGCGCAAAGCACTGTCAGTGGACGGCTCTTGTTACTCTATCACTTTGGGGTATTAACTCCAATCAGACATTTGAGTCAAGGATAACACACAAACCAGCACTGGCTAGGAAGGAGTACCGGTGAGGTTTAGAGAGGGAGAAGGCACATCTTTTGATAAAGTCTACGTTACTGAACACTTGCGGATTGTTGGACTACTTTTCAACTCTAACTTCTTACCTCATAGATTGTATATAACCATCACCTTCATGACAGCTATTTTTATGGAGGACTTTTAGGTGAGGATTTGCTTCAGAACAGACTCTTCAGAGTTTGGAGACATGTAAATGAGGGCATCAGGGAGGGGCTTCCAGCTTGGCCCACAACCTCCACCCCAGCATGGACTTTTAACTGCTGCCAAGGCCCTTATCTTTAACAAAGCCCTCCCTTATGTATTTCTATCCTGCTGCAAACACACTGCTCACACAGCTGTGGTACTCAAAGTGGGGCCACAGACTCGGTGCCCACCTGCAAACTGTTTCCAGTCCATGATGAGATAAATTCAGAAACCGAAAGTGCTCAATAACTTTTACAATATTCTGATAGATATTTTATGTCTATCAAATACAGGGTGGCCACCCTGTATCAGAATAAAAATTGAGAGCTTTATTTCATATCTCTTTATATTTTTCTTTTTTTTTTTTGCAATTTATTTTGCAACAAATGACTTTTACAAAAGTATCAATATCATATGTTAGACCAGAAATTTTAAAAAATGATTGTCCCCCACAGATAGCTTGAACAGCACTATCTGGATTAAAATCATCTCTCCATGGCTAGAAGATGGGTATTGAGATCATCATACTTATTTTGTGTTTATGATATACTAGAAACTCTGCTGGATGTTTTGTAAGTGCTATCTCCTTCAATTTTCATAAAAACACAAAATACATAATATTACCTCACTTTTTAAAAGAGGCCAAAGGGTGTTTAAAAACTCCTTCCAGGTCATATAACTAAGCAGTGACAGCACAAGGTTCTTCTGGCCACAAACAAGTCTACAGAGACAAACAAGAAGAGGCCCACACCACCGAGGTCGTTAGGATTACACTGGTAGCCTGTACCACAGATTTTCCCTGTATTTTTCTGTTCTTTCTTTCTGTGTGTTCTCTCCCCTGTATTTTCTATTCTTCTTTTTCATCTTTTTCTTTTCTGACTTTTCTTCAGTTTCTTGTCCCCAGGGTGTACTTAGCTGAGAAGAAAGAACGTGAGGTCACAAAAGCCCCTGACCTCCACTACAGAATGTCCCTTCCGTATCCAGGTCTCTGGAGTTGAGGAAATGCACATTTTCATGGTGCACAGGAAGTAGGCAATTTACAGGACCCTCATATTATCAAATAGTGGTTTTTAGAAATGGATTCCTATTAAAAGCACTAGATCTCAACAGCATAAACAAAATAACCATATTCTTTTGCAAGTACACACACTCCACTAATAAACACTGATCGTATTTAGGTTTCTCACAGCCAAACATCACAATAAATTCTAAGTTAAAATAGTACTTCATTCTTATCTGAAAATGTATTTTACCTGTAAACATCTCTGCATACATGTGGCTACATCTGCAGTCATGCAGATACACATATGGGAACACACACCAAGTGTGTGAAGAGCCCCTCTTACGGGTTTTAGGCTGACATCTAAAAAGATGCACCACGCCAACATTTTTTCCAGAGGGTTACCTACTCCTTTGTAGTGATGCCTCCTCCCTAGCAAACTAATAAGTACAGACTTTACTTCTCAAGGGGCAACTTTATAGGAAGGATTTGGCTAAATAATTCTGTTTATATGTGAAACAAGATAGTTACTAAGACATGCTCGGAAAACTTAAGTTTTAGAGAAAATCTGAAAAGTCAAAGAACTGACTTCTACTTTTGGCAGAATGATACACTAGTGTTCTGAAACACCTTTAACACAAAATGCCCAGGGGTTGTATAAACTTATGACAAGCTTGATAATTAATGTGTTCCTAAGCTTAGAGGAAAGTGATTGAAATCTCCATGATCAAAAAATCAAGAACATATATATGTTAGGTAACTATTTCTTATCTTGTTTACATACTTTTTTTGATAGTATCTTTGATGAACAAAAATTTTGATTTGACAAAGCCAAACAGATCAGTTGTTTTTACTTTTATATTCTGTTCAAAAAAAAATTTTTCTACTCTGAGTTCTCAGAGATATTCTGAAATTAATTCTTATCTACAGAGAGAGATAAGGGTCTAGATTCCTTTTTCTTCACATGGAATAGCCAGCGGATTTAAAAGAATTTATTAAAAAGACCTTCTTTTCCCCATTGAATTTATTTTATACTTTTGTCAAAAATCAACCACCATATAAATGGGAGGCTCTCTGTTTTGTTCCATTGATCTATTTGACTATCCTGCAGTATTATAGTAAATCTTAAAATCAAGAGGATAATTGGTGGGACCACACCTACGGTGCATCTTACAAGGTACATGTGAAACTTAGTAAATGTAGAATATAAATGTCTTAACACAATAACTAAGAAAATGCTATGAAGGCTATGTTAACCAGTTTGATGAAAATATTTCAAATTGTATATAAAACCAGCACATTGAAAAAAAAAAAAACCCAGCACATTGTACCCTATGACTGCATTAATGTACACAGCTATGATTTAATAAATAATAAAAAAAAATCAAGAATAAAACTTTGTTCTCCTTTTCAAAGCTATTCTGGCTAACTTCTCTAAAGCCTTTGCATTTCCATATGAATTTTTGAATTATCTTCTCTATTTCCTCAAATAGACAATTTTGATAGAGATTATACTCTATATATTGACATAAGCATAATGGATGTCTTAACAATATTAAGTTTTTCAATCCATAAAAATAGTATGTCTGTCAATTTTTTTAAATAAATTCTTTTACTTACTTCAGCAGTGTTCTGTAATTTTCAGTACAGAGGTCTTGACATCTTTTGTCATCAAATTTATTCCTAGTTCCTTGATTACTTAAAATATTTTTAATTCATTTTTAGTTCATTGAAATTAAAATTCTTGATTGTTACAAATATACACAACCCAATTAATTCTTTTGCGTATTGATCTTATATCCTGTGACCTTGCTAAATTCACTTAATTGGTTCTGATAAGTTTCTAGACTCTACTGTTACATTTTCAAAGTATACAATCATGTTCTCCATGAAAAAATTATACTTTGATTTTTTTCTAATTTATGTACCCCTTATTTCTTCTCCTTGCCTTATTCAAATAGCTCAGATTTACACTATAATGTTGAAAAGAAGTGGTGAAAATTGGAAGTCTCTGCCCATTTCCAGATTATAAAGAAAAATAGATTAATATTTCTTTAAGTATCATGCTAGCATTTTTATAAATGCCCATCTTAGGCTATTTTGTGCTACTATGGCAGAATATCTGAAGCTAGGTAATTTACAATGAACAGAAAGTTATTTGTCTCATGGTTCTGAAAACTGAGAAGTCAACGATCAAGGTGCCATGTATTTTGCAAAGGCCTTCCTGCTGGGTCATCCCACAGTGGAAGAAAAAAAGCGTATGTGTGACACAGCAAGAGGAAGGGGCCAAACTCTTCATTTACCAGGAACCCACCCCTGCAATGACTAGCCCACTCCCATGACAATGGCATGAATCCAGTCCAGAGGGCAGAGTCCTCATGATGTAGTCACCTCTTAGAGGTCCCAGCTCTCCACATGTGTATTACACTGGGGATTCATTTCTAACGCATATACTTTGGGGGACACATTCAAACCACTGCAATTTTTTAAAAACCAGATTGAGAAACTTCTTTTATTAACTAACCATGAGTTTTTATTATAAAGGAATGTTCCATTTTGTTATTTTTATGAATGCATTGAGATGTTATATGCCTTTCCTGTTTTATACCACTAATGTGGCATATTACACTGATTGATTTTCAAATGCTAAAGCAACCTTGCATCCATGGATTAATCATCACTCAGTAAAGAGGTAATATCCTTTACATTCTGCCAGTTTTGATAGATAATATTTTGTTAAGTAAGTTTTCATCTATGTTCACAATAAATATTGTTCTTTCCTTGTGGTGTATATGTGAAGGTTGAGTATAATGTTTATGCTGGCCACATCAAATTATTTTTGTAGTATTTCAGCTCTCTCTATATCCTAAAGAATTTTGTGAAGGACAGAAGAATTTTATTTCTTTCTTAATATTTGGTAGAATTGACTGGTAAAACAATATGGAATTGAATTTGCTTTGTAGAAAGAATTTAGATTATGAATTCAATTTCTTTAATAGATATGAATTTATTTAGACTTTTAATTTCTTATGTCAGTTTTGGCAATTTATGTTTTTAAGGAACTTGTCAAATCTGTTGGGTTTACTGGAATAAAATTATTCATAACATACCCTTATTTGCTAAAGCTGATGGATCACACCTGTAATCCTAGCACTCTGGGAGGCTGAGGCAGGAGGATGACTTGAGGTCAGGAGTTCAAGACCAGTCTAAGCAAGAGCAAGACCCTGTCTCTACTAAAAACCAAAAAAATCAGCCCAGAGTGGTGGTGCATGCCTGTAGTCCCAGTTACTTGAGAAGGTGAGGCAGGAGGATCACTTGAACAAAGAAATTTGAGGTTGCAGATAGCTGTGATGACACCATTGCACTCCAGCTGGAGCAACAGAGTGAGACTCTCCCCCTTCCCCACAAATATGCTTATTATATGATGTCTCTAGGATTTATAGTGATGCCTATTTTTTGTACCTGATTTTGATAATTTGTGTTGTGTCTTTTTATTTGAAATTTATATTTCAAAAACAAGTCGCACTGCAGAGCAGATACCATTTAAGATAATGTCAGTGAAAAGGGAGATACATATTTTTTAAATGCACGACCTAGAAATAATGAGATGAGAAAAATGAAAGGGAGGCTAATAAAAACATATGAAAAAATGCTCATCATCCTTAATCATCAGAGAAATGCAAATCAAAACTACTTTGAGATATCATCTAACTCCAGTAAGATTAGCCCATATCACAAAATCCGAAGACCAGAGATGTTGGCGTGGATGTGGAGAAAAGGGAACACTTCTACACTGCTGGTGGGAATGGAAATTAATGCATTCCTTTTGGAAAGATGTTTGGAGAACACTTAGAGATCTAAAAATAGATCTGCCATTCAATCCTATAATTCCTCTACTAGGCATATACCCAGAAGACCAAAAATCACATTATAACAAAGATACTTGTACCAGAATGTTTATTGCAGCCCAATTCATAACTGCTAAGTCATGGAAAAAGCCCAAGTGCCCATCGATCCACGAATGGATTAATAAATTGTGGTATATGTACACCATGGAATATTATTCAGCCTTAAAGAAAGATGGAGACTTTCCCTCTTTCATGTTTACATGGATGGAGGTGGAACATATTCTTCTTAGTAAAGTATCTCAAGAATGGAAGAAAAAGTATCCAATGTACTCAGCCCTACTCTGAAACTAATTCACGGCTTTCATATGAAAGCTATAACCCAGTTACAACCTAAGAATATGGGGAAGGGGGAGAGGGAAGGGAGGGAGAGGGGAGGTGGGTAGAGGGAGGGTAATTGGTGGGATTACACCTACGGTGCATCTTACAAGGGTACATGTAAAACTTAGTAAATGTAGAATATAAATGTCTTAACACAATAACTAAGAAAATGCCAGGAAGGCTATGTTAACCAGTGTGATGAAAATATGTCAAATGGTCTATAAAACCAGTGTATGGTGCCCCACGATCGCATTAGTGTACACAGCTATGATTTAATAAAAAAAAAAAAAAACATTAGATAGGATGAAGGTCTTAAATATGTCAAGTCAGAGTTCCATAAAAAGAGAAGAAATAAATAAGGAAATATTGGGAAAGACAATACCGGGATTTTCCAGAACTGATTAAAATATTCAGCTACACAGATGCAGTAAGTATAATGCATACAAAAGCAGGAGAGACAGAAATCTATAACTAGAACTGTTACAGTAAACTATATAACACCAAAACAAAGACTTTAAGGACGCCTAAGAGACAAAGATCTGTGTAGAAAATCCAAAAGGATTGACAAAAAGTTGGAACTAATAACAAAGTTGCAAGATGTAAGTTTAGGATACAAAAACTTTCCTATATACCAGCAATGAAAAAATGGAATTAAAATTAAAAACACAATATCATTTACATTAGCACTTCAAAAATTAAATACTTACTATGCACAAGAGCTACATAAGGAAAACTACAAAACTCTGATGAATACAGTCAAGGAACTGAATACATGGTGATATACTCTAGGTTAATGGTTAGGAAGACTCAATACTGTCAAGATGTCAGGTCCTCCCAACTCGATCTAAAGCTTCACTGCAATCCCAATCAAAATCCCAGCAATTCTGAGTATTGGTAAACTAATTCAAAAGTTTATATGGAGAAACAAAAGCCCCACAATAGCCTACACACCATTAAAAAGGAACAAAATCAGAGGATTGACACTACCTGACTTTAAGAAGTACTACAAATCTACAATAATCAAGAAAATGTGGCTAACAAACACATGAAAAAATGTTTATCATCTCTATATATTAGAGAAATGCAAATCAAAACAACCCTGAGATATCATCTAACCCCAGTGAGAATGGCCCACATCACAAAATCTCAAAACTGCAGATGCTGGCGTGGATGTGGAGAGAAGGGAACACTTTTACACTGCTGGTGGGACTGCAAACTAGTACAACCTTTCTGGAAGGAAGTATGGAGAAACCTCAAAGCACTCAAGCTAGACCTCCCATTTGATCCTGCAATCCCATTATTGGGCATCTACCCAGAAGGAAAAAAATCCTTTTATCATAAGGACACTTGTACTAGACTGTTTACTGCAGCTCAATTTACAATCGCCAAAATGTGGAAACAGCTTAAATGCCCACCAACCCAGGAATGGATTAACAAGCTGTGGTATATGTATACCATGGAATACTATTCAGCCATTAAAAAAATGGAGACTTTACATCCTTCGTATTAACCTGGATAGAAGTGGAAGACATTATTCTTAGTAAAGCATCACAAGAATGGAGAAGCATGAATCCTATGTACTCAATCTTGATATGAGGACAATTAATGACAATTAAGGTTATGGGGGGGGAGAAGAAAGAGGGATGGAGGGAGGGGGGGTGGGGCCTTAGTGTGTGTCACACTTTATGGGGGCAAGACATGATTGCAAGAGGGACTTTACCTAACAATCGCAATCAGTGTAACTGGCTTATTGTACCCTCAATGAATCCCCAACAATAAAAAAAAAAAAAAAAAGAAAATGTGGGGCGGCACCTGTGGCTCAGTCCGTAAGGCACCGGCCCCATACACCAAGGGTGGTGGGTTCAAACCTGGCCCCGGCCAAACTGCAACAAAAAAATAGCCGGGTGTTGTGGCGGGCACCTGTAGTCCCAGCTACTTGGGAGGCTGAGGCAAACGCCGGAAAGGCTATGTTAACCACTGTGATAAAAATGTGTCAAATGGTTTATGAAGTGAGAGTGTATGATGCCCCATAATCATATCATTGTATACAGTTATGATTTAATAAAAAAAAAAAAAAAAAAAAGAGAATCGCTTAAGCCCAGGAGTTGGAGGTTGCTGTGAGCTGTGTGATGCCATGGCACTCTACCGAGGGCGATAAAGTGAGACTCTGTCTCTACAAAAAAAAAAAAAAAAAAGAGAAAATGTGGTACTGGTGAAAGCATATTGCAAATTGATCAATGGAATAGAATAGAGCCTAGAAAAAGATCCACATAAGTATCCTCAACTGATATTTGAAAAAGGCACAAAGTGGAGTTAAGCTGTTCTTTTTCTGTAAGGTGCTAGAACAATAGAACATACATATATTAAAAAAGAAAACAGAATCTAGATGCAAACCTTATATGCTTCACAAAATTAACTCAAAATAAATCTTATATACCATGATTTGAATGTTTGTATCCCCTACAAAATTCATGTTGAAACTTAATCCCCAATGCTACAGTGTTAAGAGGTGGGGCTTTAGGAGGTAATTACGCCATTAGGAATCTACCTTCATCGAAGAGGATTAGTGATCTTATAAAAAGATTGCAGGGGACTAGCTAGGTCCTTTGTGCTCTTCCATCTCTCCTGCCACGTAAGGACACATGCTTCATCTATTTGCCCCTTTCTGCCGTGTGAGCATATAGTGTTTGCCCTTTCTGTCATGTGATGATGTAGCAACAAGGCTCCATTTGGGGAAAAGAGATTCTTCACCAGAAACAAAACTGCTGGCACTTTGATCTTAGAATTCCAAGCCTCCAGAACTGTGAGAAATAAATTTCTATTACTTATAAATTATCTGTTTTTTTATGGCAGCACAAATGGGCTAAAATAATAGAGTTTAATATAAGATGCAAAACTATAAAATTCCCAGACAGTAACATAGGTATAGCAATGACTTTTTAGATACAACACCAAAAACATGATCCATGAAGGAAATAACTGACAAGATGAACTTCATTACAATTAAAAACTTCTCTCCACAAATGTCCTAATGCTATAATTGGGTAAATGAGATGAAAGCTATGCTGATTAGTATGATGTAAGCACTCCAATTTGTACAAATAATCAACACACTGAAATGGGCATAAATGTATTTATGATCTATATACAAAAGACTTAATAAAAAAAATTAAAAAATTAAATTAAATTAAAAACTTCTGCTCTGCCAAAAGACACTGTCAGGAGAATGAGAAGACAAGACACACACTGGGGGTCTGTGCAAAATATTTGCAAAATATTTGCAAAAATCCTATCAAACAGCTATTATTAAAAATATACAAAGAGCTCTTAAAACTCAACAATAAGAAAACAGACAACCAGATGAAAAAATAACCTTAAGATACACCTCACCAAAGAAAATCTACAAATGGAAAATAAGCATAGGAAAAGAAGCCCCACATTGTCTGTCACCAGGGAAATCCAAATCAAAATATCAATGGATAATACTGCATACCCATTAGAATGGCCAAAATCTGACCACAACAAATGCTAGTGAGGACTACAACAACAGGAATGCAAAACGGTATAGATGCTTAGAAAGCAGTTTGGCAATTTCTTACAAAACTGAAGATACTCCTACCACAGCAGTCATGCTCCCTGGTATCTACCTGAAGGAGTTGAAAACTATGTCTATGCAAAAACTTGCACATCAATGTTTTCAGAAGTTTATTTATAATTACCAGAACTTAGAAGCAACCAAAATATCCCTTAGTAGGTGAATGAACCATCCAGACAATGGAATATTTTTCGGTGCTAAAAAGAAATGAGCTGTTGAGCCACGAAAAGACATGGAGAAACCATAAATGCATATTACTAAGTGAAGAAGCTGATCGGAAAAAGGTTACTTACTGTATGATTCCAACTATATGGCAATCTGGAAAAGGCAAAAGTATGGAGACAGTAGTTGCCAGGGATTGGCAGGGAAATTGAATGAATAGTAGGAGCATGGAGGATTCTAAGGGCAGTGAATATCCCCTACATGACATTATGGTGATATATACACATCATTATACAGTTGTCTATACCTCAAGAGTGAGCCCTCATATAAACTACAGACTTTGGATCATTTGTCCATTAATAGGAACAAATGTACCATACTGGTACGAGATGTTGATGATGAGAGAGGCTATATCTGTGTGTAGGCAGGGGATAAATGGAAAAACTGTGCACTTTCTTCTTAATTTTGCTGTGAAACTAAAACTTCTCTAAATAAAGTCTTACAAAAATACACACACACACACACACACACAGACACACATCACTAATAAGGACTGACAACTGGTCTTATCTACAGTGATGGAGGCCAGGATACAGAGACTATACGTCTAGAAAGCTGACACAAAATAATTCTTACCTTTGAATTCTGACAAGTTAACTCCTAAGAATGAGGACAAAATAAAGTTATTTTTAGATAAATAAAAACTAAAAGAGTTTGGACCAAAACATCTCCACTAAAGGAACTCTTAAGGACATACTTTAGAAAGAAGACAAATAGTAATCAAAGAAAAGTCTAAAATGAAAGAAAGAATGGAAAGCAGAAAATATGGTAGACATGTAAATAAATCTTAAAAACATATTCATTTAAAATAAAGATTGTGTATAAATTTCGGAGTTATAAATTACAAATCATAACTTGGTCAATAATAGCTTATAAGTTAAAAACAGTAAAATTATTACTGATTTACTCAGTTCATATATTGCATAGTAGAAAGGTAGAAAGGCATTAAGTTTATAAAAATTTAAGAATGCTTGAAAGAAAGTAAAATTTAGCCACTAAAAAAAAATCAGAATAGGATCTTAACATCTGATAGAGAATATAAGTAGAATAGGTGGCTGGAAATATTAACAAGATATGGAACTGATAAGATGTTTTGACAACCCCAAATAATCTACAAATAATTTAGTAAAATTAAGAATGTATAACAAGATCGATGAATAAATATGTCAATATCTAAAAATCAATGGAAACTCTAGACACCAGAATTAGAATATGAATCTTAAAAAGACATCATTTATAAAAATAAAAAAAAAGAATGTATTAATTTGCATTCCCACCAGCAGTGCAGAAGTGTTCCCTTTTCTCCACATCCACGCCAACATCTCTGGTCTTGAGATTTTGTGATATAGGCTAGTCTCATTGGAGTTAGATGATATCTCAAAGTAGTTTTGATTTGCATTTCTCTGATGATTAAAGATGATGAGCATTTTTTCATATGTCTGAAGGCTGTGCGCCTGTCTTCTTCAGAGAAGTTTCTCTTCAAATCCCTTGCCCAGCCTGCGATGGGATCCCTTGTTTTATTCTTGCTGATGTTGTGGAGAACACTCAGAGATCTAAAAATAGATCTGCCATTCAATCCTGTAATTCCTCTGCTGGGCATATACCCAGAAGACCAAAAATCACAACATAACAAAGATATTTGTACCAGAATGTTTATTGCAGCCCAATTCATAATAGCTAAGTCATGGAAAAAGCCCAAGTGCCCATCGATCCACGAATGGATTAATAAATTGTGGTATATGTATACCATGGAATACTATGCAGCCTTAAAGAAAGATGGAGACTTTACCTCTTTCATGTTTACATGGATGGAGCTGGAACATATTCTTCTTAGTAAAGTATCCCAAGAATGGAAGAAAAAGTACCCAATGTACACAGCCCTACTATGAAACTAATTTGGGACTCTCACATGAAAGCTATAACCCAGCTACAACTTAACAATAGGGGGAAGTGGGAAGGGGGGGTGGGTGGAGGGAGGGGGATCGGTGGGATCACACCTGTGGTGCATCTTACAGGGGTATTTGCGAAACTCGGTAAATGTAGAATGTAAATGTTTTGGCACAGTAACTGAGATAACGCCAGAAAGGCTATGTTAACCACTGTGATAAAAATG
Organism: Nycticebus coucang; assembly: GCF_027406575.1. NCBI lineage: Eukaryota > Metazoa > Chordata > Mammalia > Primates > Lorisidae > Nycticebus > Nycticebus coucang. The sequence goes on from NC_069789.1 coordinate 80,395,802, forward strand.
TGTCAAATGGTCTATGAAGCGAGTGTATGATGCCCCATGATCATATCAATGTATACAGTTATGATTTAATAAAAAAAAATAAAATAAAAAAAAGATATCATTTATAACAGCAACAAAATCATGATGTGCCTAGGAATAAACTAACAAAAGATATGTATGACCTTTCTGGAGTTATAAAATTAGATTGAAAGATATTAAAGAAGGAAAAATCAATGAAGATATCCATATGTTCATGGGTAGACTTACTATTGTAAATGTCAGTTCTTCCTAAACTGTGCTATTGATACAAAGTATTCCAACAAGAATCTTAACAGAGGTTTTCTTGGAACATGGTAAGGATGAAAATATTCACACAGAAGAGAAAAATGTTAAAAAGAGCCAGGGTTTTTCCTAAAAGGGGTACAGGGCAATTCACTATCTATATGGATAATAAACGAAAATGGGTCCTAGCCTCAAACCACTCACCCACACAAATATACACACAAAATCTGAGTAGGCTGAAGACTTACTATAAAAAGAAAAAAATTTAAAATTTTTTTTTTATTAAATCATAGTGTACATTGATATGATCATGGGGCATCATTTACTAGCTTTACAGACCATTTACCAAGTTTCACATATACCCTTGTAAGATGAGAAAATATATCTTTATAATTTCATGCCAGAGAAAAACTTTTTTTTTTTTTATGTGAAGCACTTTTTTTTATTAAATCATAGCTGTGTACATTAATGCAATCAAGGGGTACAATGTGCTGGTTTTATATACAATTTGAAATATTTTCATCGAACTGGTTAACACAGCCTTCATGGCATTTTCTTAGTTATTGTGTTCAGACATTTATATTCTGCATTTAGTAAGTTTCACCTGTACCGTTCTATGATGCACCGAGAACTTTTTAAATAAAATTTAAAGAACAAAAACCACAGCAAATAAGATGGATGAACACAAACAATTTAAAACTTTAAACTTCTGTTCACAGTTAGGAAACCATGAAACAAAAGGATAACATGCCACAAACTGAGAGAAGTGACTTCAACACATAAAACTGACAACAACAAAACCCCGCTCATTTTTATTCAGAGTATACAAAAAAACAAAAGAAAATGGCTCAGATGAAATATGCAGAAATGATGGAAACATATTTCACAGTAGAGGAAACATAAATGGGCAATAAACATTGAAAATATGTTTAACCTCATTAATAACCAAGAAAACACAAACTAAAACCAGGAGAGGCTCTTTGTACATATCAAATTGGCAAAAATTCAGATATCAAAAAGTTTATGTGTTGATAAGGATATAAAACAACAGGATCTCTTATAAACTGCTGGTAAAACTGTAAATCAGAACAATCCAGGTCTGAAATGGAAATCAATAAAAGAAGGAAAATTAGAAAATACACAAATATGTGGAAATTAAACAACATGCTCCTGAATAACCAATGGATCAAAGAAGAAATCAAAATGTAAATCAAAAAATACTTTGAGAAAAATGAAAATGGAAATACAACATACCAAAAGCTATAAGCAAAAGTAATTGTAAAAGGAAAGTTTACAGCAATAAATGTCCTCATTAAGAAAAAAGAAGATTTCCCAAAAAAACGAAAAAAGATTTCTAAAGGCAAACCTAACTTTACACCTCAAAGAATTAGAAAGAGAACAAACTAAGCCCAAAGTCAGGATAAGGAAGGAAATAATGAAGATCAAAGCAACTTAAGTGAAGGGAACACTTCCAAACTCATTTTATTATGCCAGTATTACCTTGATACCAAAGCCAGATAAGAACACTAGAAGAAAAGAAAATTACAGGTCATTAGCCCTAATGAACATATAAGCAACTATTCTCAATAAAATACTAGCAAACTGAATTTAAGAGTACATTAAGAGGGACATTCACCATGATCACGTGGGATTTATCTCTGGGATCCAAGTATGGTTCAACACATGCAAATCAATAAGTGTGACATATACCAAATTAACAGAATGAAAAATAAAAATTAAGTGAGCATGTCAATAGATGCAGAAACATTAGCTGACAAAATCCCACATCCTTTCATGACAAATACTTTAACAAATTAGGTATAGAAGGAATGTACCTCAATATGAAAAGCTCACAGCTAATATCATACTCAACTGTGAAAAGCTGAAAGCTTATCCTAAAAGACCAGGAACAAAGCTGGGATACCCATTCTCACCACTTCTATTCAATATAGTACAGGAAGTCTTAGCCAGAGTTAAGAGAAAGCAATACAAGGCAACCAAATTGGAAAGAAAGAAGTAAAATTATCTTTGCAGATCACATGATTTTATATACAAAAAACCCTGCCAGAACTAATAAATTCAGTGAAGTTTTAGAATGCAAAATCAACATACAAAAAATCAGTAGAACAACTAAACACTAACAACAAATTCTCTGAAAAAGAAATCAAGAAAACAGTTCCATTTACATTAACATTAAAAACACAAAATACTTAGGAATAACTTAAACCAAGGAAGTGAACTATCTGAACATTGAAAAGTATAAAACATTGATAAAAGAAACTGAAGAAATAAACACAAATAAATGGAAAGGTATCTCATGTTCATGGATTAGAAGAATTAATACTGTCCAACTGTCCATACTACCGAAAGTGATCTATAGATTCAATGCAATCTCAATTGAAATTCCCATGACATTTTTCCACAGAAATAGAAAAATCAATTTTAACCACAAAACACTCTAAATAACCAAAGTAACTCTGAGCAAAAAGAACAAAGTATCACATCACATGCTTTCAAGAGGTACTATAAAGTTATAGTAATCAAAATAACATAGTTACTAGCAAGAAAACAGACAAACAGACCAATGAAACAGAACAGAGTCCAAAATAATTATCAAGAAAGATACTAAGACACACAATGAGGAAAGAACAGTCCCTTCATTGGTGTCTATAAAACTGGATAGATACTGACAAGCAGAAGAATGAAACTGGACCTTCATTATCATACAATATGCAAAAGTGAACTCATAATAGATGGAAGACTTAAGCATAAGACCTGAAACTGTAAAACTACTAGAATGAAACAGAAGGGAAAAGCTTATTTACATTGGTCTGGGCAATGATTTTTTTTTTTTTTTTGATAAAGGATCCCAAAGCACTAGAAACAAAATCAAAAATACACAAATGAGACTGCATCAAACTAAAAAGGCTCTTCACAGCAAGGAAAATATACTCATTAGAGTAAAAAGACAACCTATAGAATGGAAGAAAACATCTGCAAACCATACGCTTTATAAGGAGTTAACATCCAAAATACATAACAAACCCAAACAACTCAATAATAAGAAAACAAATTACTTGACCAAAAATTGGGCAGGGAGGCTGAATGACATTTCTCAAAAGATGACATACAAATGGCCTATAGATATATGAAATATGAAATACTCAACCTCACTAATCATCAGGGAAATGCAAACAAGCAGAGTTCAAAGGTCCTCCCACTACACTCCATGGGAGAGACCCTCTAAAAACTGGACCTACCTCCCCTACTAGGGTGCTACAGCGTTCTCCTGCCAGGCATAAAACTGTATAAAACTGTATATATTCTCTACCTGCAATTCTGAGCTCTCAGCACTCCCCTCCACTCTCACTCTGAGGTCTGAAGGCCTGCCCCAAGGAGTCCAGATTCTTGGGTGATTTCCCAAGGGGTGTGGACAGGGCCTAGACTGCAACTGGTCAGTACTGATTCTGCGGCACAGGAGTGAGGACAGGACGGTCGGCTGAGAGGGAACCATGCTGCTAGAGCAGCGGTGCTCCGAGGCGCAGAACAGCAGTGGTTTATTGGCAACAATAGGGCTCAATCCAGGATATTCTGAAGCCACACCCCCTGTCTCCCTGAGCAACCAGAGAAGGCCAGGCATCTTTTCAGGTGGCAACCACCGTGGAACAGTTCTGGAACAGAAACACAGGCCCCGTGAGTAAAGGGTTTGCCTGAGGCGGTACCTGCCTGGGTGGAGCACGAGGACTAAAAAACGCACAAGCAGAGCTGGGAAATTCCCAGGGTGGGGCTGACCCAGAGGACCGTTTTACTGAGCCTAACACCCACCTGGCCCTCAGGGGATCGTCAGCCTATAGACAAAAGAAGGCAGGAGGATAGAACTGACAGCTAACTGAATACAAACATGCAGGAGCAAAGACAGGGCATGAGGCGCAGGTTCTGGAAACTCAAAACAGCTTCTCTTCTGCAGGGGAATTTAGCAGGGAAGAAACAAATTCCCGCAAAGTTGTTCTGTTCTGTCAGTAACATCAATCAGGGGTGGGCTGGAACTGAGTGAACACCCCCCAGCCTCCATCAAGCACCTGAGGTTGTCAAGCCTCACCTCCCTCTGCTGGATAGAGGCAGAGCACAGTGGCCTGGCTGAGCAGATATAGATTTGCTCGTGATTCAGGCAGGTGCAAACCCCTGAAGTATCTGTTCACTGGAGGCAACTGGGTCACAGCCCTGTGGGGCTATTAGTGACTGGGTGTGACAGAGTTGAAAGGTGGGGAAGGAGGCATCAACCTTCCCAGACTAATCTATTTGCTGGGTGGGTCCTCCTGACTTCACGGAGCACTGGAGCAAGTCATACATGAGTTGTCACCAGACTCCTGCAATCCAGTTGCCAGAGACCTTTTACACTCTCCCACCTGAGACACGTGCTGACTGTGACAATTGATTTGGACTTTTTGAACTGAGCCAATCGCCCGAGGACTATTCAAGTGGTGCTCTGAGTGTGTGGTTGTAGGAAGGTTCGATTTTCCTTTTCCAATTATTGCCTGTGGGGGGTCGGGGTGACTTAACTGCGGGTATTTCTCCACAGCTGAGACTTCAACCCAGAGTAACTGTTTCACTAGGGTCAGACAGAGACCAGCCGAAAACAAGACAGAACCACTTAGCCCCACCACACCAAACAGGTCCCCACCTTCTCAGGCCATAGCGCTGTATGGGTCCTCGACAAAGCTCCAGGGGAAAAATCAAATGGTGTAAAATAATCATGGGGCAGAATCAGCAGAAAAACTATGATAACATGAATAACCAGAATACATCAACCCCCCTAAGGAAAGATATGGCATATATAACTGAAGATCCCATTCATAAACTGCTGGCCAAGATGTCAGAACTTTGGATTGCAAACAACATTAATAGAATGGAGGAAAATTTGGAATTAGAAATTCGAGAAGCAATTCAAAAGTTGGAATTAGAAATTCGAGGATAAATTCAAAAGTTGTCTCAAGAATTTAATGAATTTAAAGACAAAACCACCAAAGATTTTGACGCACTGAAGCAAGAATTTGCAGCCCTCAAAGATCTGAATAATACAGTAGAATCCCTGTATTTGAACTCTCCCAAACTCTCAAACAGGAAGAGAAATGGAGAGCAAAAATGGATCATTTTCTCAGAGAGCTCTGGGATAATTTGAAGAAGGCTAATATCTGCCTCATTGGAATTCCTGAAAGTGATGAAGTGGCCTTGTAAGGCACAGAGGCCCTTCTCCATGAAATTATGAAAGAGAATTTTACAGACATGCCAAGAGATTCTGAAATTCAGATAGCAGACAGTTTCAGAACCCCAGCACGACTCAATCCAAATAAGACATCCCCCAGGCATATAATAATTAGCTTCACTAAACTTAATATGAAGGAGAAAATTCTGAAAGCAGCCAGACGTAAGAAATCCATTACCTACAAAAAGGGAAGAATATTAGAATGACTGCAGATCTCTCTGCTGAAACTTTTCAAGCCAGAAGAGGGTGGTGATCGACATATAATCTCCTAAAGCCAAATAACTTTCAATCCCGGATCTTGGTGTATCCAGCTAAATTTAGTTTCATTTATGATGGAGAAATTAAATACTTTAATGACATTCATATGTTGAAGAAATTTGCCATAACCAAACTAGCTCTTCAGGATATTCTCAGACCTATCCTCCAAATGACAAGCCCAATCCTCTACCACAAAAGTAAACTCACTCAGAAACTTTTGATCAAACTCCAACTTCCACAGTGGCAAAAGGATTAAAAATGTACATTGGACTTTTGAAACCCAAACTTTTACCAGACTTACCAATATTCTCCATTAATGTGAACGGCTTAAACTGTCTTCCAAAGAGGCACAGGTTACCTGACTGGATACAAAAACTCAGGCCAGATATTTGCTGCATACAAGAGTCACATCTTACCTTAAAAGATAATTATAGACTCAGGGTAAAAGGATGGTTGCCCATATTTCAGGCAAATGGTATTCAGAAAAAAGCAGGTGTTGAAATTCTATTTGCAGACACAATAGGCTTTAAACCAACAAAAGTAAGGAAGGATAAGAATGGTCACTTCATATTTGTTAAAGGTAATACTCAACATGATGAGATTTCAATTATTAATATTTATGCACCCAACCAGAATGCACCTCAATTTATAAGAGAAACTCTAACAGACATGACCAACTTGGTTTACTCCAGCTCCATAATAGTTGGAGATTTTAACACTCCTTTGGCAGTGTTGGATCGATCCTCCAATAAGAAGCTGAGCAAAAAAATTTTAGATTTAAACCTAACCATCCAACATTTGGATTTAGCAGACATCTACAGAACATTTCATCCCAACAAAACTGAATACACATACTTCTCATCAGCCCACGGAACATACTCCAAAATCGATCACATATTAGTTCACAAGTCTAATCTCAGTAAATTTAAAGGAATAGAAATTATTCCTTGCATCCTCTCGGACCACCATGGAATAAAACTTGAACTCAGTAACCACAGGAATCTGCATACTCATACAAAAACATGGACGTTAAATAACCTTATGCTGAATGATACCTGGGTCAGAGATGAGATTAAGAAGGAAATTGCCAATTTTTTGGAACAAAATGACAACAAAGACATGAATTATCAGAACCTCTGCGATACTGCAAAGGCAGTCCTACGAGGGAAATTTATAGCACTAAAAGCCTTCCTTAAGAGAACGGAAAGAGAGGAAGTTAACAACTTAATGGGACATCTCAAGCAACTGGAAAAGGAAGAACATTCCAACCCAAACCCAGTAGAAGGAAAGAAATAACCACAATTAGAGCAGAATTAAATGAAATTGAAAACAAAAGAATTATATAACAGACCAATAAATCAGAAAGTTGGTTTATTGAAAAGGTCAATAAAATAGATAAATCTTTGGCTAACCTAACCAGGAAAAAAAGAGTAAAATCTCTAATCTCGTCAATCAGAAATGACAAAGACAAAATAACAACAGACTCCTCAGAAATTCAAAAAATCCTTAATGAATATTACAAGAAACTTTATTCTCAGAAATATGAAAATCCGAAGGAAATTGAACAGTACTTGGAAGCACGTCACCTTCCAAGACTTAGCCAGAATAAAGTGGAAATGTTGAACAGGCCAATGTCAAGTTCTGAAATCAACCATACAAAATCTCCCTAAAAAGAAAAGCCTGGGACCAGATGGCTTCACGTCAGAATTCTACTAAACCTTTAAAGAAGACCTAGTACCTAATATTACTCAACCTGTTCCAAAATATAGAAAAAGAGGGAAGACTAGTTAACACGTCCTATGAAGCAAACATCACTCTGCTCCCCAAACCAGGAAAAGACCCAATAAGAAAAGAAAATTATAGACCAATATCACTAATGAATATAGATGCAAAAATATTCAACAAGATCCTAACAAACACAATCCAGCAATACATCAAACAAATTATACATCATGACCAAGTAGGTTTTATCCCAGGGTCTCAAGGCTGGTTCAATATATGTAAATCTTTAAGTATAACTCAGCACATAAACAAATTAAAAAACAAAGACCATATGATTCTTTCAATTGATGCAGAAAAAGCTTTTGATAATATACAGCATCCCTTCATGATCATAACACTTAAGAAAATTGGTATAGAAGGGACATTTCTTAAACTGATAGAGGCCATCTACAGCAAACCCACAGCCAATATTGTATTGAATGGAGTTAAATTGAAATCATTTCCACTCAGATCTGGAACCAGACAAGGCTGCCTATTGTCTCCACTGCTCTTTAACATTGTGATGGAAGTTTAAGCCATCCCAATTAGGGAAGAAAAGGTGATCAAGGGTATCCATATAGGGTCAGAAGAGATCAAACTTTCGCTCTTTGCAGATGATATGATTGTATATCTGGAAAATACCTGGGATTCTACTACAAAACTCTTTTTTTTTTTTTTTTTAATTTTTTTATTAAATCATAAGTGTATACAATGATATGATTATGGGGCATCATACACTCACTTCATAAACCATTTGACACATTTTTATCCCAGTGGTTAACATAGCCTTTCCGGCGTTATCTCAGTTACTGTGCCAAAACATTTATATTCTACATTTACCAAGTTTCGCAAATACCCCTGTAATATGCACCACAGGTGTGATCCCACCGATTCCCCTCCCTCTACCCACCCCCCCCCAAAACTCTTAGAAGTGATCAAGGAATATAGTAGCATCTCAGGTTACAAAATCAACATTCATAAATCGGTAGCCTTTATATATACCAACAATAGTCAAGCTGAAAAAACAGTCAAGGATTCTATTCCATTCACAGTAGTGCCAAAGAAGATGAAATATTTGGGAGTTTATCTAACAAAGGACGTGAAAGATCTCTATAAAGAGAACTACGAAACTCTAAGAAAAGAAATAGCTGAAAATGTTAACAAATGGAAAAACATACCATGCTTAAGGCTGGGAAGAATCAACATTGTTAAAATGTCCATACTACCCAAAACAATATACAATTTTAATGCAATCCTATTAAAGCTCCACTATCATACTTTAAAGATCTTGAAAAATTACTTCGCTTTAATTGGAATCAGAAAAAACCTCGAATAGCAAAGACATTTCTCAGAAATAAAAACAAAGCAGGAGGAATCACGCTACCAGACCTCAGACTATACTACAAACCGATAGTGATCAAAACAGCATGGTATTGACACAAAAACAGAGAAGTAGATGTCTGGAACAGAATAGAGAACCAAGAGATGAATCCAGCTACTTAGCGTTATTTGATCTTTGACAAGCCAATTAAAAAATTCAGTGGGGGGTGGCGCCTGTGGCTCAGTCGGTAGGGCGCCGGCTCCATATACCGAGGGTGGCGGGTTCAAACCCGGCCCCGGCTGAACTGCAAACCAAAAAATAGCTGGGCGTTGTGGCGGGCGCCTGTAGTCCCAGCTACTCGGGAGGCTGAGGCAGGAGAATCACTTAAGACCAGGAGTTGGAGGTTGCTGTGAGCTGTGTGATGCCATGGCACTCTACCGAGGGTGATAAAGTGAGGCTCTGTCTCTACAAAAAAAAAAAAATTCAGTGGGAAAAAGATTCCCTATTTAACAAATGGTGCTGGGTGAACTGGCTGGCAACCTGTAGAAGACTGAAACTGGACCCACACTTTTCACCATTAACTAAGATAAACACTCACTGGATTAAAGATTTAAACTTAAGACATGAAATTATAAAAATACTACAAGAGAGTGCAGGGAAAACCCTTGAAGAAATCGGTCTGGGCAAGTATTTTATGAGGAGGACCTCCCGGGCAATTGAAGCAGCTTCAAAAATACACTACTGGGACCTGATCAAACTAAAAAGCTTCTGCATAGGCTAGAACACAGTAAGTAAAGCAAGCAAACAGCCCTCAGAATGGGAGAAGATATTTGCAGGTTATGTCTTCAACAAAGGTTTAATAACCAGAATCCACAGAGAACTCAAACGTATAAGCAAGAAAAGAACAAGTGATCCCATCGCAGGCTAGACAAGGGACTTGAAAAGAAACTTCGCTCAAGAAGACAGGGGCATGGCCTACAGACATATGAAAAAATGCTCATCATCTTTAATCATCAGAGAAATGCAAATCAAAACTACTTTGAGATTTCATCTAACTCCAGTAAGATTAGCCCCTATCACAAAATCCCAAGACCAGAGATGTTGGCGTGAATGTGGAGAAAAGGGAACACGTCTACACTGCTGGTTGGAATGCAAATTAATACATTCCTTTTGGAAAGATGTTTGGAGAACGCTTAGAGATCTAAAAATAGATCTGCCATTCAATCCTATAATTCTTCTACTAGGTGTATACCCAGAAGACCAAAAATCACATTATAACAAAGATATTTGTACCAGAATGTTTATTGCAGCCCAATTCATAATAGCTAAGTCATGGAAAAAGCCCAAGTGCTCATTGATCCACGAATGGATTAATAAATTGTGGTACATGTACACCATGGAATATTATGCAGCCTTAAAGAAAGATAGAGACTTTACCTCTTTCATGTTTACATGGATGGAGGTGGAACATATTCTTCTTAGTAAAGTATCTCAAGAATGGAAGAAAAAGTATCCAATGTACTCAGCCCTACTCTGAAACTATTTCATGGCTTTCATATGAAAGCTATAACCCAGTTATAACCTGAGAATATGGGTAAGGGGGAGAAGGAGAGATGGGAGGGGGGAGGATGGGTGGAGGGAGGGTGATTGGTGGGATTACACCTGCGGTGCATTTTGTACGGGTACATGTGAAACTTTGTAAATGTAGAATATAAATGTCTTAAGAGTATAACTAAGAAAATGCCAGGAATGCTATGTTAACCAGTGTGATGAAAATGTGTTAAATGATCTATAAAACCAGTGTATGGTGCCTCATGATCGCATTAATGTGCATAGCTATGATTTAAAATAATAAAAAAAAAGAAGCAGAAAGCAGACTGGTGGTTACCAGGGTCTGGGATGGGAAAAGGAAGTGGGGTGATGTAGGCCAAAGGGTACAAAGTCAGTTAAACAGTATAAATGAGTTCTATAGTTCTATTGTACAGCATGACAATTATAGTTAATAATAACATACTATATCCTTGACAATTTCTGAGAGTAGGTATTAAATGTTCTTACTTAAATAAATGGTAAGTATTTAAGGTAGTGAATATTAATCAGTTGATTTTTCATTTCACAATATACACATATATCAAAATATCACTTCATACCCTATAAATATATGCAATTTTTATTTGCAAATTATATCTTAATAAAGGGAGATACAATTGGGCATTATCTGAGAGAGTTGAACATGCATACGTCTTATGAACCAGAAACCCACTTTCAGAATCTTCATAGCAGCGTCACTTGCATTAGCAAAAAAAACTAAAACTAGAGGATAATTTATAATGCATTTATACAGTGGAATTCTACACAGAAATAAAAGTGAGCAAACCAGCATGTATAAAAATATACACCATATTTTACAATTCACAAAACATTCAATGATATATCACGTAGGGATGCACATGGGTGGTAAAACTAAATGAAAAGCACAGGGATGATACACATTACCCTTGATGGGGAGAGGCCAGATCTGGAAAGGCAGCTGGCCTTTACTGGCATTGGTGATGCTCTATCTCTTAGGCTTCATTGTAAGCACCCAGGTACTCGTTTTAATTTTATTTGTGTCACATAGATGGTATGACCATGTATAAAATTACATATATACATAAAAACAGACAAAAAACAATTGTGTAAGTCAATGAGTCATAAAGACACAGTGCTTCACGGTTATGAGGGAACTGTGTTACCTCGAGTCATTGGCCAAAGCTCTGGACCAGAAGGAGAACAGTTGGTTTCAAGTTCTGACTCTGGAGTATTCTGGCTATGTGATTCTAAATAAGTCATCAATAAGTTTCTGTTTCTTAATTTATGTAACAGGGGGAAATAGTTTCTCTTAAAGTTATGATAGGAATAAAAGAATGAGATATATACAAAGTGCTCTAGAGAATCTAATAAACCATAAGCTACTGTAAGTGAACACGAAGACCCTAAAACACATACAGGGAACTTCATGTCTGTTAACTGCATCCTTTTCCAGTTGTCCCAATGCTCTTTCTTTCAAAAGTGATAAAGGCCATCAGAAATCATCTTATTTTTCCCTGACCATGTGCAGAGGCGAGCCCCTGGGGCTCTAGACCCAGTTGCCTCGGATTCGCTGAAGTCAAACCCTTAGGCATGCCTCCCTTCTGAACTGTGAACAGAATACCTGCTCAGAGGGCCAAAGCTTGGCCAGTTGAGGGATGGATTGACAAGCCAGAAAGAGCATGGTGACAAACCCGTAAGGCCATATAAACCAGTAAATAATAATCCCAACTTCCTAGTATGAATCTTGTCCTGAGTGACTCCTCAAAATGAAAAGAGTCATAGATTCCAGAGTTCATTAGAAAAACATTAAAAGGCAAGATAGAAAAGAGGAATATCCCAATAGAAAAGAGTGATGGTCAGTGGGAAGGTACCATCTGTTTTCCCTACCCAGGCACCTGCTGCCCCACTAACTCCAAGGTCTCAGTTCCCATCTGGTCATTGCAGGTTACAGGGTATACTCCTTCCTTCAATTCAAACCCTTCTATGCCCCCACCAATCACTCTCTTGAAATTTGTGAAATAAGGGAAGCTTGATAAATTCCCCCTTTGTCTCACACCCACAGAAAGAATAACAATAAAAGTAGCATCACAAATCACCCCGGTTCTCCATCTCTCCTTGAAGAGAGCCAGACAGAAATCCAGAAGCAATCTTTTTTAGGATTATCTTTGACTAATCCTTACCCACAAGCCTGTTTTCAAAATACCTTCATAAGAGGCAACTCTCTATATGAAAGTCCATCCCCACCTTGGCCTGGCCTCTGAACATGTCCTCACTGGATAGAAGGGCCTTGTAATTCCTTGAATCCAGTAATTCAAGCTGCATTATGTGGATATCAATGAAGATCAGAAGAACCTCATCATTTTGCCACCAGCCATAGCAAGTCAGCCTGAAAAGCACACACTCAGAGGCATGAAGCCATCCCTAGAAAACCTGGGTTCTTATTGGTCTCCAAGGCTCTATCACTTGATCTAATGAAAGATGAAAACCATGGTCTTGGCACTCAATGAAGAAAAAGGGATAACATGGATGAAAATCAAACTAAAGATTCATCTGACGAGGGTAGGTAGACAAAGAGCACTGACTAGGTAGATATTGGTCAGGGGCCTGGATTCCAGCCCTACTCTGCCCCTCACCATCTCTGGGTCTTGGATGAGACTGCCTTTAGGGTGGGTGGCTTTACTTCAACTGCTAAATGTTTCCTCAGGGCCTTTCCAGCTTAAGCACTCTATGGGTCTAACTCAAATGAAACCCAGTTTTGGTCATATTTGATTGGTTCCAGAAAGTGAAATTTAGAGAACTAGGATGCAGGGTATGAGGACTATGAAGGAGAGGGCCATGTTACAAGTGACATGACACAGGTGGGGCTCAAATGAGCAATAAGCTTTGAGAAACCTGGGGCAAAACTATGGGGTGTAGGTGAATTTTTTCTAGAAAGTCATCTAGACAGAGTTTAAGAGGGTCTCTTAAAAGTAGATCTGTTCACGATTTTCCCACCAAGCTTAACACAGCTTCCAGTTCAGGTAGAAACTTTATATTTTTTGAATAAGTGAGACCAGAACTGAGAGCATCTACAAGAGAAGGGTTTGCTGGTAGGATTTGCACAACAGAAAACACCTGCCCCAAACATGGCAATTTGGAGTATTATGAGAAAGACCTGGAATCCTTCCAAAAGTGATATTCAGGAAGCACCACACGAGGAGCAGTCAGTGGTAAGGTGCACCAATAAGAAAGATGGCGCCATGGACCTGCTTTGCTGAGGAATAAACCATGCCAGGTTAGTTACCTATAGAGACCAACTCCATTCCCCTGGAGACCAGTACAAGGCATTCATAACATAGCACTGCCTATCTTGAGGGATATATTCTACAGCTGCAAACTAGCTTTATAAGAGGACAACATGAAATACCAAATATAAATCATTTGAAAAGTTCAAAGTGGACTGTAGGCTACCCAACAAGGAAAAAAAAAAGAGTTTTCTTTGTAAGCACATTTTCATGGGAGTGAGGGGGAGGAAGAAATCTTCATTTGTTCATCAAATTCTCATTGAGCACCTATTATGCAGCAGACGTGGTGCTGGGCATTACATGTAATACGTGCAACTGCATGCCACTTTACAGTGTGCAAAACACTTTCACACAGACAATCTGGAGAGTAACTCAGTCTATATAATATTTTAAGCCCTAAGGTCACACAGACCCCTTTAATTCCCAGTCTTTAAAATCACAAATTAGAATTAATTTTCTGTTTATTTTCTGTAGCATGACACTAAAAAGGGAAAATGAAATTAATTTAAAAAGGGCAAAACCTTTTGTTTAGGGAGAACATCCTCTTCAATGGGAATGCGGTATTATCACCAAACAAGAAACAAAGCAAGTTGGCAAACGTATTAGAGACCAGAGGAAGAAGATCTGATAAAAAACAGTCTCTTAAATCCAAGCATGAGGGCATGAAACACAATCCTGTAAGAGACTGAAAAATTACAGGCTGAATAAAATTCAGTAGAAATTGATTAAGGACAAAACTCAGAAGTCCTAGGGTTGGGATGCCAACTCTGCCACTGCGTGTTTATGTGGCTGTGGGGGCTGCTTTTTTCTAATCATCTAGACACAGAATTTTATCCAGTGCCACTGCACAAAGTGCCACTTGCTAGATTGGAAAATGCAAAGATGCATAAGATGCCACTCAAGTCAATTCCATCTTCCAAGGAGATAGACAAGCAAACTAATAAAAAATGGCATGTGCTATAAATTGGACATAGATGAAATAGGAAGGAAAGAGGCTCCAATTCTGGGGAAGAAACTAGGGAAGGTATTCAGGGAAAGGACATCATATTCTTGAAGGATAAGTAGCAAATGCATGGCGACACCAGTTGCAGAGAAAATCCAGGCTGGACGCTGGTCTTTGCTGGCAGGGACAATAAGAGTTCAGGAGTGCCCGTACTGGGTGTAAGATGCCAGGGAACAGCATGGTGGGAATGTCATACCTTCCTTGGTCCTCCAATTTCTTCACTTGTGACATGTAGAACTAACAAAAAGCCTAAACCCTCTCTACTTTGAGTACTGTGGAAAATCATTTCTCATCTTGAAGACTGTTGTGCTTAAAACTATTGTGCAATCTTTTTAAGTAAGCTAAGAAAAAGCTGACGAACTGGCTGAAATAGGGTCCTATGGCATCCCAGGGTCAGAGCTTGATCAGGCAAGGGGGTGTGCCAAAGGGCAAGGCTCTGAGTAACTGCTATGAGGTAATGGCACAGTCATCACTGCTGCTTACACATATTTTTGGCTTTTTGTCTTCTTGGCCCCTGCAGGTGGATGGGGCCACGTGGCCAGTTTTGGCAAACACACCTAAGACCGAAGACTTCATTGACAGCGTATAACTTCCAGAGCTCTCTACCCACCTGCCACAATGAGAAAAAGTGTGGCTGGCTGGGCCTGGTGGCTCACATCTGTAATCCTAGTACTCTGGGAGGCCGAGACAGGTGGACTGTTTGAACCCAAGAGTTTGAGATTGCTGTGCTGTGAGCTATGATGCTATAGCACTCTACTCAGGGTGATGGCATGAGACTCTGTCTCAAAAAAAAAAAAAAAAAGACAGAAAGAAAGTGTGGCTGAAGTGGACTAGGTGAGGGAGAGAGCAGGAGGTGATGAGGTCAGGGAGCTCCATCAGCCCAGGTTCCCAAGGGTTTGTCACAATGATTTGCCCAGAGTCCCCAGCGGACCAGAAGACAGACATGTAACACAGCCAAAAATAAAGCAAGCTGTGAGCTGCAAATTATTATTATCTTCCTTTTATAGATTGGAAAACTGAGAGTTAACGAAGTTAAATAACTTACTCACAGCTAGTAGGTGGTAGACCAGGATTCAAATCCTTATCTGGCTCTGTTCAAACACAACTCCATTCCCCCAGGAACTTGATGTGATTTACTTTATTCTGTGGGTTGTAGGAAATCTTCAAAGGTTTCTACATGAGGGAGTAACACGATTAGATCTATTTTTAGAAAAATAGTTCTATTTGTGCCAAAACCCAAAGACGAAGAAAGGATACCACTTGGTTATGGCAGAAACCTGGGTGCAACATGATCAAGGGCGTTGAAAACAGACAGGAGGATGGGGAGAGCAACAGACATTTCCCAGGATAGAAAAGAACTTGCAGGCCAAATAAGGAAGAGCCAGGAATTCCAAAGGCCCCCACGATGGGTAAGTGGGTGTGTTAGTCAAGAGAACACATGAGGATTTTACAGGAAATTAATCTGGTTTGTGGTGAACTTGAAAGAATTCATTCAGATCTATTGCACAGTGGAAAATATGGCTTTGCAGCAGAGAGGTAAGGGTTGGGGATATGGAGCCAAGGGTCACAAGGACATGGGAGGCTTCCAGCTGTGGCACTACATGAGCTCTCATAGGAAGAACAGAACAACAAAGCTCAGAACAGCTCCTGATGGGGAATCAGCCAGGACCTGGAGGAGAAAAACACACCCAGTCCTCCTCCATGAGCTCCTACCCATTGATGTTAAGCATGGCCATGTGGCCAGTCCAACTAATGGAAAGTGTCACATGGCACTTCTGTGCTAACACATTTAACTGGTGGTGCTCTGCTCCCCAGCCCTTCTGTCCTGCCAGGGAAATTGTCCAAGTGCCTGTAGAGATGGTGGCATCATAGGACAGTGGCATCTCCATCAGCCTGGGTCTCTGAGTGGCACATACAGGAAGCCACTCTGACCTGCACCTTCTGCAACATAGCTGGATTTCCCTCACTAATGCGGTGGGAGTGCTCAGAAATGTAGGAAGTGCGAGTTCATTATAGCCAAGACACGGAAACAGTCCACGTGCCCATCAACCCATGAATGGGTTAACAAATTGTGTTATATGTACACCATGGAATACTATGCAGCCATAAAAAAGGATGGAGACTTCACATCTTTTATGTTTTCCTGGATGGAGCTGAAACATATTCTTCAGTAAGAATCTAGTAAATATTAGTAAAGTATCTCAAGAATGTAAAAAAAAGTATCCAATGTACTCAATACTACTATGAAATCAATATATAATCACCTACACACTCATACAAAAGGCAAAACATAACTATAGTCCAGAAAGTAGAAGGGAAGAGGAGAGAGAGGGGAGGGGAGAGGGGTTATGGGAGGAGGGATGGTATTTGGGGGGACCTCACCTAATGTGCATGATGCAATGGCACATTTCAAAACCATTAAGAAATGAGTATGATTGTGATAGATGTTACTTAGCTCAATGTAAGCATTTCACATTGTATATCGAAGCACTACCCTGAACCCCATAAATGCATCAATGTACAAAGTTATGATTTAATAAAAATAATTAAAAAAAATAAAAAAGAAAGAAAAAAAAAGAAATGTAGGAAGTGCTACCTTTGAGGGACATCTCAGGAAAGGTCCCCATGAGGTCATGGGCATTTTCAAGTGCCTTGAGGAGAAAGAGCTTCAAGGCCTGGAGAGACCACTGACTGTGCAACAGGGATTCACTGAGGATAACTGAGGACAGGGACCTGGTGGGTGACGTTTACTGTTGTGTGAACCTACGCCTGGCAAAGCGTTGAAACCATTCTCAGGAGGTTTTCCTGTTTTGAGCTTCTCATTTCCAGAGGCAAGGTGTATGAGGAGCAGGGTGGGCTGGGCTGGGGAGCTTGTACAGCAGAGAACACATGCTGGCCACGCATGGTTCGGCACTGCCAGCCTGGCAGGCAGGCCGCTTACGTGCTGCTCACGGTGCCAGCTTTCACTTGCTCAGACCCACTCGGTTGTGACATCCCTAGCTTGCGCACTCACCCTAAATCGCATGACACCCTGATGGCTGGAGGTTCATGCGTCATAGTACAGCAGACCTGGCTCCATGAAAGTGCACAGCCCACATTCACAAGGAGGACACAGGACCCACTCTCAAAGCCTGCCCTCTGCCCTGGGAACTACTCTGTGGCCCAAATGCTCATCAACATCCCCCCACTCTCTGCCTCCTGTTCCTTGTCTAGCTACTGAGGTTGGGATTCAACTTCAGAATATCAGCTTTGTCCAGACTGGACCCCCTTTTGGACATGGATTTGCTTGTCAACTCTGCATACTTCTAAGGCTGCCTGCCCTGAGATCCCCAGGTCCCTGCCCAGCTAGGCCTGCTCATGCACTAGCCACTGATAAGGGAAAGATAATGAAAAGCTCCTCTCAGAACCCTATCCCTATGGCACTGTCCTGACGGGTAATATGCCTTGTGGCTGTGATCTCTCTGTGCCCCCAGACCAAGCTGGGTTTTATATTTTTCTCCCATTTCCTTATTTAACACGCTCACCCCTTTCATGTATTTGCATTGGGTACCCTGGCACTATGTCGTTATGCTTCTGGGTAAGGACCCTGGGCCCCCACGGCTTTGCTTTCTCCAATAGCCGTAGCCACTCTGCGCATTTCCTAAGGACACGTGGGCCTTGGATTCAGAAAGACCTAAGTGAAAATCCTCCTCCTTCAATTACTGATATGGGATGCTATGGCAAGTAGCTGGTTTCCCGCAGTCCTGATTTCCCCCTCTGTAACAGGGAAACACAGCCTGTCTTACCAAGTTGTTGTGAGGATTAAATAGATAATTTACAAAAGTTTTCCCAGTATATTATGGTTATCTGATACATTTTGCTAACTTTCTTCTGATTTTTTCCTCTAAGATTCCTTTCTATTTTACAACTGCACTACTCTCTAACTATTAAAATGATTCTGTCCCATCTGGGTACCTCTCTCCTGAGGCTCTGTCACTCTTAGGTGCCAATAAATGAATCAGGCAAAGGTGTTAATGAACACAAGGAAGAAAGTGTGTAGCTTTCATCATTTATCATATTTGTAGTTATTTAGAGGCTATTATAAAACTTTAACTTGAATAAATTGGATAATAGAAAATTCCTGTTTCATAGGAGACTAGTTAGGAGGCTTTTAATGATAATAGTTATATATCATTAACACCTATTATGTGCCAGGCACTGGGCTAAGTTCCTTGTATTCGTTATCTCATTTAATCAATAAAAAACTCTATGGGGTATTATGATTCCCACTCTACAGACTGATAAACTGAGGCTCAGAAGGGTTGGAACATTTGCCCATGGTCACACATCTAGTTAAATGAAGAGTTCAACTTCAAGCCTGAGCCCTCTAATCCAAAACTGCTATGCTTGACTGCCTCCCTCTTTTGGTTAGGGGCCTTTCCAAAACCTTCAAATCGGGGTTGCCTTTTTATGTTCATCTTTAACCCCAGCCTTTTAAAGCCCTAATATCTATTTAGTATGTTGTTAGTAGGGGGATACATACATGTCAGAGATGCAGCAACACAAGAAGAAACAGGACCTGTCATTATTGACATTATTGTTATTATAATCTATCCCTTTGCTACTGCTCCCAGATAGTGGTTTGTTTACAGGTCAATGAGGACTCTGTTTATGATTTCTCTTTTGTCTTTACAAATTATTTCTTTTTTTGAAATAATGTGCCTCCTGATATCCAATCTCAAAGCCATGATCTGGGTGGAATGAAATGCTCCCTCGGTCCTGTTTTAGAAGCAGCCTAACCTACATTCTGTGCCAGGCACATTTACCACGGTTCAGAGCGACTGGCAGAGGGGCACCCCCATGGTCCTCATGCTGATGCAGCTCAGAGCTCCTGGAGAATTGGAGTTGGGGGACAGAAGAGGACCTAGACAAGCAGGTGCTCTTACTCACCGAACAGACCTGCAAGCTGATCTTTCCAAAACACCACGTCCCCCATGGTTATCCTATTTCCTTGATCCAGCACCCACCATAACTCTACCACCTGTAGGATAAAGCTTAATCCCCTCTGTTGTGAGGCCCTCCATGACTCCCCAAACCAAGTTAATCCAACCTTGTTTCCACCCCTCTCACATGCAACGTCTTATAGCCCACAAATAAATCAGGCTGCCTCAAAGCTGAGGTTCATCCTGAGCTTCCTGCCCGACCCCACTCCGCACTATCCCTTGGCTTATCTAAGTTCTGGCCACCTTTCTAAACCCAGTTCAAATCCTACCTCCTTTACAAAGCTGCTCCTATGACAGAAGCCACGGTGGCATCTCTAGTCATAGAACACATATGCCCCGTATGGAAGGATGTGAAAGATTTTAGTTTTCTGGGGAGGACGTAGCCTGAATTCTTTCAGATTTTCCTATGTTTGGTGATTAGGTGATACACTAGACAATTGTGCCATAAAGATAATTTCTTTGGTGTGCTACTCTTCCCCAACTGACCTGCAACGTAAGAACGTAAGTATCAAAAGTGTGTGCACTGGAATTGCTTTTTTTTTTATTATATCATAGCTGTGTACATTAATGCGATTATGGGGCACCATACACTGGTTTTATACTTTTGCATTCCTTGAATGTGGCAAAACAAAAATCGCATCTAAGATGCTACTGCATCATTTAAAATTACATGTTTAAAGGGGGGAAAACAACTTTCTAATCAAGCATAACTACTGTGGGGATCAATATATAAAAAGTGTCCTTTTATTCTCTTCCTGATTATGGAACCAACAGAGAGAGACACAGGATATACAAGAATCAGATAAATGAAGACCCACATATCAGTTTCTGCTAAAGCCAGGTGGAGAACATGCCTTTCGATCTATCTTGTAGATCTATCACTAATCTTTACCACACAATTTGAGCCACACAATCACAAGCATGACTGCACAAGCCCGGACCTGCCCTGTTACAGGGCAACTGGCCCTGAAGTAAGAGAAAAAGAAGGTATGTGCAGGAGGGCAGGAGAAAGGCTGAGAGGAGCAACCCAGGCCTTGGAAGCCCTCTGATGGCCAGAGGAATGAGTGGGGAAGGGTCAGTTTGGGGGACTAGCAGTATTTGCCAGAGGAAGGCTCCTCCCAGGGAAATAACAAGGGAGAGGCAATTCCCCTCACTAATGAATGGCTCTAAAATGCAGAAAGCATTATACAAATATTAACCCTTTAACTGGTTAGTATCTGAAAGGGGCTAGAAAATTCGATTTAATCTTTGCTGCTACAGAGCACCAACTCAATGATTTGTTTATTTCAGGGAGTGTGGCTGCTCTCCTCAGGGGATGTCAGTTCACCTACACATCGTCTGCTGAGCTTGACGTGGACCATTGCCAAACAGTCTCTTATCAGCGTCTAGCCAGAGCCCATGGAACAAGGAGGGCCTCATGCTTTGCCCTGAATTGAGCACTCACGTGCTCATTCATTCAACAACCACACATTAATTAGCGTGTGCCAGACACTGCTTTATGGTAGTGTGTCCTAGATCAGTGTTTTCAACCTTTTTTTTTAATCTCACAGCACCCTTGAACCTATAGTTAAATTTTCACAGCACATTTAAATTATGTTGATCAAAAAAAAATTAAAAGAGTGAAGAAAGAATACTGTGCTTTGAACTTCTTTTGAAAATAATTTAATCAATGGTCTTTAAAAGTTTGCATGGTACACCCGAGATCCTCTCAAGGCACACCAGTTGAAAAATCACTGTCCTACTCAGAACCCTGTCAGAGTACCAGTTACCAATATCAAAAAAGCACAAGGGGGCGTCAGGATCCCCAAATTCAATCAGGTCTCATAACAAGCCTGTTAATGGATGGATTGGTTCAAAATGCCATTAGATAAGCATTGATTATGTGAAGGCAGGATATGTCTTGCAATGTGCATGGATGTTCTAATGAGGAAAAAATGCACACTATTTGAACCAGGACAAGGGAGTATCAAAGAATATTTTTGTTCAAATATATTTTTTAAGAGTCAACAATTCTAAGATGCTTTGGGTGCATTTCTAATTTGAGTCTGGTAGACAAACACATCACGACCTGCAAACGCCTCCTCCTTTTGTGTAAGACCCTTACAGCTCTGGGGCACTGCGCTGAGAAGAGCCTCCTGTTTATAATGAGTGCCCAATAATGGGGACTTTATGTTCTGAACTGTTGTGTCCAGGGTGATACAGCACAGACTGTCACTTGGGCTACAGTGAAATTCACTGGAAGGAGCAAAGCTGAGCTGTAAGAGAGGGTGGGTGGGAAGGAGGAGAGGAAGGAGAAACAGCAGGAAGACAGCCCGGCTTGTGGAGGGCTGTGGTGTGCGGTGCACTTCACACAACAATGCACCGGGTCTCTTTTGTCTGAATCCCTTAGCTTTGAGCATTGTCTAGAGTGCATGAGGCTGCAAAGAGCCCTGCATTCTGGCCCTGGTGGCTATCCCAGGGCCTCTGTCAGGGTCAGCCAGGGGCAAGCAGCTTTGACAGCCCAAGCCCTGCAGAGAGTGCAAGAAGTGCTAACAGCCTCTTCAGACGTACCCTTCACTTCCCCATCACGGCTTCATTATTGTTATTATTTTAATTCTTTCCCTTCTGGGCTCCCCTGCCTTCCCATGCAAAACTGGTTCAGAGATGCCACTTTTGGAGCTCATTACGTTGTCATGGCAACTAGAATTTTCAAAGTTTATTTCTCCTCCATGAACTCTCCTTCCCCATTCCTATCTCTTACCACATATACGTTTCGCGTGAGAAACAAAACGTGGAAGAAAATAAGACCGCTATCTGCTTCAGGTACATTCTTCTCACACACACTCTATTTTAGCACAGCGTGTCCTACTGGATACATGAAATTACCCCTGTTCCCACTGTCTACAATTAACATCCCAGACTCCCAGTCACCCGTGATGTCTGGGAGCAAGGCCTTGTGTGGCAGCCGTCAGCTTGCCTCCTCCTCCTCCTCGCCACCTCCCTTCCTGCAGAGTGGCAGATATATTCCTTCCTGCTTATGTAAACCACAAACACACTGTGTCTTGGTTGTCATCTGTTAGCCCCTGAAAGCAACAACAAAAACAACTGTAGACAAGGGGAAGGGAAAACACCTCAGACACACTTCACGGGGGCTCTCTCTGGAGAACAGAAGAACTACAGTTGCCAAAACAAAAGGAAAGGAAATCCCCAAAGAAAATTTGCTAAATTGATTGTTAATTATAACATTAACCTGTGTTATCAAAACCCAGGTGAGACAGAGAGGGGAAAAGGAACAGAACTAGGGAGGAGAGAGCCTGAACTTTCACAGTGAATGCAAATCGTCTGGGATAAGCTGACGGCTGGCTTCCCACCACCCACTCACCCACGTGGGGGAAGCGCTTGAACCCTGGCCAGGCGAGTGGGCACCTGCAGGCAAAATGGTTGTTTGGATCACAAGCTGCCACAGGTCCCCAAGGACCTCTGCTCTGGTTCTCTGTGTTGGGTGCAGATGACCCAAGGGCAGCTGTCAGGGAAATGGGCTTCACCATGGTCTGCAACACAGTCTCTCCTTTCTCCTGGCAGCCCGTGTCCCTGCCATGCTGTCTGCCAGGGAGAGGTGAGATGACTGGGACCACAAAACATGGGCATTTAAGGCTGAAGGAACATGGAACTGACAGATGGAGCCTGGCCCAGATTAGGGGGACAGCGTCCAGAGGCTGTAAGATAGAATGACCTTAGAGCTACTGAGACCCAGTACTTTTAATTTATGTGCCTGAGATTGAGACTAGACTCTGTGGCATCAAACATGACTCTGTGTGCAAACATGATAAGTAAGCATTTTGATTGAGACTCTGTTTACCTGCTCTAGTATTCATCATTACGAACGGAAGGAGATACCCATTTGCTTAACCATAAAAGCTCCAGGCTCTAGTGTTGCTTCAACTGGCCCTTAATGGGATTAGCTGTGTAGCTGGGGACTGTTATGGCAATGCTGTACTCTGTGGTGAGGAAGAGGATGACAGGGCAGGCAGGCTGAGCAGGACAAATGCACATGGGGGTAAAATGGAATGGTGGGCATTTCCAAGAGAGATGGATGACAACTGCAAGCTGGCAAGGCAGGTGTTGGGGTGGAGACTGCTGAGTGCAGTTGGTCACCAGGAGGAATAGAGCAGGTTGCAGGAGAGGGGTGGGGTCATGTCCACTGAAACTTCCAGGGCTCTGGCTGGCCTGTGGGATGGGACAGGAGTGTCCTGCCCAGCCCGTGGCTTCTGGGCAGCATCCCAATCCCCAGAGCACCTATCCTCTGGTCCTCTGAGGGGTGCCCCTTTTCTGCACAGTGGACCTACTGCCTTCCCAGCCCACTGCATTCTTCAATTCTGTTCTCCCTCTGCTTCTTTTAATTCACCTGCTTACTGACATCAGAAGAACTGTTCTTGGCACATAGTGGGCACTCAACAAATGGTGAATAAACAAACTGCTCCTTGAATGGACAGCAAGCAGTATACACTCTGCATGCCGCCCCACATCCCTGCGGCCCCTCTCAGGTTTGGGTTCTGAAGCTGTGGTGGTCAGCTCTTATACACGCTGACAGACGTGACAATACCTACATCTTTCTCCTTCTCTATCTGACTTCTCTAGGCCCCAGGAGCTCCTTCAGCCTACGAACAGGGGAGGCCAAAAGTATCATCCCTCAACACGGGACAGCAATTGATGGAGGGGGGGACATATACACACATATATACAGACATACATATACATATATGCGTCTCCTGGTTCCCCAGTGCCTTGGTGGAGCACATCTGAGGTCCATCTACATGGTTCCTTAGAGAAATTCCAGTGGACTAATCCTCAGAAGTCCACACGGCTAACTCTTTAGCTTTTTCTCTTTCCCGCCTCAATTTTTCCACTCACTCC
Source organism: Nycticebus coucang (assembly GCF_027406575.1). Lineage (NCBI taxonomy): Eukaryota > Metazoa > Chordata > Mammalia > Primates > Lorisidae > Nycticebus > Nycticebus coucang. The sequence continues at coordinate 80,420,400 of NC_069789.1, forward strand.
CTTTTGCAGCCGGAAATCACCCCTTCAAATCAACTCCCTATACCCCCAATTCTTCTCCTAGGGTTTTCTTCCAGGGAACTCAGGCTGAAACACTTCATGTGAACTAGTTAGTCCATCAAATACCTTTCCCCCCTCACAGAGGATGAGGAGGAGGAAAAGGGGGACTTAAAGTAAGGGAGTGCAAAGGAGCACGATCTCAAACACAAACACCTTCTACTTTTCAAATTTTGCCAGGAGTAAAATTTGGCCAGAGTTGAAAGATTATATGAATAAGAAATGCCTGGAAAGAAATGAAAATTTTTTATTATCTATAAAAATGATGAACATAGCCCAGCCTAGAGACAGATGGCTTGCTACTGCTTCTGAGGACACCACTGAGAAAGGGGTTCCAGAAATGAATGACCAAAAGGAGACCCCTCCTCTCAGGAGCTAGACAAGCTGAGACACAACTTGGCCTTGAGGTGCCCTCTGACCATCTCAGGCCTTTCCTCCTCCTATTCCTAGGTGTACAGAGACAGTACCTAGGGATTGGAGATACCAACAGAAGCATAGTCCTGATGAGTTCACTGTCTTTGGAATATAAATTTGCTTAATCCGCTAGGGCAACTTTCTTCACTGGTTATGGCAGACATATCCTTTTGTGTACCACTAAGTGAAGAATGGAGTGCCCTGTGCAGGTTAATGAATGGATTCAAGTTACTATTGCTCAGTTATTTATTTATTTATTTTAGCTTGGTGGGTAGATCACATTTTCAGAGTTAACAGACACTGTCCACTAGAGAGAGACAAGCACCATTTCTCCTGCAGGAAACAGTGAGGAGCAGTGTGTCAGCCAGGGAAAGTCTATCCATAGAGTCAACACCAGGATCACACCAACACTGACCAGGAGGCCTGGCCCCAATTCCCTCAAGTCTGACTATTCTTTCATTCTAAGACAAGAATCAAAGCTGCTGTCCAGAGCCTGTTCATTTTCTTCATAACATTTACCATTATTTGTCTTATTTGTTGGTTTACTTGCTAGTTTTCTGTTTTAGCCATTTGGATGCCAAGTTCATAAGAGCAAGGGATCCATCTTCTTGTTCATTCTCAAACCCAGAGAGTGCCCCCCCCCACAGTACTTAACAAATGTTTGCTGGATAAATACTTTAGTAAGTGGTCAAGCTAGTATTACTCCCCCTTACCTTCCTCTCCTTAAAGTTAGCTTGTGTCCTCTTCCTTCAGTTCTTAAACACTAAGGTACAAATGAACGGCAATGAGATCATCCCTCTCTCAAATTATATTTGATCACGGGTACTTTGATCTAAATGGAGAATATAATGTGAAAATATGGCAGTGAGAGGATGGAGGAAATGCTTCTCTGTGGACAGCACAGAGGTCATGGTGGCAGAGGGGTGGGGAAGGAAAATCACATTCTTTCTAATGCCACTTCAGTCAACTCTGAAAAGGATTCGAGGGCCTCCTCTGGTCTGGTCAATGTTAACCTTTGGACTTGTCAATTGCTAAACAGATTAGTTATCAAGTCTAATATAGGTTAGTGTGGCCCTTTTAACAGACTCTGGGCTCTCTGCTGTCCCCAGAATCCTCTCAAGTGCTGTTCATTTCCAGGGTTCTCTGTGGAACATAGCATCTCCATGCTCTCCTGGCATATCAGAGTTTGCTTCAATAGGAAAGAGTAATTTCAACATTTTTGCTAGATAAAGAATATTTTGGGATGCAACGATAATTAAGTGTTGAGAATGTAATGATGTACTTGACACCAAGGGGAAAATAAAGAACTTTTAATTCCACTACAACCCTAATAGCATCCGAACGTAACAGCTAGAAATGCCAGGCACCCACTATACAACCAAGTTGCAAAGACTGTGATTATCAACCAAGGAAATTGGGAGGTATTATTTCAGCCACCTCAGTGTGCACGTGTCTGCAAGTGCACAGAAAACATGTCTAATTATAGGGGCTTGACTATGGGCTATAAGCTCAGAATGAAGTGAGGCTCTAACATTATCACAAATTCCTTGTGGTGAAGTCAATTACTATGAGGTTCTATATACCTAAATACCAGAAGGAGGGAAATGAGTTCAAACAAAAAAATATTTTCTCTAATCTTTAAAAGCTTATGATTTTGGCATTAAAGCTACAGTGAAGTGAGCATACAAAATAAATTACTACAGCAAAAAAGAAAAAAAAAGCCTTTACAAAGGTCCTCAAAACAGCACCGACTGCCCTGGGTCATCCCCATCACACTGATGATGACAAAGGCTCCCCCTTTCTCAGTGTGGTAGAGAAGGCCACTGGCCTAGTTCTTAGAGTTGTCCCTTGACATGAGCACAATGGGGTTCGACTGTGGGTCTCCATGCTCAGCTCTTTAACAACACGAAACTTGCATTTCAGGGGAACTACCATTGAAAACAATGCCCAAAATATCAGGAAAATTTTTGATGAATACAGACATCCCACAAACAGGAAGTTCACCCAGGGGCATTTACTGGGAGCCCACTGTGTGCTTGTTAATTATACTTGCTAAGTGCTGGGGAAGAGAAAATGAACTCACCATGGTGCCTGCTTTCACAGTCCTGTGAAAGGGGCAAAGACCTCTACAGATAACTATAAAATAAGGTAACAAGTGCTCTAGTAGAGGAGTATATATAGTGCAATGGGTACCCAGATGAGAAACTCGACCTTGAAGGATGAGTCAGAGTTCCCCAATCAAGTAAGACAGTGGGTGGAAGTGGTTGTGGGGGTTGGTTATTTCTAGCCAAAGAACCCATTACCTGGGAATCCAGAGAGCTGTGCAGCCAGGCGAAGAGGAAACTTAGAAACAAGGCTGGAAAAATAGGTTGGGGCTAAACTAAGCTTTGCAAGGTCATTCAAGACAAAGAACATGCATTTGAACTCTTTCTTTAATGAATTATTTGTGAGAGAAGCTAATAGTCGAGGCTTTGTGATTAATCTGTTTTAAAGTCCTTAAGTGCTAAACTTAAAAGGTGTCAACTCTGTATTTGCTTTTTCTACCCTCTCAGGGTTGGTTTTGTTGCTATTTATTCTCTTTCTGAGAATTTACTGGCCCCTCATATTTAAAATATGATTTAATCATCATTGATCTACAATATTGTCTGACTTCAAGATAAATCTGTGACACTTACTATTGTTTGTTGTATATTATTAATTTTTTTTAAGCCAGCAGGTGAGGATGTAGAAAAACCAGAAATCTCATGCATTGCTATTAAGAATGTAATATAGTACTGTCACTCTAGAAGACAGACAGGCAGTTTCTTATACAACTAAACATGCCTTACCATCCAGCCCAGCAATTGTACTCTTGGGCATTTATCCCAGAGAGAGCACAGTTTATGTTCACACAAAAATATGCACACAAATGTTCACAACAGTTATTTGTAACAGCCCCAAACTGAAAACAATTCAAACGTGTTCCAGGGAGTGCCGGGTTAAACAAACTGTGATATATCCATACCGTAAGATACTATTCAGAAATGAAAAGGGATGAACAATGGACATAGGCACTAACCTGGATAGATTACAAGGAAATTATGCTAAGTAAAAAAAAAAAAGTCAATTTTTAAAAGTTACATATGTGTATCATATGATTCCATTTAAAGAATATTATTGAAAGGAAAAATTAGAAAGATGAACGGGGGAGTGGTGGACAGTGGGTGACTATAAGAGTAGCCTGAGGTGCCCTATGATACCAAGACAGTTCTGTATCTTGATGTAGTAGTTACACAAATCTACACTTAATAAAATTGTATGGAATTACACACATACACAAACCAGTGTATGTTAAAGTTGTGTAATGTGGGGAGCACCATGGATTGGACCTTTATTTCCTGTTGTAAGTATTGTAGTACAGTTAGGCAAGATGTTATCATTGGGAGAAACTTGGAAACACCTCTCGGGGAATCTTGGAGAACAGGGCTGGAAGAAAGATTTCTCTTTTAAAATTTGTTTTTCAAGTTCCTGTGATTCTGTAATTATTTAAAAATAAATTTTTTTTAAAAAGCATGACATGTTCTCCACATTGCGAACTTCAACAGCTATTTATCAGTCAATTTTGTACTAAATTTCTATGACTCTTTCAGCATTTGGGGTCTTTTCATTCCTTTTCGAAACCCTGTATTTCTTTATCCTCTAGGATATAATGCTTTTATGATATCCTTTTGAAAATCTAGATATTCTCTTAAACAGGTAACGTTTATGGAAACCCCATCTGTTGGCTCTGCTTTTTTTTCTCTACATGCCCGCCATGGATAACCTTACCTATGTGTACCATTTTGTCCATTATGTTCCAATGGTATATCACATCTTTTCTCTCTTTGTTCCTAAGACATTGACTTTGGCTGACCCTTATCTATTTGTTCAGGCCTCCTGAACTTTAAACTCACTCTATCTGAAATTGAACCCAACTTCCTCTCAGATCAAGAGGTTTCATCCTTTCTATTTTCTTCACCTCAGTGAATGGAACCAAAGTTCTCCAAGACATTTACAAATGGATCTTGAGTTCATATCCTAGGTGATCTTCCCTTATTTATTTACAGATGATTATTCATCATGTCTTAACTATTTTACCACCTAAAATCTTCATCTCTGTTTTGTCTTTACATTCCAGCCATCAGTGCCTAGGATCCTCATTTTATTTTATTTTTTCTTTTCTTTTCTTTTCTTTTCTTTTCTCCCCTCCCCTCCCCTCCCTCCCTCCCTTCCTTTCTTTCGACAGAGTCTCACTGTGTCACCCTTGGTAGAATGCTACAGTGTCACAGCTCACAGCAACCTCAAACTCTTGGACTTAAGCTATTCTCTTGCCTTAGCCTCCCAAGTAGCTGGGACTACAGGCGCCTGCCACAACATCTGGCTACTTTTTGTTGCAGTTGTTATTGTTGTTTTAGCTGACCTGGGCCGGGTTTGAACCTGCTAACCTTAGTGTATGTGTCCAGCACCGTAACCACTGGACTACAGGTGCCAAGCCAGGATCCTCATTTTCTATCTGCTACTAGAGCTTTACTACAGTCTTATTACTAATCGATCACTTTAAACACCTTTTTTTCTTTGTTTTTCACCTTCTACAATCCTCTGTATAATCAATCTAATATCCAAAACTAGCTTGTTTTGTCTTTTGAACTTATCAGTGAATTATGGTAGTCAAATTTTTATTTTTACAAATTCACACATTTGTCACTTTCTTTATTTAGGTTTATTGATTTGTGTCATGTTTATAAAAGGCCTTCCCTTTGAAGACTTTTTTAGTTTTCTGTGTTTTCTTTGATTTAATTTTAAAAATGTATATACTAGCTCCACATGGAATTTATTTTGATATAAGACATGATTCAATTTTCTTCTTTTCAGTCATCACACCATTCACTGAATGATCCACTTTCACCAACGTGAAATGACATTTATATATACTGTAAATTCATATATATGCAGTATGCATTGGGGTTTCTTTTTGGTTCCTTTATTCCTATATTATACCACACTGTTTCAATTATTGTAGCTTCAGAGTATATTTCACTACTGTATAAAAATTCCCTATTTCTCGGAGTTCTTTCTAGGAAATGTCTTGGCTATCATTGTATTTTCAGATAAATTTTAACATAATTTAGTAAAGTAAAAATCTTATTTGCACTTAGTATCACATTAAAGACTAAAGTGGGCAAAGTAGATATTATTGTAATTTGAAATATTTCTTTTCAAGAACAGGGTTTGTCTTTCAATTAACTAAATTGGAATATATTATGTGCCTTGGAATCTCCCCATAATGAAATATAAGTTTCATGAGGGGCAGAAATTTTTGTTGTGTTCTCTGCTATATTGCCAATATCTGGAACACTGCCTGCCATGCAGTTGAAGTTTAAAACCCAACTGAGGGAAAGTGGATTCAGGAGAGTCCAACCATTTTTCTTTTCTGCCACACATTTGAAGAAGAAGAGTTGTCTTGAGCCACATATTAAATACACAAACACTAACAATAGCTGATGAGCAAGACCAAAGGTCTATGCAGACTTTTCATGATATCCAACAATGAAAATAAGCAAAACAGAACTCAAATAATCTGCATGTGGCCTGCAGCCTGCAGGTTGGACACCCCTAGAAATGAATTCATGAATGATTCTATCATTTAGGCAATGGGAGAGAAGACATTATAAATAATTAAGGCACACAAACACTAGAATTAAATGTCAAATTTGGAAAGACTTCTTTTGTGGAGATCAGGCTGGATCAGAGTGAGCAGGGAGAACATTTAAAGACAGTTGTTACAGGCCACAACACAGTTCATGAAATCTTTCAAAGCAGAATCAGTTCATTCTTAATGAACAATTAGATGCAGAGTCCAAGGGAGGGGAAAGTTATCGTGATTAACTAAGGCTTCTAACTTGGATAATAACTGTGATAAAAGATAAGAGGAGGAGGATGTGGGAGAATAGTGGGTGTGCTTAGTGGCGGGGTAGGAGAACGAGACACTGAATTCAGTTTGGGGAGTCTTAAGTTTGAGACACCTAAGAGATAACTAAGAGAAGGTGTATGTTGTGGAGTTTAGTAGCAGACAGGTAAGTTAAATCCAGGTCTGTCTGTTAGCAAACCCATCTTCTTTTCATTTTTTTCCATTTACTTTTATGTTTTTGACACATGCAATTATATATATTTACTTGATGTACATGTATAAGTTATATAATGATCAAAGGAAGGGTATTTAGTGTATCCATCACCTCATGTATTTATAATTTCTTTGTGGTAAAAACATTCAAAGCCCTCTCTTCTATTATTTTATCATACACAGTCAATTCCTGACTGTTAACTTCTGTCACCCTACTGGGCAATAAAACACCAGAACTTCTTTACTCCTCCTACCTAACGAGCTATCTTCTTAAGCATTATTTCACACTATATTCCACTAAGTAAAAATTAACTTATTCTCTGAAAAACAGATAAATGAGATTTGAAGATGGAAACAGTCTTGAAATAGGTTTGAATGTAGTTACTATGTAAGACAAATTTGGAGAATTTGGGTAGTGGTACAGTCATTAAAAGACTGGGTTCTTTGAGGACTTCGTAGAGGAACAGACTAGAATGCATGCATTAATGTTTGCACATGAATATAAGTCAGCATGTACATACATGAAAATGTGTGCACATGTATGCATCATAGATAAAGGTATCAGAGTCTTAGAAGATGAACCTATATGAAGGTAGTTAAAAGTATGAACGAGAAGATATTAGGATTGTTGCAATAACCTGTGAACTTTTCCAACTAGAAAGGCTACGTATGGAAAATTATTCAACAAAGAACGGAGGCTTTTTTACATTTGGCTATTGTCTTTGTTACCAAAAAGACACCTAAAGAAGTCCCGATCTATGTGTCCAACTTTCTCTATAAAAAGGACAGGTCATTGTAAAACAGCAGCTTGTTTTGATTATTTGATTCTCCTACCCACTGATCTCTCTATTCATTCTCCCACAACATCTGATTCACCTCTCAGATCCAGCCTTTCTAGGTATGCCTGTTGGCTCCTCCCAAATGACTTCCCCTCTGCACCTCACTGCTTCGCAGCCCAGACTCCTCCCACCTCGGCTGAGCTTCCCGAAACACCTATCTTGGCATGGCTCCTACTCCCCAAGGTAGATTAGAACAAGAAAACACTAGAGTTTAATTTGAGAGAGGACAGAATTTTAGTCTATAAAAAAGGAACTAGAGCCTCCCCCAACCCAAGGCAGCTGCACTGCATTTCACAGTCAGTCTCAGCCTGTAGTGTTACAAACACAGCAATTTCGGGGTATTCCCGCTGATCAGACCTCTTCCTGCTAGTAAGTTCTAAAAGGGGGAGTGATGTTATATAAAATATAGATTACATGCACAGCACACGACTATAATGTCCATAAGGGCAGGGATGTTTCATCCCCAGCATCTAGAACAGTGTTTGATACCTAGCAGGTACTCAACAATATTTGCTAAGTTAATAAATTCAAAAGACCACTTCGTTTTATGCTGGGGAATGTATATCACATCTCCGTTTTGAGTAAAAGCCAAGCAGCCAAGAGCCCATTGGAAACACCCAGTTCATCAGAGAGGAGCAGCGTTTTGTGTTCCAAGCAACACTGGACTGCCAATCAGAAAACCAATTTTAGATTTATGACTTAAGGCATGTTACTTGCTCACTTTGAGCTGCAATCTCCTTACCTGTAAGATAATAATACTTCTTAGCATCATTGTGAGAATCAAACCAATGAGTACACATGAAATGCTTTCTAAATGAAGTGCTCTAAAGTAAAAGGAATAGCTGTTTCATCTTTTTCTGCTTCTAACCGCTTAGTTGCCCATGATTCCCAATGAGACAACAGTTTTATCTTTTAAAAGTGATTATTCCTGAAGCATTTGACGTGTATGACATAAAATGGCTAATGGACTTACTATACAAATAGATCTTTTAAGGTCATACGGAAAAGATAACTATACCAGTGGGAAAATAGCAAAGGATATGAGAAATTAACTAGACGGAAAAAAACAAATTCCCCATAGCCATGTGTACAACCTGTGGTAAGCCTTTGCCTGCAATGCCTGTAAGCTGTAGGGAAAAGCATCATTCTGCAGAGGAAACAGCTTCTCTGGAACTTTTACCAGGATGTCCAATTTCAATGGTTATACTGCTGACTTCTAAGATGACAGCTTCTTCCTCAGTTCTCTGCAACACTATTTATTCTCCATCCCCTAAGAGGCCCTGGTGTTACTTAGTTGCCCTTCAATTTTGCAATCACTTATTGAGCCTAAAAACAAGGCACTGAGACCTAGGAGAGATCCAGTTATGTGGAAAGACATTGCCAGCATAAGAAACAAATAAGGGTGGCAGAGACATTTGTAAGTCCAGAGCAAGGAATGTACACCCTGGGGGAGGTGGCAGAGCTCTTCTCCTCACTTGCTGTATAAGACTTTAACACTTTCAGCCCCCATTTCCTCATTATCAAATGAGGTTAACAAGAACACCTGACTCGTGGGATTGCTAGAAAGATTAATTGAATTAATGTATGTAAGATATTTAGCAAAGCATTGGGCAGATGACAGCTTTCAATAAATGTCAGCTCTTACCTTTAGTATTAATATTAACAGAATTCCACAATGTTACAGAGTAATAGATTCTATAACAAACAGAGTACATATTGCAGTGGTTCTCAACCTTCCTGATGCCTCCTAATGCCACAACTCTTGAATACAGTTCCTCATGTTGTGGTGACCCCCAACCATAAAATTATTTTCATTGCTACTTCATAACTATAATTTTGCTACTGTTATGAATCGCAATGTAAATATCTGATATGCAGGATGAATTTTCATTGTTACAAAGGGGTTGTGACCCACAGGTTGAGAACCGCTGACATAGTGCCACAAACATGGGAGAAGACTTTAATCATAATTGTAAAATAACAGTGAGGTAAGGACCTGAAAAGATCTCACGATGAAAGTCAAAGCTGAAACAAGTTTTGAAAGAAGTGCAGGAATTTAACACAGAAAACCAAGGGAGGCTCACTCCAGACCACATGAGCAGAGGGGAGCAAGGCCAGGGCACTCCAAGGAACTACAAATGGTGGAGTGTCAAAGTTGCGGGCCCCTTGGGGCACAAGGGCACATCCATCCATGCTGTTCCCTGTCAGATGCTGTGGACAGTCAGCTGTACCTGTGGCATCTGAAAACATCTGAGTTCACACTAACTGACTAAATAGGAGTGCTGACCAAGAAACATGAATGGCTCTTTTCCAGCCCTACCTATAGACATGTAAGTCAGGTTCTAAAGAGAAAAAAATCTACTACTATTAGCTACTATTTAGTAAGAGTGTACTATCTCCCAGATCCTATACACTTACCATGTATGCTCTGATTTCCTTTCCCCAGTCATCCTATATGGTAGATAATACTTGTAGCCTTATTCACAGTTGGGTGACTGAAGGTACAGAAAAGTGAAGTGATTGACCTGACAGGACACAGCTGGCAAGTGACGGCAACAGAATCCAGACCCAGACACACTGTCCACAGAGTCTAGACTTCACTGTGAGGATATCCCTATAGCACAGAGGAAAAAGCAGCCCCTACAGGGAGCCAGGAGATGCAGGTTCTGACCAAGATCTGACTCTAAAGAGCAGTGGTTACCTGAGTGATCACTTCATTCTCCATTTGAGTTTCCTTAGTTGTACACGGAGGGCAGGAGCAAACTACACTTAAGAGTCCCGTCTTCCCACTGAAGAGTATAGGCATAGGTGGCACATTTCTAAAACTGATTGAAGCTATCTATGACAAACCCACAGCCAATATTTTACTGAATGGAGTAAAACTCAAAGCTTTTCCTCTTAGAACTGGAACCAGACAAGATTGTCCTCTGTCACCTTTACTATTCAACATAGTGCTGGAAGTTCTAGCCAATACAATTAGGCAAGACAAGGAAATAAAGGGAATCCAAATGGGAGCAGAGGAGGTCAAACTCTCCCTCTTTGCTGACGACATGATCTTATACTTAGAGAACCCCAGAGACTCAACCACAAGACTCCTAGAAGTCATCAAAAAATACAGTAATGTTTCAGGATATAAAATCGATGTCCACAAGTCAGTAGCCTTTGTATACACCAATAACAGTCAAGATGAGAAGCTAATTAAGGACGCAACTCCCTTCACCATAGTTTCAAAGAAAATGAAATACCTAGGAATATACCTAACGAAGGAGGTGAAGGACTTCTATAAAGAAAACTATGAAATCCTCAGAAAGGAAATAGCAGAGGATATTAACAAATGGAAGAACATACCATGCTCATGGATGGGAATAATCAACATTGTTAAAATGTCTATACTTCCCAAAGCAATCTACCTATTCAATGCCATTCCTATCAAAATACCAACATCGTACTTTCAAGATTTGGAAAAAATGATTCTGCGTTTTGTATGGAACCAGAAAAAACCCCGTATAACTAAGGCAGTTCTTAGTAATAAAAATAAAGCTGGGGGCATCAGCATACCAGATTTTAATCTGTACTACAAAGCCATAGTGGTCAAGACAGCATGGTACTGGCACAAAAACAGAGACATAGACACTTGGAATCGAATTGAAAACCAAGAAATGAAACTAACATCTTACAACCACCTAATCTTCGATAAACCAAACAAGAACATACCTTGGGGGAAAGACTCCCTATTCAATAAATGGTGTTGGGAGAACTGGATGTCTACATGTAAAAGACCGAAACTGGACCCACACCTTTCCCCACTCACAAAAATTGATTCAAGATGGATAAAGGACTTAAATTTAAGGCATGAAACAATAAAAATTCTCAAAGAAAGCATAGGAAAAACACTGGAAGATATTGGCCTGGGGAAAGACTTCATGAAGAAGACTGCCATGGCAATTGCAACAACAACAAAAATAAACAAATGGGACTTCATTAAACTGAAAAGCTTCTGTACAGCTAAGGAAACAATAACCAAAGCAAAGAGACAACCTACACAATGGGAAAGGATATTTGCATATTTTCAATCAGACAAAAGCTTGATAACTAGGATCTATAGAGAACTCAAATTAATCCACATGAAAAAAGCCAACAATCCCATATATCAATGGGCAAGAGACATGAATAGAACCTTCTCTAAAGATGACAGACGAATGGCTAACAAACACATGAAAAAAAGTTCATCATCTCTATGTATTAGAGAAATGCAAATCAAAACAACCCTGAGATATCATCTAACCCGGGTGAGAATGGCCCACATCACAAAATCTCAAAACTGCAGATGCTGGCATGGATATGGAGAGAAGGGAACACTTTTACACTGCTGGTGGGACTGCAAACTAGTACAACCTTTCTGGAAGGAAGTATGGAGAAACCTCAAAGCACTCAAGCTAGACCTCCCATTTGATCCTGCAATCCCATTACTGGGCATCTACCCAGAAGGAAAAAAAATCCTTTCATCATAAGGACACTCGTACTAGACTGTTTATTGCAGCTCAATTTACAATCGCCAAAATGTGGAAACAGCCTAAATGCCCACCAACCCAGGAATGGATTAACAAGCTGTGGTATATGTACACCATGGAATACTATTCAGCTATTAAAAAAATGGAGACTTTACATCCTTCGTATTAACCTGGATGGAAGTGGAAGACATTATTCTTAGTAAAGCTTCACAAGAATGGAGAAGCATGAATCCTATGTACTCAATTTTGATGTGAGGACAATTAATGGCAATTAAGGTTGGGGGGGGAAGCAGAAAGAGGGACGGAGGGAGGGGGTGGGGCCTTGGTGTGTGTCACACTTTATGGGGGCAAGACACGATTGCAAGAGGGACTTTACCTAACAATTGCAATCAGTGTAACCTGGCTTATTGTACCCTCAATGAATCCCCAACAATAAAAAAAAAAAAAAAGAGTCCCATCTTCCTCCAACAATTCTGATCACACTTGAAGATACAATTTGGACAACTGTACATTAAAAGCAGTGTCTTGGGGGAAATGCAGACTCTTTCAGCAAACTCTTATGAGCTTTGTGTGTGACATGCCCTACCTCACCCCAGTCATATAATGCGCCCAGAATAGTATCCTTCTAGTTAAAGGGGAAACTATAAACATCCTTCTCTGATAACTAAAACTGGGTATTATAATACTCTAGATTATACTCTATAATACTCTACTCCAGAAGCTCTACGTCTGTCCTGTGGCCACCACTGGGGGCCTCTTCATGTTCCCCAAGTTCTGCTGTACTACATGCTGGAAAATTTCCTTCCATAAACCACATTTAAACTACACAGAGGATCTGTTTAAGGGCAGAGGTGTTAAAGCCTCTATCATAGACCTCTGTTCAACTCCTGAACCTGCTGTTTCCTAGCATTATTTGCTTAGGCAGATTACCAACCTCCCAGACACAGTTACCCTGTTTATAAAAGAAAGCAATTAATACCCACAGACTCGTCGTGAGGACTAAGTGAGACAGCATGTGTCATGGGCTTGGCATAATGCTGGGTGCAAAGTACAGTCTCAATAAGTCACAGATTTAAAAAAATCAACCTTAAATAAACTCTATCCTACTGCTGTGTTCTAGTCAAAGGCACAGAGTATGTTACCCTTTCTTATACTCCATAGGTCCAAAAACTAAGCTCTTTCCCTGAAACCTACTTTTTGTCCTGTGTTTTCCCCTAAATACCTAGTAGCTCAGTTCAGAAAACGAAAAGAGGTTCAAGAGACATGTCTCTGATTTCCACCTCCAAACCCACACAGTCCTACCCAGGGCCTGCAGTGCCCTCCCCCCAACACCTCTTGGGTCTGCCCTCTCCTCTCTACCCCACCACACAGAACTGCTTCTCTCTGGGATCAGGCGTCTCCCTGCCTCCAGCCTTATTTCTTCGTATACCACTCCAGGGTGAGCATCTTCCAGTGCCAATCTAGTCATCCTCCTATCATACAGCTTCAGAGCCTCCCACATGCTTCTGGGATCAGATTTAAACACCTCGGCTTAGCCCAAGAGGCCCTTCTGGCTGAGCCTTGGCCTATCTATGCCTCTAGCCCCATCCCTGTCCCTCCCAGCTCTGCCAGCTCTGCACCCTGGCCTTTTATCTTCCTTGACTCCCAATGTGCTGTCTCTGCCGGAATGTCCGTCCTCCTTCCTTCCTCTAGCTAGCCATTGCTTACTCTTCAAAAGCACATACTTTTGTCACCTTCTTCAGTCAGCCTCATCTGACCCTTGCCCCCTTCCAATTTAAATGCCACTCCATTGTTAGACAGGCCCTTTGGGTAGCAGCTCTCTGTCCTCGACTGATTTGGTATCCCTAGCCTCAAGTGACTCACAGCAAGTACTTAGTAACTGTTGCCTGGGTCAATAACAAATTTTTACTGTTTGAATCCAGAGTCAGAATCCCAGCAGAATTACTGTGTCGTTCACCCACACACCCATCTCAGCCAGCCACCTTCAACGTCAGCCTGCCTTGGGAGAATCCGACACATGTCGATCTAATACCCACGATAACCCTCAGAGATCTCACCCACATCACTCAGCTGGGCATGAATAATTTCCTTCTTAAGACCAACAGCCATTCCTAGCTCAAGTTAGTCCTGGAGAACACACAGGAGTTACCACCTAATAAGCAAGAGCAGGTCCATCAGAAGATGCCAAGTTTCCATCAGGAGATGCCAGGTTTAACACTAAAGGGACATTTGTTAGTCTGTTTCTTATAGCCATGATTTATGTCTTAGCTTTGTATCCCAAAAATTTCCTTTCAAGATAGTCATTACCTAAAATAGGTGAGCCACATATGAATCTTAATAGCTTCTGAGGGGACTAGAATTCTAGACTATTTGAACTTAGACCCTATTTTGTGTATTTTGAAAAATTTCATTATTAGTCTACATTTTCCTTATTTTATTCATCTTTATAACCTAAGAGTCCAGCAAGTTATCTCTTGCAGAGTAGACATTCAATATAACATTTGCTGAATTGCACTGAATCGTCAAACGCAGCCAGCAAATGAGTTGATAGCAAGACAGACACAGTCATTCTGCTTGCTGACGGAGCCACTCCACTCACCAAAGAAGTGCAACCAGGAGAATTCCTTCTCTACCATTTTCCATTAATCCTTAGAACAATAGGACTATGGGTCTTTGCATCTTCTGCTTAGTATGTACCAGGTCATACTGTGTCAAGATGAGTGTGTGCAAGTAAGTGTGTGCATGTTCAGATTAAAACTTGCACTAATACATCCGTATGGTCAGGGTGGTATTCTAGGCTAACCCTTGGCAACTTTTCACTAGTTGTGCCAACCTGGGTGCCAGCATCCCTGAATGGAAGCCTCCTGGTATACTAAAATAAGCACCTAAACAGAAGTTGAGAAATTATAACCTCTGGCCCCACACCTACCAGTAACTAGTTGGAGATTAGCATCTGTAAATCTCCCTTTTCTCATATCCAAATAAAAACACTATCTACTTACTGCACAGAGCTGTTGCAAAGAACAAATACAATAATGGAAGCATTGAAAACTATGGCATGCCTTCCACATACAAGACTTCACATCACTCCCGTGTGTGTATGCAAGCAGTCCCTGGCCTGACTGTCCATGCCCCAGTTTGGAGACAGCTCAAGTGCTCCCCCATCCCTCCCTCCCTCTCTCCAAAAGCCCTGGGAATAGTGGAAAGGGACAGTGGGATGGCTTAAGGGCATTTTCTGACTGTGGGAGCCTTTGGCCCTGTAGCCCCTGATGGTGCTCAGGATGTGCTCCTGCAGCCCTGGTTTGTTTCCATGGAGACAGGAAGCTCTGCTTGTCTTCAAGTCTAAGCTAATGGTTTTCATCAAGTCCCATTTCCTCTGAGACAAGTAAAAATGCTACAATGCTTCTCTCCATACTTCCTCTTTAAATAGGAAGCTGACAAACATGCCTGTAGGTTGGTGGCTTCCTCCCACCAATGCCCATGCCCTTGGGATGGTGCCTCAGTCGCTTCTACACTTGGCATCTGATGGTCTCTGAGCACCAACGAATGCTGCCCAGACCCTTTCACTTGGGCTGTCTTCCCCACATGCTGAACACAGGGGCCATATGTGTCCCCTCTTCCACTGCTGTCTCTCTGTGCTCTAGGAAGGCCTCGGTATGTAACATTTCCTGTGTCCGCAGGTCACAGGAAACCTGTTCCTTGGAGATAAAACTTTCAGAGCTATTGGAGCCAGCTTGTGAGTACAATCCCAACTAAACCCCCACTCCACGGAGAAAGCTCACACCCTCCGTGGAGGCATGTGAGAGCCAGCTAAGCAGAAGAGTGAACCCACGGTCTGTACCCAAGACCAGCTGCTGCTGAACCCTCTGCAGGTACCAGGAAACCCCTCCCAAATGTGTTAAGCATCAGAATGCGAAAAAGAAACTGGGATACAAATATTTCCATCCCAGCCTGTAAGGCCCCTATTATTAACAGTCCTCTAAATGTCAGAATTTATTCATACCAGCTGTTCCCAGCTGCCAGTGTCACTTCCTAGACTTCTAGGAGTGCTAAGGAGGCATCTGCCGTCCCGGATCCATGACATCTCCTAACCTGAGGCCATCTTCTAGTGGAAGAGGAGCCCATGGCCCCACAGCTGGCTCAAGCCAAACAGCACAGGCTGTTGGGCAGATGATAGCCACCTGCGTCTCATAGGCTGTGAAAAGGCATGTCAGTATTGTCACAGGATATAGGCAGCTGGTAGGAGCTAAGGGCTACTCCATGCCAGATCCTGGCTAGGCTTTATGAGAATGAAACTGCCATTCCACTTACGGAGGAACTTGCAAAACACACAGGGTTAGCAAGTGTCTTCTTATAGGATTAGGCTTCTCACCTATGCCCAAAGTTTATGCTTCTTCCTCTGCACCACGCTCACCCATCCAGAAGAGGATGTAAGAGAATGAAAAGATGTGATTCCAAACCAGACAGAGTCCGCCTGGTTAGACACAAGGCATCGTCCGGTAGGGCAGTGTCCGGCAGTGCTCTGTCCCACCTCCATTTCTGTTGAGACACACCTTGAACTCATCCTGGAGACTCGCCCAGGACACCAGCGACGTATGTGAGCACAGCATCTACTTTGCTCTTTCTCCAAATAGTAAGGATCTATCTTAAATTTTCCAAACTAACATATGAATACACGTAGGAAATGAGTAAGGATGAATGAACATCTTGTAGTTAGTCTTGTTAAAGATAAGAGTATACAAACTAGAGATTATCCCCTCAGTAGAGATACATGAAGAAAGTCTGTGGTCAGGTCCCTCTGAGAGACTCTCAGGCTATGTGACAGTCACCTAGAGCAGTGTTTGGGCATAAACAAAGAATGTCAACAATCATTCACTGAATGAGTAAACATGTAGAAATCCTATTACGTCTTTAAACTCTCCACTGGATATACACTATGAGCGTTCTTACTCCTTTGCAATGTCTTTGGTTTCTCCCTTATAACCATTTCACAAATTACCACAGGCTCTTAATACCACACAGTTGGACCAGAGCAGTTGTTTCCTCCTTAATCCTCCTGAATCTGGTCTCTCCCATTGCCAATCCTTCCCCCACGGATGCTAGATGAATATTCTTATATATGCCTTTCATCCTACACATTTTTGTGTGTAATATTTTCACTTTAAAATTTAATTTCTACTTTCTCAAAGTAAGGCACATAGAGTTTAAAAAGTCAAATAATTTTGAAAGAATTACAATGAAAAAATAGCAGCCCTCTGCCTCACCTCTCTCAATCCCTGAATGTCAGTCCCCAGAGGCAACCACTTTCAACTCTTCACCTGTTTCTTCTGCTTTTCACTTCCACATTTCTAAATATTATACTGAAAACACTGCAATTTATCTTTCAATTTTAGATATTGCTTAAAGACTTCCTAACTGTGGAACCTATGATTTTAGTCTTTGATCTCCCCTTTCTCTTCTCATACTCAATCTCCCCCATCCTCTCAAGGCAATTTTAGCACCACCAGGGTTCTGTCTCAAGAGTTCAGCAACAAAAAATGTAAATGTGGTTGACAGCTGAGCTGCACAGAGGCATTCCTGTGCTTATGTCTCCTTGGTGGTGACACTTTTTTATTTCATGGAATTAAACACTTAGATTGGTGCATGTATAAATACATACACACATTATATATTCACACATTTATGCATGGCTTAACAGCAGGGATATGTTCTATGAAATGTGATATTAGGCTATTTCATCATTGGGTGAACATCATAGAATGTACATACACAAAACTAAATGGCATTACCTTCTATACACCTAGACTACATGATATACAGCCTATTGGTCCTAGTCTACGAAACAGGACAACATGTTACTATACTGAATACTGTAGACAACAGTAACTCAAGGTAAGTATTTGCACATCTAAACATATCTAAAGATAGAAAAGGTATGGTAAAAATATGGTGCAATAGATTAAAATGGTATACCTGTATAGAGCACTTACCATGAATGGAGCTTGCAATGCTAGAAGCTACCCTGGGGGTGGGGGGGTCAGTAAGTGAGTGGTGAATATTGAATGCCTAGGGCATTACTATATATGCCTGTTGACTTTATAAACCCTGCATACTTCAGCTATACTAAATTTATTAAAAATATTTTTCTTTCTTCAATAGTAAATTAACTCTAGCTTACTGTAACTATTTTACTTTATAAACTTTTAAAATTTGTTTTAACTTATGGAATCTCCTGTAATAACCCTTGGCTTAAAACATACTCTATAGCCAGGTACAATGTTTGGTGCCTGTGATTCTAACTACTCAGGAGGCCTGTGATTTATAGGAGAATTGCTGGAGCCCAGATGGTTGAGACCAGCCTGAGACATAATCAAGACCCCATCTTAAAAAATAAAAACAACAAAAAAACTGGGCGGCACCTGTGGCTCAAAGAAGTAGGGTGCCAGCCCCATATGCCAGAGGTGGTGGGTTCAAGCCCCGGCCAAAAACTGCAAAAACAAACAAACAAACAAACAAAAACTGTACGGAGGTACAAAAATATTTTCTGTCTTTATATCCTTATTCTGTAAGCTTTTCCCTCTAATTGTCTTTTATTTTTTACTTTTTAAATTTTTTTGTTAAAAACCAACACATACACATTAGCCTACGGTTACATGAGTCAGGATTATCAATATCACTGTCTTCTCCCTCCACATCTGGTCCCATTGGAAGGTTTTCAGGGGTAAGAACACGCATGGATGTGTCATCGCCTATGATAACAATGCCTTCTTTTGGAGCATCTCCTGAAGGATCTACCTATGTCTTTTTTACAGTGAACTTTCTTTGTTTTAGTAAGTAGGAATACATTTCAAAATAAAAAATGTATGGCAAATACATAAATCAGTAACAGTTATCTATCATCATTAAGCACTGTATGTGCTATACTTTTATATTACAGGTAGTATGATTTTGTTTATTTCAACATCATCACAAATGTGCACATTGTACTATAATGTTATGATGGTATAGGAATTTTTCAGCTACACTATAATCTTACTGTTATATATTTGGTATTTTGGTAAGTTGTTGGCTGAAACATTGTAATGTAGCACCTGGCTGTAACTCTTCTGAATACAACAATACACATCAGGGAATATATTAGTTTGATTTTTTTTTCTTGCAGATTATGTTTGTAGAGTCCTCTGTTATCCTATTTGGATCTGAGCTAGATGCTTGCCAGGACCCTGAGAGCTGTGATCTTAGACTTTCCTTTATCATCCTGGGAACCAAACCCCCCTTGCTTCTTTCTTCCACTGAATCCCTGGTTTCCATGACTATCATGTTTTTCTCTTTCTTCAATTATTTCCATAATTTTGGTAACATACAATTTCCAGTAACTTTTTCAGAAAGGGTATCTGAAAATATCTCTATTCCATTCTCAAAATAATTGGTATTTGGGCTAGGTATAAAATCCTATCTTGGAAATTATTTTCCTTCCAAAAGTTTTGGGAACTTCTCTGTTGGTTACTATTTTTCAATGTTGCCATTGAAAAGCCCAGTTTTATCCTGATTCTTTGTAAGTAAACTCCATCCCCTTTTCCAATTGCTGGACAGTTTCAGAAGAGTCTTTACTTTGATGTTCTGAAATTTCATGATGATTTGCCTTTGTGTGGTCTCTTTTCATTACATACTCTAAGTGCTCAGTGGGTATATTTTTATTATTAATGAATTAAACTCATTTGTTCCTTTTTATATCCATACCCACTTTCTATTTCCCTGCTATACAATCATTATACTATGTTCAATGTGTACCTTTTATTTGAATGCATTTTTACAAACTGTGTATGCTCGGTATACATGTTTTTGGGGGGCTTTTCTTTTCTTTTTTTTTTTTTTTAAGACAGAGTCTCCTTATGTCACCCTCAGTAGAGTGACATGGTGTTACAGCTCACAGCAACCCCAAACTCTTGTGTTTAAGCGATTCTCTTGTCTTAGCCTCCCTAGTAGCTGAGACTATAAGTGCCCGACACAATACCTGGCTATTTTTGTTGTTGCTGTTGTTGTCATTGTTGTTTGGCAGGCCTGGGCCAGGTTGAACCCACCAACCCCAGAGGGCTACAGGCACCGAGCAGCTGAGCTACAGGCACCTTAGTCGCTGAGTTACAGGCTCCGAGCCTGTATACATGTATTTTTACTTGAGTAATATTATATCACATTGTTTCCTCCTTGTTTACACTAGACTCTATGTTCTTAAGCTATTCTATGTTCCATGTATACATGGTGTTTGTTGTTCCATGTGACATTGTATGTTATAGCATGCATCCAGCATTTTACCCATCTCATCTCCCAGTTATGGCTACTCAGGTTACCTTCAACTCCCCCACTTTTCATGAAACAATCCTGAAAAGAACATCCTTGCATAGGTCCCAACAGATATTTTAATCTGATAATGTTAATCTTTTGGTTTGGGGAACATTTCTTGTATTTTTCTTTGTTAATTTCTTTCTTTCCATTTCGTCATATTCTTTATGGAACTTCTATGATAGTGTGATGTTGGACCAACTCTTTTTTGTTTTCTTTTTGGTTCTACTTTCTAGGTGATTTCTTCAACTTTATATTTTAACCATTTACTATCTTTTTATTTTTAGTACATTTTTAAATTTCATTTTTCATGAATGTAAATTTACTTTACTCACATTTTATATTAATTTCCAAGAGCTCTTCTTATCTTCTACACTTTTCTAGTAATTCATCATTCTGTAGATGAAACCATTTCTTTCCCATCTATGCTGATACCAAATACAATTTTTTTATTTTTTTTTGAGACAGAGTCTGACTATGTCACCCTTGGTAGACTGCCATGACGTCAAAGCTCAGAGCAACCTCAAACTCTTGGACCTAAGCAATTCTCTTATCTTAGCCTCCCAGTAGCTGGGACTACAGGTGCCGGCCATAACACTCAGCTATTTTTTTGTTATTGTTGTCATTATTGTTTCGCAGGCTCTGGCCGGGTTTGAACCCACCAGCCCTGGTGCATTTGGCTGGTGCCTTAACCACTGAGCTATGGACGATGAGCCCAAATATAATTTTTTAAAGTTGTCTTCTGCTCCCTGCATTGTTCATATTCAGAGAAGTTCCTTTCTTCTATTTGTTATTTGCTTTTTTGCCTTTTGTGTTGGAGATTTTCCTCAAACACTGATGATCGCCAGCTGTGTGCTCATATTTAAGAGCAAAGAACAAACCCTAGTTGGAAATGCTATACGGATGGTTGGAGCTCATGAAATGGTGAGTGTGGTGGATTGGGTAGTAGCCCTTCCAAAAAGATGTATTCATGTCCTAATTCCTGGAAACTGTGAATGCAACCTTATTTGGATAAAGGATCTTTGCAGGTGTAATGAAGTTAAGGATCTTCAGTAGAAGAGATCATCCTGGATTATCTCAGTGATCCTAAGTCCAACAACAAAAGTCTTTATAAGAGCAAAGCAGAGGGAAATTACACAGAAGAAGGGGCATTGTGACCACAGAGGCAGAGATGGAGTGATGTGGCTGTCAGACAAGGAATTCCTGGAGCCACCATAAGCTCCAGGAAGTGGAAGGAAATACATTCTGCCCTGGAGCCCCTGGAGAGAGCACGGCCCTGGCAGATTTTAGACCTTTACTTTCCAGAACTGTGAGAGAATATAGTTTCTCTAAGTTTAAGACACCCATTTTGTGGTAATTTGTTGTGGCAGCCATAGAATTAATACAGTGTACCTCACCAAAGGTGATGGGGTAGGAACTTGTTTCTCTGGTCTCCCCCAAAATGTCAGGATAGACAAGTCTTTTCTCTTAGAGGGACTATGTCCCACAGTCCTCTAAGCTCCTACCAGATCGCTGTATTTCTGAGAGTCAAGCACTATAAGTGGACTGCAATATGGACATTCAGCTATGTATTTTCATTCAACCTTCCTGTTTTCACAACATATCAATCCACCCTCAGGTTCACCTGTACCTGTTACCATTTCAAATTTCCCTAATTTTTCCTAACTTTTGCTGGGGTGGGGGTTAGGTGGAGCAGATGCCTGGCATCATTGCCTGGGGGTTGCAATCAGGTAACGAGAGGGCATCTGATATTCTTTATAAGGACTTTGAAACAATCCTCTTGGGCTTGGGGTATTTTTTTGTTTTTTGTTTTTTAATTTTGGATTTAGCAACACATCTATTCCAGGTCTCAATTCCTGATACTTCTTAGGGCTCTGTAGGGCAATCAGTTTGCTTTCCACTGGCATTCTCCATTGCAGGCAATTAAATCTCACCTCTTCCTACATCAGTCACCATTTTCTATCTTCAAAAATTTGGCTGGCATGTCTCATCCATTATCATCCCTCTTGTCCTCTCTGACCTATGCCCTTCTTAAAATCTATTTCCCTTATTAGCAAAGTTTCAAGAAATGACCAACTGGGTTCAATCTGCCACATTCTAGTAGAAACACCACCTTACAAATTTTCATTTGAAGAACTTATGCTACTCTGACAAGAAATTAAGTTTGATTTTGCTTAGAAAAATGTAAAAATACATCTCTGTCTTAGCCATCCTGAAATGCTACCTTATAATCTCTTCACACTCCATAACAAGTCCCATTTCTTCATCTTTGCTTATGGTGTCATGTTCCCCTTCCTGAAATGTTCACTCTCATATGTTATTCTATTACATATATTATATCCTGAGAAAAATCCTAATCCTTCATGAAACCATCTCTAATAATGTCAGGCTACATAGACTGTCATTTCTCCCAAACAAAATTATTAATAAACAACCCTCCTATTTCAAGTGTTTTTGTGTCTTTCCAGTAAAACATGTTTCTTAAAGGGAAGAACCATACTTTGTATGCTCGTCACAATGCTCCCCATGGTATTGAACACTGAATGCTTGTAGATTGGCATGAGCTAATTCAGGCCATAACTATAAGATTTGGTGTCCAATATTCAACAGAATAAGAATCATTTGAGGAAAAGCCTATATCTTGTTCAATTCTGTATCCCTACCAAACAGCACAATGTTTGACATAGAAGGCCTGAGACTGTTGAGATACTGAAGGAAAGGACGGATGGGTAAGTGAACTCTTACTCAATATTGTGTTCAGTGTTGTGCTGACACATCAATTTTTTAATTCCTAAGAATAATAAAGATGATTAAAATGACGGTTCACTACTGCGTTCCTAGCATCTCAAACAGCATTTGGCACATAGGGGCTGCTCAGTAAATGTCTTCTAAATGAAGGCTAAATGAATGAATCTGCCATGAGTCAGGAGGCATTAGCTTACAGTTAGCAGTCAGCAAAGAAGTTGAGAGAGAGTGAAACATCTGGCTTACCCGGAAAGCACTCCCAGGACTAGGTTGAGAACAAAAAAGGATCCAATGATGATGAGGGGGATGAAGTACAGCCAATTCCAGGTGGCTCCTAAGGCATCATTGGTCTGAAAGAAAGAAAAACAGTCCCTTAATACTTAAAGCCATCTGCCAGAAGCAAGGCAGTTCCCAGATCTTTACACACAGGATAATATAACCAGCCCAGTGCAGCACAGCTGAGCACTGCCTCGCCCCACTCCTGATTTGGTATTATTGTGGGGTGACTCATAATCTCCCATGTTCATAGTGATGGACATTGCATCAGCTTCACTGTAATATACTGAGTTGGAACATCCTTAACAAATGAGACAACTGAACACAGAAAAGCCAAATACTTCTCTGAAGTCATACAGACAGTCACTGGTTTTGCAGCATTTGGTGATGTGGGTTCTAAGCCTTTATACTCTAAATCAGACAAATTTTCAAAAAAGACAGAGGCAGGCTGTGTCCATCTCCATCTCTCTAAATGAAGGTCCTTCACATACCCCACAGCTGGGCTCTGGCTTTCTGCATCCATCACAGTGCAATTCTACAGAGCTGGCCCAGGCCTGGCCCTAGCTAGGCCATGGCCAAAACAAGAAAGAAGTCTAGAATAAAGAGTGATTACTTACTCTCTCTGTAATGCTAACACACACTGAACCAAAGAATACATAGAAATCCATATGCTGGATTCTTATACCACAAGTTGGATGCAAGTACCTTGAATAAATCAGGGATCGAGAAGGATTAGATCATGCACCTTAGACAAAACAAACAACTCTTGGCAGGATGTTTTCTAGGACCTTGAAATAGAGCTTGGGACATTTTAAAAAATCCTTCTTAACACTTATGCCTTTCAGCTAAGAGTTCTCAAGCTTCATCTGGACTCTTCCTCTCCACCATTGCCCCCCAACCCCCATGTCTTTCCAAATAGTTTCCCTGAACCGCACTTCACAAATGTAAGGCTTTCAAATCCCCTCTCTATACCACCTCACATACAAATTCTAATACCCATTTAAAACTCATGGTAGATATTTGATCCCAAATTCATTGAAGGAAACAAGAGCAGAAAAGTCAAATGCCACGTTTAAAACATACATGCTCCATTAGTAAAATCAAGAATTCGGAATTTCTATGGTAGAGTGCTTCTCATCACTGCAATTTGTCTTTTTCTCTCTTTCACTACCAAACTTGGAAAACCTAATTTTGATTTATTTTAGTCTTCATGCTTCCTGTGTACTTCTCTGACATTCTTTTTTCCTCCCAATTTCTCTCATTTTCTCTCTGTTTCCCATTCAAGTATGTCAGTCCTCAGAATATAGCCTTCCATCAAGCACGGCAGCCATCACTGTATAAGGTAACAGATTCATTCATTAAAAATCGCTTCCAAGACTGTGTCCTTTTACCAAACTTCTGTCTTGTCTTTCCCTCCTCTGTTAAGAGAGACATGATTGTATGTGAAGTGGAGTAAAAAGTTAAAAATATACAACATCAAAAAACCACTTTCAAAGCGGATGGAACAAAGGCAGGCACCTACCAATTTCAGCATATGAAATCTACATCTTCGGTCTGATCGGCTCTGGTCAGTTCTATGCAAACAGAGAAGATTGTGGACCAGACCTCAGAGAAAACTTTTCCTGATTATTAGGAGAAATGTGTGGAAGAAGTGGATGTCAAAAGGCTATGGAGGGTTTTAATGAATAAAAAAAGTCATTTTTCTGAGAAAGTTGAGACTTGGGCCTGCCGTAGGCTGAAGGACGAATCAAATGATCTTCCTATTGCTAGATCTGTTTCTATTCATGATTCTAAATCAAACATTCTGAAAGACTGGTTTATTCCAGTGGTTCACCAGGGGGGTTCCAGATAACAGGGTTTGTTCACTGCGCAGCTTGGCTAGTGCTGGCTCCTAGTGCGCCCTGGCAGCAAGAGCTAAGTTTACACCCAGCACCCAGATCAGGGCTCTGTTGCCAAAAAACATTAGTCAGTATCAGCAATGGCAGTGATGAAATTGTGCCTGTTAACAGTATTTTTGGTCTCAGAAACAACTGAGCTATAGTTGAAGATGGCTCAGAGCAATTCCACTTGGGTGACTATTTGTGAAGGATGCT
This sequence comes from Nycticebus coucang, assembly GCF_027406575.1. NCBI lineage: Eukaryota > Metazoa > Chordata > Mammalia > Primates > Lorisidae > Nycticebus > Nycticebus coucang. The sequence goes on from NC_069789.1 coordinate 80,445,811, forward strand.
GCAGAGGGAAGCGTATGCCCAAAATCGTGTTCCTCGCATTGCTGGTGATCTGTGAGATGTTAATGTGCTTTTTGGAAAATGGGCTTCTGTAACCAAAGAAACTTGGGAAATTTACAGCCAATTATATTTTCTTCTTAGCGTGTGAGAAGCACTACACACAAAAAGGAACATTATTTACTTTGTTTATTCCAGTATTTCCAAAACTTCCTTGATTATAGAATCCTCTTTTACAAACAAAAGGAAAAAATTCTGTTAACACTTCAAAGGGCTGGTCAAGGTGGCTCATGCCTGTAATCCTAGCACTCTGGGAGAGCAAGGCAGGTAGACTGCTTGAGCTCCAGATTTTGAGACCTGCCTGAGCAAGAATGAGACCCCCATCTCTGTCTCTGCTAAAAATAGAAAAACTAACCAGGTGTTGTGGCAGGCCTCTATAGTCCCAGCTCCTCAGGAGGCTGAGGCAGGACTTCCTGAGCCCAAGAATTTGAGGTTGCTGTGAGCTATGATGATGCCATAGCACTCTATCCAAGGCAACAGAGTGAAATTCTACCCCCCAAGAAAGCACATCAAAGAATACAGCCTGTGAAATGTAGGGATGAATGCACTCCCTTCATTGGTCTTGAACGTGTTTCCCAATTCTTTTATAAAACACCAATGATGAACAGTATCTTTTCATTTTTTTCACATGTTTTGTGAGAGTGTTTTGGTTTAACTTATATTAAGGCAGAAACCTTAACCGTCTGGTCATTTCTATATCTGGCACCTCACAAACAGTCTGGAACACATAGATGCTCAACTAAACAATACACGGCCATAACTTTAATATGATGATTCTCTGGCTAAAAATATACCAATACAATTTACTCAGCTTGCTCTCAATCTGTGGTGCTTTCTCTGAATTGCTATAAAGGCCAGTGAGGAGGGGCAAGAACAGGAGGGAGGAGAAAAAAAGGAGAAAAAGAATTGCTGGGATGACACTGTGCCCTGGGGTTATTAAAGATGACTGACAGATTAAAAGGTTCTTCCTTCTGGAGAACACAGCTTGACAGCCCCCTAGATTATTCACAAACCTTTTAATAGACTTGCCACACACACCCTCTCTACACCTTGCCCCTCTCCCTCCAGTTTCACCCTACCTGGCTGGGTGGCCTCCCCTGCCCCACACATGCTTGACAAGTGACACCTCTAGCAGGACAACGGCACCTCCCTCAGCAGGAAGTGGGCAAGCAAAGGACTTCATGCTTCTTTCCTCCAAAATAGTGAGGTTCTTGCTGATGCCGATTAGGGCTTCAGTGTCCTTCTGATTCATCATTAGTAAAACCTTAAAACCATCCAATGTAGGAGCGACAACCACCAAAGTGTCCTTTGAGATTAAAAAAGAAGCAGCAACTGGCAATTCTGAAGGCAGCCAGTACCCTGATACCGCGCGAAGTGGGACTAGGAAGAAGTTGCCAGGTCAGCTGCTGAGCTGTGGCTGTGCCCTCTCTCATGGGGTGCACATGTGTCTGTCTCACAGGGGGAGGAGGAAGGAGGAGTTGCCTGGGTGAGAGGGAGAACGCTCCCTTCCACTCCCTCTGCTTCTGTGACAGTCGCAATTCTCACAAGCTGCTTTTGTGTAGGATCATTGCACTTTATCTTCCCCAGTGACTCTTCCTTCAGGAACACGGGACAACCATGCTAAGTGCTCTGAGCAGGATCGTGGGCCAACAGGCTCTGCTGGATTCTGGCCCCAGGAGAGTTTCCCAGTGGAAACTTCACAGCCAGACCTCTACTGCAGAGCAGCTAAGGGTGACCTCAGTTCCCTTCCAGCAAAGAATGCCGCCCAAAGAGAAAGAGAGCCAGCTTCTTCATTCCACACCTAGCATGGAATGCCTACCATGTACAGACAGCACTTCTCTTAGGGTCAATGTCCTCTACTTAAAGCACAGATGTTCCTCTCCCATCACCCCCACCAGCCCAGCCCTTCCCCTAGGCTGGCACACTGGCTGCTCCCCATCTGGCTCACCTGCCGATGCCCTGAGTGACAGGCCAATCCCTGAGTGACACACACGCCGCACATGCACCCGACGGGGGTGATGACAGAGAAAGTAGCTCGGGGGTGGCGGCCCACCTGCACAGGGGCGCTCAGCAGGTGCGAGCCCTGACATCTGCGGGAATGTGTTCCTCTGGGAACCTGCCCAGTTGGGGGTGTGAGCTCACCCACTCCCTGCGTAAACAGCACACATGGCAATTATCACATTAATCTCTGGGGGCCTGGGGTGATGCTGGAAGGTGGGGTGGGAGGAGCAGGATTGGAGAAGAAGATGGAGACGAAGAGAACAAGAGGAAAGGGACCCCACAGTTCCCCGGGCCTGGCCCCCACCCTAGAAGACAGGTCTCTAACAGGGTTCCGCAGGGCTCCAGGGATAGCATGCCAAAAAGCCCTTTGTAGGTGCCTCCCCTTCCCAGGGCAGCTCCAGCTGGGTGTGTGTGTACATATGTGTGTGTGTGTGTTCGTGTGTGTATGTGCATATGTGAGGCGCACATGGCTGAGTGGGAAGACTGGGTGTTTTGAGACTGGGAAGGGACAGGATTCTGACTCCATGGTCCTTTCAGAATCAAAGGGTCTCTGGGACACAGCTGCTTCACAGGCTACAGGCAGAACCTGCTGGAAAGTTCTGGGCTGGCCGACAACAGGGTTTCCTGACTGGGGCACTCCTGGAATTTGGGGCCAGTCCATTTTCTCCCATGCACCAGCAACATCCCTGGACTCTCCCTACCAGGTTCCCCCTGTTGTAAAAGCCAAGACTATCTGTGTCCAGAATTACCAAATGTCCTGGGGAACAGAATGGGTTCGGGCTGAGAATCCATGGACTCCAAGCTCCTCTCCAAGTAGAGATCTTGGGCTTTATTAATTATTAACTGAGCTCAGGTCCAGAGATGGTTGGAATAGCCATCCTAGGCTACTAAAAAGGTAAGGCTACCTATCTCAGCAAAAGTGTCTGTCCAAAGCCTCTGCTGACCTCTCCCAGGGCAAGAGCAATTCAGAAAGCAGTGAGTGAGGAAGGAAAGAGGCTGAGGACCAATTCAGGTGCTTAGTACCTTTCCTCATGGTGACACACCCAGTGCTCATTGCCTAACATGCTGACTCGCCCCACTTTAGCTCCCATATTCTTCCAGTACCAAGTGTGACAGCTCGTTTCCTGCCCAAGTAACTTGGAATCCACATCTCAGCACCATATTTTGTTCAACAAATCCATGGAACACCTGGTATCTGACAGACCCTCTTCTAGGTGTTAGGGATCAGTGATGGGCCAATGGTGAAACAGAGACCCCTGTGAAACAAGCCAGCACAAATGTACAGCTTTAACCTTCAAACCGTGGTCAGTAAGGGACAACCAAGTGCTCAGGCAGGTGGGTCTGCACCAGTCCAGAAGGTTAGGAAGACTTGCTAAAGCTTTCAGAGACTAGGAGCTACCTTGGTTCAGACAGTAGAGGTCAGAAAGGCAGTGAAAAGGTTTATTATGGAGGTGGAAGAAAGAGGGAGAGAAAAAAGATTAAGATTAAGAAATGCTCAAGAAGCAGGGGGTAGAGGCACCCTTTCACCATGAACTGTCAATACCTTGTAGCAGTCCCCCACAACCCCGTGCAGATATCATCCTGAAATGTGAAGGAATCATAAGAATGCTCCTTGATGGATTTTCTCAAAGCATTCAGAACTGGGCAACCAGGATCCAGACTGCCTAGGGGTGCCCTCATGTCCCTTCCTAAGCACTTTCTCCTTCCTCCTCTCCACATGTAACATCACCCTGACTTCTAGAACCATTAATTAGATTGGCCTGATTGGGAAATCCATTCGAACATTTCCCCATATACGCTGAGCCATCCACAGGAACTCAACCACACAGTACCCACTCCCACTTACTTCCTGCCCTCCTCCCTGCCTGGCTCTCGCCAGCCTGGCTGTGAGGGGTTCTGTGGTGCTCCCCACAAGGTCTCCTTCACCAGCAAGTGCATGCATCACCCAGCTGTTCCAGGTGTTGGCTGTTAACAGCTCACACCTAGACCCTTCTCAGAAGCCTGCCCTTGGCTGAAAGACTAGCTTCATCTGGGATTTTACGCCTGCAGATCGTGGTGGTAACGGGAGCTGTAAACCATAACCACCTAATGCAGGGCTATTGCTATCCGTGGTCCCGCCCTTTTGCAAAAACTCTGAAGCCACCATGGAACCAGGGAGAGGCTAAAACTTTTGAAGCCACATCTTTGCCTAGATTTTCCCTGACCTATCCTAACAGCAGCGTCTCATCAAATCACGGCAATCATGGAATCTCCATTCCAGAGCCAGTTTCTAGGGAATGTGACTAAAGGCACTTTCTCATCAGGGTTTTGATCAACCCTACAAAGCTGGCAATACCCTGCCCCTGAGTCATACCAGTTGGATGGTGTTTCTAAGGCAAAGTCACTGTAGTCCTCTGACCACACCTGTCATTTTTTTAAAAAGGACACAGTGAACAGGGCACCCTACAAGCCATAGGCCTATGGATCATTCCCGCCATCTACAACCACAGTGGATCAATTTATTGAGAACACTTGACTCTCCATATCTACTTTAGATTCTTAAAAGAAATCCCACCCACACTATTACCACCTCCTAGGGGAGAATAAAGACAAATAAGAAAGTCAGCGCTAGGATCTTGCAGCCAGAAGACAAGAGCTCTCTTCTCAGCTCCCAGGGAAGAAGGAAAGTGGGGGAGTAGGTGGAAAGAGTAAGGACACAGACCTCCAAGTAAAACAGACACACTTGCCTCCATGCACCCAGGGGGCGGAGATGGTCACTTCTTGGATCCCTGAGCATAGTTAACAAGCGTACAAAGTGTCCCCCACACAAGCAAGCTCCAGAGGCAGCACCAGCTCAGCCAGGGGCTGCTGTAAGTTGACTGAGGCTCCCCATACATTCTGATGGTTCCAAGTCCCCTGCACTCTATGCAGCCATGTTCTCCCTGCTGGCCTGAACTACCAGTGATTGTCACTGAGGATGCCGCAGTGCCTTAGTCCAGATCCAAAAGGGCCTTGAGGAGTACTGGGTATGAGGAAATTCCACCACCTATTCTTTCCTTTCTCTTGCCAGTGGGAAAATGCAGCAGAACCCACGTGGCAAAAAGGAGTAACAGAGAAAAACAGGACTCACCCTCCGCCCCCCGCCACCTACAAGCAGCCACCCGATGCTAATGAGACCAGGGTCAGAAGCCCCCGCCAGGAAGTTGCATAGACAAACACGGCCCCGACCCTGCATGCAGGTGGACATCACCACTGGCTCTGGGCAGACAGGTGTCAATGTGTCAGTGGAAACCCACCCACACTCCAGGGAAACAACCCGAGAGTGAACAGCAGTGCCATGGGGGACTATGAAGGCTGCCATGGCCGCGTCCATGCCTGGCTCAGGGCCCTCTGGTTATTCTGGATCTGGTTTGGTATCTAAAATAAATAAAATAAAATGTTTTTTGGTTAAATCTTAATAATTCTAATATCAATACCATGAGAAGTTTATCTTGTCCTCTCCCTTACTGAACTCTGACCCAGAAGCCTAATCCGGAGATAAAAGATGCTTTAAAGAAGGTCATCTTGTAATGGCTGAAGCCGGATTTGATTTACATCAGGATCCAATATTCTCTTCTCTCTACTTTTGTGTATGCTTGAAAATGTCTATAATAAAAAGCTTTAAACTTTTTGCAAAATAAAATGAGTTTCTTTAAATAGATGTTGGCCATGGGTGAATTTTAAGACAAACTTTTAGTCAAAATGGTGGAAAATGGTGATGATTATGGGAAGAGGGTGGTAGAATTATTTTTCTAAGACTCTTTTTACATTTTCTATATCTTGCAACTTTCTTGTAGTAACTAAATGTTGGTTTTATGGTTAGAAAAAAAAACAAAGATTATTAGAAAAAATTTAAAAGACAGTCTCCTGCCCCTGCAGCCTGGGGCTATAGGGAGGCAGGTACTCCTGGGGCTGCTAGGAGACCAGGCAAGGGCAGCTGTTACCGTGCTGAGCTTTCCAGGCTGCAGAGCTATTTCCCACAGGACAAAGGCGAGTGTGTCACTTCTCAGTCTGGTGTGTGGTTCTGGCACCACCCACCACCACCATGTTGCAGATTCGCCAAAGCAGGTGAAATTAGGAAGGAATTAAAGAAAATGCACCTGCAGTGACAAGCTAAAGCACATCATCCCTTCACTCCCTCACAGGGCTTATGAATGAGGGACTGGGTACCCTCTTTAAAGAGGGGCAAGCACCAGAAACAGACCTGAGAATGACAGGCAAGGCGGATTTCAGAAGGAGAGAAGGGTGTAGGAGATTTCAGGTATCTGTTCTCTGCTGTGAGCGTTTGGGACAGGGTCGACCCTATTCCAGAAAGAACAAGCTAGACAACACCAGGGTAACTGGTCTTCAGCCACCCCCTCTCTGGTTCCCCTCTATGGCCCTGTGGTCATCAGGAATCACTCTCTCTGGTCACCATCATCTACTGCTTTTCCAGTGGTCCCGTCTGTGCCCACTAAATAGCCACTATTCTCCACTCAGTGTAGTATGAGTAGTACTCTAACCTTCATCAGCTTACAGGTTCTACAGCTGGAAGGAATCACAGCATCCCCTCATTTTATGGATGAAAAACCAAGGGGTAAAAGCTAAATGACAGCCAAAAGCTACTCAGCAGTTGGTTACAGAGGCAAAACTAGAGTGCAGGACTTCTAACCTTCAATGCACTCCCTACACCTTTCTGCTCTATCCACTTATCCCTGTTCCTGTTAATTACTTTGTATGGAACTAGTCCAGCCTCATGATCTCATTTGGCACATACCTGAGGTAAAAGACCATGACTGTCCCTCCCTTCCTCTCAAGATTAAGACCACTGAAGTCAGGACCTGAGAACACCGTGGTTTAATGAAGGAAGGAGCAAAACTAGTAATGTCATGTCTGGCTTCCTGAAGCTGTACCTCCACCTGGCAGGAGAAGGGTTCAGGTTGGCCTATCAACAGCAGAAGACATTCCAAGGACAAAGAGGCAAAAAAGCGTTGCTGTTGGTGATGGCAAGGAGGGCAAATCGGGGCAGGGAGGACCCTGAATGTTGGCCTCCAGTGTATGGACTGTCTCCCTCCCCAGAGCTCTTCCTTCTTTCATCTCTCTCCTGTGCCTTTGCTCCACCAAACCATGAGCCCTCTTACACTTGAAAACACCGCTCAGCCTCTGTAAGGGTTCCCCTTAGCACATCTACTCCACTTGGGAATTCCCCCAGCAATTAGGCACACCCATAGTAGCATACCTATTTATTCAACACTTTTGAGTGTGTACTCTGCACAAGATGAATAAGAAAGGAAAACAGTTCTCAAGGGCTTTGGTACCCATTTGTCATGAATACAAATGCCCATAATGGAAAACAGAACATTATGCACCGCACTTAGGCATTTATTTTTACTTATTTACAGACCTTCCCTATACATGTTCTGTCTCTTTTACATATTGGTCCTCCCTTCCCGTTAGGGCTGAATGTTTCTCAAAGACAGAACTGCATCTTTTACTTCTGTGTTCATTCTGCTAATACTCAGCGTATGTCTCTACAAACAGAAGACTCTCAAAAATGCTGTTGACTAATAGGAGATTATAAACCGCTGGCATTCTTGCACTTCACAAGCCTGAGTTTCTTTTTCTGAAAATAAATCTGTCACCTGTAAAATGTCATCTCTGTTGACATATGGCAAGCACACTTTATTTATTTATTTTTTTATTGTTGGGAATTCACTGAGGGTACAGAGAAGCAGGTTACACTGATTGCATTTGTTAGGTAAAGTACCTCTTATAATTGTGTCCTGTCTCCAAGAGGTGGCAAGCACACTTTAGTGAACTCAAATATTCAGCACAGCCTACAGGAGCAGACCCTCAAGAAAAAAATCCTCAGATAATCATTTTTCCTGGCTTTCATTCCTTCCTCAATGGATTCTGAGAAGGCAAATTCATTTATCAATGAACATCTCTGTTTTAATTAATGATTGTGTATTAAACACTATGAAAGGCTAGTTAGCCCAGCTGTTTTCTTGAAGAAGCCCCAGGAAAGTTAGTTTCATTTATTTTGTGGCCACAGGAAACATTCTTACTCCTTAATAAGAACAGCTTGAAAGCAAGGAACTGTGGCTTATAAGTCTCTGTATCTCCAGAACCTAAGACCACATCTCTAGAAAAACGCTCAATAAATCTGCCTGGGTGTTGATGGAGTGATAATGAAATGCCCAGTCCTACATGCCTGTTTATCCCCTAGGGCTTGAAAGTATGTGGCGAGGCTCTCCAAGATGGCCCTGTGGGAGCAGTTTCTCACAGCACACTGGGCTAGTATTATGCACAAGACATCATTCCCCTCACCCCTCATGGCCATTGGCAGACTCCGGACAGTCAGAGTCCTCAGGTTGATCAACTCCATCTGAGAGTGGTGTCATCCCCTTGCCCTATGCCATATAATTGTTGTCTGTAGGAATCACTGTGCCAGATGACCATCTGTCAGGAACGTGGTGGAATTCCTCCCTTGAGCAGGCACTACATTAGACACCATCTGCGAGGCCCCTTCTCACTCAGACTCCATATGCAACCCTTTGCTTCTCCTCTATCTCATGGACTGTAGTTCTTGGGTTCCATTCTATTACTGCCCAAGCCCCTTCTCTTTCCTCACATCTTGATTTTCTTTACTGTGTCATTCACTCTGATGCTGCCTTCCTGGGAATTCATCTTGGTTCTCTTTGCCCTAAGATGCACGGTGCTCACTCCAGCTGAGCCTTGCCACTGGTTTGGGGCACGATGAAGTTGAGATGGAATACAGATAATACTGTCATACCCAGCAAAAGGACCCCAAAAGGCCCCTGTCTCAGCCTGAGTCCCTGCATGTCTCAAACCCCACCTTGGGTTAATTCTGAGAACAGGTTTCAGACCAAGGAAGTTCCCTGAGTTCTCAAGAACTCCTAGCAATAGGTAAAACAATGGTAGAACTTACCCCAACCTCCTAGCAATAGCTAAACAATAGTGGAAAGCTTACACAAGCAAAATTTCCCAGGCTAAGTTTGTCCTGGTGCCAATTGCCATGATGTAACCCCCTGAGCCAGCTCACTGTAACCCCGCCATGTTATAGCCCCTCTGACTGTAACCCTGTCTCTGAGCTAACCAGCCACGTCCTGCTTCTGTGTTCGCCAGCTTGCCTGCCAACACAGCACAAAAATGGTATAAAAGACAGCCTGCTTTTCTCTTCAGGGCCGTTTGCCCTTTGTGCGGCAACCCGCCTGCACAGGTGTAATAAATCACCATCTGATTTATACCTGAAGTGGGGTCCAAGTTTTCCTTCCAGGTGGCAAATGAGTACAAGAATACAATAATCATGTTCACTGTTTCTCCAATCTGGGAAGCATTAGAAAGAATCCCTTTCTACTTTTACTGGTCTTTGCACCACTTTCTTTGCTGTGGATTAGGGTAGAATGTACTACATCAGTGAAGACTGGGTGAGCAACCCAAACCCAGGCAAAACTCTTTCTGGAAGTACTAAGATGACCTGAGTAAATCACCTTCATCCACACCAGTGGTTCTCAACCTGATGTATTTTCATTGTTACAAAGGGGTCACAACCCACAGGTTGAGAACCACTGATCTAAAACCATTTCCTGTCATTTAGATGCTAAGTCTCCAAGTAACTAAGGAGAGAAAAATAACCACGCTTCCACTTGTCTGCTCTACGCTGCAGAGTGAACCACATGCAAAGCTTACATGAACTCCAATGTTCACAACCACAGTGAGAGAAGTGCTATTATGATTTTCATACTAAAACCCAACAAACAACAATATAACCCAGCTTCAGAAAGACTAGGGGAATTGCCAAAAGTCCTACAATTAGTATATTGTGCAGTCAGAATCCACACCCAGGTTGGACCTCTTCTCAAGATGCTTTTACTATAGTATGTTGCCTATGGAAGAGTTGGGGGAGAGATAGAAACAACATTATTTTAACTTGGAATATATTTAAGAACAGAGATATGGATGCTGGTATATTTACAACAGCAATGCAAACAGAGAAAATAGTCTGACTAATCTCACATTGTAATCATATCCCAATGTTGTGCTGTTTCAACACCTTTGATGCCTATACCCTAACTTTGTGCTTTCTTCTCTACCCTGGAGGTCTGATAAGGTTGGTAGACTGTTCCCTGACTAGTTGTATGACAGTCATTCTGTTGCCAGGGAGACCTTGTAAAGTGGGAAGAGTGACTCTCAGCCACAGCTGGTTCCATTCTTCAGAGCTGGGACAGAGTTGTCATTTCTAACTAACTCACCTTGCCCTTTGTCTTCCCTGATTTATGAAGGGAAATCCCCTCCCATTATTGAAAGAGCCTGCCCTCTGTACCTCCCTTTCCAGCTCCTGCCCACCCGTACACCAAGTCATGGCCATACCCAGCTTCTTCCTATTCCCTCTTGTGTCACATTACTTTTCTATCTCTATGCTTTTGTCCCTACTACCTAGAATGCCTTCCCCACCTTTTCCTCCTGAAAACCCTCTGGCCAAACCCTGAGTCAATGTTACCTTCCCTAAAAATATCCCTAGTGACTCCCTCACTGCCCATGTTGAATTCCACCATACCACTTAACTCTGCACCGTAACCATCGTGGGCTGGTATGTTATGCCCTTCCACAAGATTTGACATCCCAAAACAAGAACCAAGTTTGACTTGTCTTTGTATCAGCCCCAGAACCCAACTAAGCTCTCAGTAGGTGCTCAACAGGTGTTTGCTGAATGAAGAAATAAATGAATAACTTAAGAAATTGAATGTATGGTCTGATTAAATCAGAAGGAGGCAGAAAAGAGAGGAAAAAGAAAGGCTGATCAGAAAGAGACTTCCCAAAGAGTTAACTAAATGGCTAGAGGTTTTATTTTTTCATCACTAACAGGGAAAAGTTAGAAGATAATTAGAGGGATTTTATCAGAGACTATCACTTAATAAGCCCATTCCAGGTATATCTTGTCAAAAAGAACTTCTTCTAATCCTCTCTGGAAGAGAAAGGCTCTATCACTCTTATCTCTGATGAGCTCAGAAAAGGATTAAAACTGGTAGACTCTGCCTTCTCATCTAGCTATAAAACTGGGTCAGGGAGGCAGAAAAGACAGAATTGACTCAACAGGTGTGTGGACTGTGGTTCCTGAAGAGTCCTAGAGATGAAGGGAACTTCCCTGATTTCAGAATACAAGAGGAAACCACATTTCTCAGGGATGGACATGTATGAAAAAGAAGAGAGGGCAGCGTCTCTGGGGCAGCATCAGCACACACAGCCTCACTGCCTGGCCAGCTCTGCTGGGAAATGCCCAGTCAACGCTGACAGCACCAACTCCAGAACACAGGGGCCTGAGGGTGGCCCTGACTCTCTGGATGGCTAAACTTGAAAATCTCGCATCCCAGCCTAGGGGCTCTATCCTCTTCGGCTGTGTCAGGCAGCAGCCATTTAGCCTCAATTCTAATAATTCCCCCCTCCAAAAACAAATAAAAATTCACCGTCGAAATCCTGACCATCTGTCAAGGTTTTTCTTATGACCCCTCTAATTCCTTGACTGCCCAGGGCTGCTTCCTCTGGCTGGAGTACTGAGGGCTTTGCAGGCCTTCTTTGGAATCCTCTAATCCTCACATTCAGGCCTGGTCCCCGCCCATTCTTTTGGGTAAATCCTGGAGATTTCTTTAGTCTGGAGGGTATAAATTTCTCTAGGCCAATTCTGTGATATTTAGCAGCAGGTCAAAATATATTAGTAAAAAAAGTAAACTTTTTTTGGAACAATTAGTACATAAGTTTTACCTAATTAGCACAGTTAGTCTCCTCAACAATCTCTTGAAACAGAAACCAGTACTGTAAACTTTTTCAGTGATGAGGAAACTGAGGCACAGAGTGGCTGAGTAACTCACCTGAGGTTGCATAGTCCTAAGGTCAGGACCACAACCCTGGTGGTCTGACTCTAGCACTCTTATCCAATACATCCTGTACTTGGTAAAGTACCTGAAACATAGTAAATCCTCCACAAAACCAGTTTTTAATATCATTTAAATAGGTTAGGCTTAGTTCCCCTCAGTCAACCCTTAGCAAATAAAGAAAAAGAAATGTCATCATTATTTATATTCATCTCATCTAAATATTTTACTTGCTGTGAGCAAGGAGATTTCGCCTGTTTTTAAACTTCTTTTATCATTTTCAGATTATACAATATTTATCACACCATGTAATATTTATTTACTGTCCATCTCCCGTACAGATCTACGAACTCTTGGAGGACAAGGTTGCATGTGTCCCTGGATAGCAAGTACCTCGTGCAGTATTTGACATTGAATAGGTACTCAGTGCACACCTGTTGCATGAATGGGCGGATGCGCTAATCACGTAATTCAGAATCAAAATGTAAACTGGATACACACAGTCTCAAGCAGTGGTTCTCAGAGGGTGGCTGGCCTGGACCCACAGCATCAGCGTCATTTGGGAACTTGTTGGAAATGCTAATTCTTGGGTCCCAGTGCAGACTCCAGATCAGACCTCTGGGTGAAGCTCAGCAATTTGTGTTTTAAAAAGCTCTTTAGGTGATGCCTGCAAAAATTTGGGAATTACTGGTCTAGGAAAAAAGAGAAGAGAAGGGAAAAGAGAAGAGGAGAAAAGAAGTCTGCTATGGTCTTATTTGCTATGCTGAAATATCCAGGAGTAAAAAAAAAAGAGAGAGAGAGGAAAAGAGAGCTAGAGAGTGAGGAAGAGAAAGCTTGAGGTTGAGTGGGGAGGAGGAAAGATGACAGAAGGCTGTGGGGAGAGATGGAGAGGGAGGAGAGAGGAGTGGGTGAGGAGGAGATTGATTCACCTGGAGATTGCCTGAGAATGAAATGGGTTCATGATCTCAGCTGGGTGTTGCCATAGCAACAGGTACAGCCCTCCTGCCCCCCACCCCCTCTCCAGGATGACCAGGCATCATCCACACACACACCTACATCACGTCCTGAACCCTGCAGAAGGATTGCAGCTTTAATGACTTAGAAAAAGGTGGAAAGCTTAAGGAAGAATCTCCCCGTACAGGCTCTGGCCCCTGGCGGGGTTCCTGGAAAGGCTGCCTCAGAGGGCAAAGGGAGACGTGAGCTGTGCAGTCTCAACAAGTGGTGGATACACCTGGCTGAAAGCCAGCGTGGAGGCGCTGGGGTCTGTTCTCTGCACCCCGGGTCACATCCTAACACAGTCTGGCCAGGATGGCATGGCTGCCTGGTGGGACTTACTGTGGGAAAGAATGGCTGCCTAGGGAGGAAAAGGAGAGAGCCCATCCAGGGTAAGAAGCACAGCGAGGTCAGGGAAGGGTTACTCTGGAAGCCGGATGACGGGATTCTACATGAACAGAACTCCCATAAAAATTCGAGCTCAAAGACTCTGGTGGGAGAACAGAGGCTCCCCGCTCTGGATAATGAGGAGCAGGCGGCTCACAACACTGTCACTGCCCTTTGCTGGGAATGTCGGAGCTTCTAGGGCACCCATGAGGTGAGCACACTTCTAATTGGCCTCAGAATAAAGACATGATGGGGGCTGCAGAGAGAAGACACTGAGATAAGCAAAACGCACAATGCTCCATACGTTGGATAGAAATAACTTAGGAAGAGCAAAGCGACTTTACAGCCAATTACACATTAAAAGTAAGATATAATTGCTGTTGCTATGTTTGTTTCCAAGAAGAACTGTGTTATGATTAGACTAACAGGCTAGCGTTAGAATTCTGAGCAAACTGCATGGAAAGCTTAGACTCGCTTGCTTGCTTCTTGAGAGAGGGAAGCAAATGAGGAAAAACTGAGTCACTAACCCACAGCTCTGTTCAGAGCATCTACCTTCAGAAATCTTCACGCAGCCTTGGACCCTTTCTTAGGGGCACGGGGGATTTTTTGAGAGAGATCTCATACCTGAGACATTTAATCCTCGTAATGACTGAACAAAGTCATCACTATTACTCTTGTTTTACAGATGAGGAAAACAACTCAGAGACATCAAGTAGCATGTAAAAAGTAAAATAACAGCAGAGATTCAAACCCACATCTACTGACTTTTCAAAATCATGCTCATTGACCCACACCAAGTGGTTAGATTCTGCCCACAATCATGGGCAGAGAGGTATGATGCCTTCTCCAGCCAGAACTGGCATCTCTCACTGGACAGGTTATCTCTGTGAGACACTATCGTCTAACAGGGAAACGCCAGCCCCATCTCCTCCTCCTCCTCAGTTCTGTAACATTGGGCCAATCCCTCAACCTCTCTGTGCTTCAGCTTTTCAGTTTGCACAATGGGAAAGCTAATCCCTAGCATGCAACAGCACTGTTTAGACTGGGTGAGAAGTGCAGTCTGATGGTTAGTGCCCGCCTCGCCACCCCTCAGCCTACCATGCATTTATGATTCTAGGTCCATCACTTCTCTGCCTTTCAGTTGCCTCATCTCTAAAATTTATGGATTAGAAACAGCTCAGCTAAAACACTCAGTTCAAAGAATGGCAAAGCAGAAGGCATCCAGTAAGTGTCAGTGATGGTGACAGGATGAATCTGAATGCCTGGAGCAGATACTGTGGTTCTTTACGCAGGTCCCTTCTTCGGGGCAGACACTTGTATCCCCCAGCTGCTGCAAACATACTGTGCTCACAGCTGCACCCCTCCCTGGGAACTGCTCTCACCTCTATTTGAGACATCTCTGAAGGGGCATCCAGCACCGGTGGTGTAAGGCTGTCAGCTTTGGCTTTTCCCCATCCTTGGTGTATTTCCCCAAAGCCCACCTCAAGGCAAGGTCTGCATACGACTCTCTTGGGCAGAGCTGACTTCCAGGGAAGCCAATCTAGACAGTTATCTATATCTTAAAGGATGTTCAATAAAGGGTGATTCTTAATAGTAATCATAGTCCTCAAACTCAAAAAACTATGATATTGTATATGCAACTCCTGGTACCTTTATAAAAATGTTAGCTGGACTATACATTCTTTGAGGAAATGGATTATGTCTTAAATATCTTTATGTTTCCTCCAAGCACCCTATAGATGGCAGATGCCCTAGGAAGAAACAGATTTGACTTATACAGCCTATATTTCCATTCAACCCAGGATCAAATCAATCTGCCTGGGTCCGGGGGTATACATTTCATTTCTACAATGTTGACACACATGGCTAATAACTGGAGCACACACAGGCTCAGCAATAAGGAACTTTATAAATGAAATCCCTCTGACAGAATAACTTTGGAAAAATGGGCCACACAAATCACACCCGGAAGTAGATTATATAAAGGCTATTGTTATTAATTCTCTTGATATTAGATATTAAACAAAGCTTCCATCTGCAGAGATAGGTGTTGCTGACTTGGCCTCCAGCATCCCAAGAGAGAGGCAAATCCCTCAGGGGACAGCCAGTCCCACAGGAGTCTCCTTCCATGCCCCCTCCACCAAGTTGACATAGAAAGCCAGTGCATGCTCTTGAAATAGAAGCTGGTTCCCTTATTCCCAAACCTGTATTCTTGGGTTACTCGATACCTTCCATCATTGGCTCTTCTAGAAATGTAGGCATAAAAGAAAAGAAGAAATGCACAAACATTGCTCTCCAGTACAAAGAAACAGCTTAGCTCCCCACTTTAGCTGTCCTCACGGGTCTCCTGCATAGGCTACAGAGAGAAGCTGGGAAAAGATCTCTCATGTGAAGGATGGGTAGCTGCCAATATTTCACCAGCTTATTCAATTCAAGGTGAATTTGGCTCAGTCTAAAGTCCTGGGGCCACACGGGCAGACACAGATCTGTTGCTATGTATGCTAGTCTCCTGAGCTTCATGTGCTGACTGAAATCCCCCAAAAGTCTGAGCTCCAGTGAGGTCTTGAGCTCCACTTGAAACCTAAGGTAAACCTGACCTCCCCAGCGCATGGAACCTTCAAGGCACAGTAGGAAAGGCTGTGTAGATCAGGTGTCTTCCACGCTGGATCAACCACTCTGAAAAAGTGGTCAAACCAAGGGTTCCTCAACTCTGTATTTTCAGCTTATGCTAAGAGGGAATAACAGGTGAGTTTGCAGTCAGGGAGCCTGGAAACTGAGGACTTGCCTCCCACCTTCTTCCCTCAAATGCTCCAGTGTTTGCTTCACTCTAAGGAGCATCCTCCCAGCGAGGGGGCCAGGCACGAGGTCCAGCCCTCCTGCCAACCAGACTGCAACAGTGGGCCCTCCATCTGGGAATGAAATCCCAAGCACTAGCCTGGAGCTGTAAACACACCCAGGCGTCTACCTACCGAACGCCACTGTGCCCCGGGCGTTCTGCTGCGGAAGCAAATCATCAGAGGTCGCCCACTCAGGCAGCTGAAGATTCAGTCAGGGAGACTGGAAACTGCAAAGATTCAAGGCTTAGCAAATGAGATACAGACAGACACATACAAAGCCGACTTTTAGAGAAGGGCATAGAGTCTCAGGGCTTGAGCAGTCCTATAAGACTTTCTCTAAAGAAGTTATCCTGGGACCTGGAACATTAGAGCTCTTTCCATAGAAGATCACTCTCAGCCAGAAGTCTCCAATATCACACATGGGCAGGGCTGCAGGACAGCATGTCATCACCTAATTAACTGAGGATTCCGCCCCTGGCTCGAGCGCTGCCACCCTATACCAGGTCCAGAAAGCTCCCTACTATGCAGCCGTGCAGTGTCAGGCCAGGTCCGCTTGTTCTCAGAGAGTAGGCCTTTGAAGAGTCCTGCCGGCTGAGGATGGCACCCCAGGTCCTGACAGCCAGACCGCCCAGCCATGGAGGCACCATGCCAGAAGGTACTTGATCCCACCTGGCCTGGGAGGAAATAGGTCAGTCGAAACAATAACAGTTGTGAGGAAAGCAGGCCTCAAAGCCTGCACACATAGCAGACGGCTGATAAATATTTCCTTTTTAAATAACCAAGGTAAGAAATGAATGAACAACTGAGTATGAGGTTGGGGGTGAGGGGTGGGGGTGTTAATTACACCACTTTGTCTTATGCCTGAACCGGCCTTGGCATCGTGGAATTATTTTCTAGCTGGTTTGAACATTATGGCCAGACAGTAACAGAAAAAGTATACTAATCAGTCTTCATCTTTCAGTACTTACTGTATTTGTAAAATCTTAAATTATAAAAGTAACATGTACTAGGAATAAGTAATCAAACAATACAAAGATGGATAAAGAAAAAGTTTAGTGTTCTCTCTCCCTCCCTCAGTTCCCATCCTGTGGTGATAAGGATTAAGGCTCAGCGTGCACACTTCCACCTATCTCCACGTATATTCAAACTTACACACATTTATAGACAACATTTTCAGATCTGTTTATTTTTTAAATGAGATCACACTCAATACTCTGTCACTTGATTTTCTTATTTAAAAACACAATATGAATGTGCCTCTGGGACAAACACACAGATCTGACTCATTAAAATAAACACACACGTAAAGAACCACAGCTAGAAAACTACATTCCACTGATCTCCTTACTGGTGTTGGTGAATCTAATGGTTTAAAAAAAAAGTGGGGGGAGGTCTTATTTATTGCTTTAATTTGCATTTTTCTGAGTT
The DNA here is from genome assembly GCF_027406575.1 of Nycticebus coucang. Classification (NCBI taxonomy): domain Eukaryota; kingdom Metazoa; phylum Chordata; class Mammalia; order Primates; family Lorisidae; genus Nycticebus; species Nycticebus coucang. The sequence continues at coordinate 80,463,401 of NC_069789.1, forward strand.
TTAGCATCATGTCAGGTATTCTATATGGATCTCTTTTCTTTCAGTTGCCTACTCACACCCTTTGTCCATTTTTCTATGTGGTTATTTGTCTTTATATGTTACTTGTATTAGAACTTTATGTGCCATTTTTCTCAATTATCTTTTGACGTGGTGACTTTTTATCATTTAAAAATATGTAATTTTTTATGTAATTATTCTTAATGTTGCTGAGTCAAATGTTAGAGTTCCTGCTAGAAATGAGAATGTTCTTCCTCTCTTCCCTCTCAATCTTATTTGGGGTGCTGTTTCACAAATACAGATTGAACTTAACAATCCATATTGAATTGAAGTAAGGTAATTCAAACTCCACAAGCATACTTGACAGAAGAGTTGAAAAAAACATGGTAAAATCACTCCTCCCTATTAAGGACATAAAAGGAGCAAACAACTTTTCACTATTCCTTGCTCCCTGTAGAAGTCTAAGGAAGGACCATAACTGTTTGACTGCTTGTTCCCACACTGAAACTACTTAACATCAAGTCCTTCTAGTCAATCGGTCTCAATCATGCCTGTGACCCTGGTCTTCCTTGGGTAGTATCATCCAAGCAAGCACCTCCTCACTTACCTGAATCCTTCAGCAGGCATCTCAAGCCATACCTGCCCTGGGAAGCCTTCCCTTGCCCTCCTGGATGGAGTGGCTCTGCACTATCAGGGGCTTCTCTGCACTCCTGGGACAAACTTACCACCTTGTGAGGCAGTTATTTACCTGCCATTCTTACTTATATTCCAAACACCCACTACTGTGGCTGACACATAGTATTTATTCCTTAAGTAGCTGTTGAAAGATAGCAGAGGGGAAAAAAGCAAGAAAATTGATAAAGAAGCACTAAAATCCAAACTTGAATGTTAGCAGTTAACTGCCAACTCAAGATCAATCAGGAATGAATGTTGAACATAGTTGAAATTACAAGGTGAGTTAATGAAGAAAAAAAAAAGATTCCATTTACAAAAAGCTGATTGACACAAGATTCAAGAACATGCCTGGTTCCTAAAGAAAGGCCTGCCTACACTTCAGAGCCGCTGGGACGCCATTCTCCTACTACCATATTTCACTGTGGGACAAATGGGTTTTGGTCAAGGATAAAACCTAAATATTCATTTCTTAGATTGTTAATGAGTTTTGGGGATGATCACTATCATTCAGCCTTAACTGCAACCAATTTTTTCCAAGTTAATCTTGACATCAACACCTCCCCTAAAAGACTATTTCTATGATTACAAAAAAATTGATTCATATGACAGCATTTACACTTCAAGCTCACATCTTCTAGATGTGACATATTTTTGCATTGACTATAAAACTACAAAGCAGGCCACTGGCAATGAGCTCCTGGGAGAAAGAATTTCAATTTTTTTAATAGAATAACAATAATGTGGTCACACGGAGTCCTTCTTTACAAATAAAGCCACTGTGTCCATTCTAAGTGCCATGGACATTTACTGCCCAACTTGGTCTCATCTACTCCCTGAGAGTGAGTTTTTCCATCCCCCGAAGGTATGCGGAAAGATCTAAGAAAATGGAAGTTTCCTGAGACTCCTCCAGTGATCACTATAAGTTCAGGAGACAGTTGAGATTTTCACTTAGGACAAGGTTCAAAGGTTATTAGCTTTGGCCAGTCAGCCAAAGGATACACAGCCCATCTCAACATCTCATCACCTCCAATAGCTTTCGGTAATTTTTTTTCTCTTTTAAAAAATAAGATTTAACTAATCCCACTGCTAAAAACACCAGCTTTAGCATTATAGACTACTTCTGATGATCTCAAATGTGAATTTCACAATACAGAAATAATTAATTACTGCATTTTAAGACTATAATATGAACTAAGTGCCAATAACATAGGGTAGAAGAAGGGTAGAAAGACAAAGCAAAAGTGGATTGAAAAGACATGACATTAAAACAATGAGATTATTGTATTACGATTTCAAAAAGTTTAGCAACCTCTAGTGTTCCCCACTGGATAAACATGTTAGTGACACAACTTACACCTTAATTGCCCCAATTTGTAATAATTAAGAACACTGGGGAGAAGCCTGGTGAGACAGAGGTATCTACCATTTGAAAGGCCTTTTCCTGCTCTAGAATGCTAGACAACATTTCTTTATCCTTAACCACTGTGCTTGCCTGATGAACCCTTTTGAGCCCCTATAGTCACCATCAGTCTGCCCAACACACAGCTCTCATTATGGCCTCCTCTGCTCAGAGACCACTTAGCCCGCCAATTAGAGGCCTTGAGTACATCAATCTCCCCAACCTGCCCCTCAACAGAATCCCTCTCATACACCTTAACCTATCACAGTCCCTTGGTAACACATTACATTTTCCAGATGCAAGTCCTGGTTCCTCTGCCATAGATGGCCACCATTTTTAATATTATTTCAATTGCTATCTCTTTCTCTAAGACCTAGTTCAACAGTTTTCACTTCTGAGAAACATCTTATTCTATGAATCATTCTCCATCCTGAATCATAGTTACCAGTAACCTCCATAGTACCTGTAACATTGTAAGTGCTAAATATTTATTTAATGATGTGGATAAATGTTTACTGAAACAAACTGAATTTTGAGATTTTTCATTGTTCTTTCATCCTGCTAGGGTGTTCATCATTCTTTTTTGTAGGACTTGTTCCTTCTAATCATAAGCGTACATGAATAATTGAGAAAATGTACAGAAAAGCATAAACAAGAAAATAAAATTATCCACATTCATCACCTAGATAACTACTCTCATTACCCTCTTAATTGCACATGTTACATCAATGCAATTAAACAAATTAGATATGGAAGTCCTACGCCCTGGCTATGTTTTTTCCTAAATTTAAATCAAGTCACATACTATGTACTCACCCAGCATTTGGTTGACCAGAAATCTCTGCTAATGAGCACTCCCACTTATCAACAGTACAAGACAAGCAAATGTTCTTGGGGCCCCACAAGTTTGTGAAGTGCTTTCTCTGAATCATAAACTCATAGAACTTTCTTGGTCAGAGTGACCTCAGAAAAGCATCTCCATTTGTACCACCCATCCTCCCTCCTATGCATTTGTTCCAAATACTCTTTATATATAGGTTGGACACAATCTCAGAATCTTTCTCCAGGTAACCATATCCACCAACTGAAAACTACATGCAAGGTGGGACCCAGCTGTCTTCTGAGAGCCCACACCCCCATTCATCTCCAGGTAAAAGGTCTTGGGAGAGGCTGAGTAACTTCACAAGATCCAAAGGTCCATGAAGGGCCAACCAGGAAGCAGAACTCTCTAGCCTTGTTCTACTACTCTTTGCTTTAAGTCACACATGTAAGACAACTCTACAGGCATGCCTGATTTTATCACACTTGGCTTTATTGCATTTTGCTGATATTGTATTTTCACAAATGGAAGGTTTGTAGCAAACCTACATGGAGCAAATCTGGGATATGATTTTTCCAACAGCATGTGCTCACTTCATCACCTTTTGGTAATTCTCACAATATTACAAACTGTTCCATTATTATAATAACTGTTAGGGTGATCTAGGATCAGTGATTTTTGATGTTCCTGTTCTATTTGTTTGGGGATGCTACAAACCATAGCTATATAAGTGAGTGAACTAAGAAATGTTATGTGTGTTATAACACCTTCATCTCTCTCCCTCTCCTCAAGCCTCCCTATTCTCTGAGACAGAACAATATTGAAATTAGTCCAATTGTTAACCTAACCCTCCATCTAAGTGTTCAAGTAAAAGAAAGTTAGCCAAGTTATGAATGCAAAGGAAAAGTTCTTAAAAGAAATTAAAAGGCTGCTTCAGTAAAAACATGATTAAGAAGAAAGCAAAAAAGCCTTATTGCTGATATAGAGAAACTTTAAGTGGTCTGGATATAAGATCAAACCAACCTCAACATTTTTTTGAGCTAAAACATAATTTAGAGCAAGGTCTCTATTCAGTTCTAAGAAGGCTGGGAGAGGTGAAGAAACTAAAAACAGAAAAAAAAAGTTGGAAGCTACCAGATGTTGGTTCATGAGGTTTAAGGAAAGAAGACATCTCCATAAGATAAAAGTTCAAGGTGAAGCAGCACGTGCTGATGTAGAAACTGTACCAAGTTATCCAGAAGATCTAGCTAAGATAACTGATCACGGTAGCTGCATTAAACACAGATTTTCAATGTAGACGAAACAGCCTTATACTGGAAGAAGATGCTATCTAGGACTTTCATAACTGGAGAAGGGAAGTCAATCAATGCCTGGCTTCAAAGCTTCAAAGGACAGGATGACTCTCTTATTAGGAGCTGGTGGAGCTGGTGACTTGAAGTTGAAGCCAGTGCTCATCTGCCATTCTGAAAATCCTAAGGGCTCCTAAGAATTATACTAAATCTACTCTCCCTGTGCTCTACAAATAAAATCAAGCCTGGATGAGAGGAAATCTCTTTATAGCAGGGTCTACCGAATGTTTTAAGTCTGCTTTTGAAACCTACTGCCCAGAAAAAAATACTCCTTTCAAAATATTATACTCATTGACAAAGCACCTGGTCACTCAAGAGGTCTGCTGGAGATGTACAAGGAGATGAATATTGTTTTCATGCCTGCCAATACAACATCCATTCTGCAATTATGTATCAAGGAACAATTCAACTTTCAAATCCTTTTAAGAAATACATTGGTAAGGCTAAAGCTATTATAGATAATGATTCTTCTGATGGTTTTGAGCAAAGTAAATAGAAAACCTTCTGGATAGGACTGACCATTCTATATGCCATTAAGAACATTAGTGATTCATGGGGACGCATTTGGTAGAAGTTGATTCTAACTCTCATGGATGACTTTGAAGGGCTCAAGACTTCCGTGGAGGAAGTAATGGTAGATGTGGAGGAAACAGCAAGAGAATTAGTATTAGAAGTGGAGCCTGAAGATGGAACTGAACTGCTGCCATCTCATGATAAAACTTCCATGAGTTAATAGTTGCTTCTTATGAATGAGCAAAGAAAAAGATTTCTTGAGATAGAATATACTCCTAGTATATTCTGCGAACATTGTTGAAATGACAAAAAAACCCCAGCGTATTAAGTATATTCAGTTGATGAAGGAGCGGAATTTGAGAGGAGTGACTTCAATTTTGAAAGAAATTCTACTGTCAGTAAAATGTGATCAAACAGCATGCAGAGAAATCTTTCATGAAAGAATGAGTGAAAGGATTCAGCAGACTTCACTATTGTCTTATTTTAAGGAATTCCCACAGCCACCCCAACCTTCAGCAACCAGCACTCTGATCAGTCAGCAGCCTTCAACATCAAGGCAAGACCTCCATCATGCTGGTGTGGATGTAGAGATAAGGCAACACTTTTACATTACCGGTGGGACTGCAAATTAATACAACCATTTTTTAGAAGGAAGTATGGAGAATCCTCAGAGAACTCAAACTAGATCTCCCATTTGATCCTGCAATCCCATTACTGGGCATCTACCCAGAAGAAAAAAAATCCTTTTATCATAAGGACATTTGCACTAGACTGTTTATCACGGTTCAATTTACAATCGTCAAAATGTGGAAACAACCTAAATGTCCACCAACCCAGGAATAGATTAACAATCTGTGGTATATGTACACCATGGAATACTATTCAGCCATTAAAAAAGATAGAGACTTTACGTCTTTTGTACTAAGTTGGACAGAGGTGGAACACATTCTTCTTAGTAAAGCATCACAAGAATGGAGAAGCAAGAATCCAATGTACTCAATTTTGATATGAGGACAACTGCCGACCTAGTACATGGGGGGTTGGGGAATGGAAGAGAGGAGAGACAGAAGAAGGGAGGGGGTGGGGGTCATGGTGCGTGGCACACATCTTGGGGTGGGAACACGTTTATAAGAGGGATTTTGCCTAACAAATGCAATTAGTGTAACCTGGATCTTTGTACCCTCAATGAATCCCCAACATAAGAAAAAAAAAAAAAGACTTGCTGAAAGCTTACGTGACTGTTAGCTGAAAGCTTACGTGACTGTTAGCATGTTTTGCAATAATGTATGTTTTAGCCTAAGACTTGCTGAAGGCCTAGATGATCATTAGCATGTTTTAACAATAATGTATATTTTTAGATATATGCTATTTGCACTCTTAATAGACTACAGCATAGTGTAAACATAACTTTTATATGTACTGGGAAGCCAAAAACAATTCATTTATCTCTCTTTATTGCACTATTTGCTTCACTGTGGTGGTCCAGAACCAAACCTGCAAAATCTCTGTATGTCTGCATATTGTCTGAATGTAAAATGTATTTTATTGTAGTTTTAGTTCTTTCAAAATTCATAATCCACATAATCTATACAGCAATCTGTTAAGTAATTTAAAAGGAATTTTTTAATTTGTGGACCCAATTAAATACTCCTGTCTTCAGACAAATTCTTTAATCATTTAATCATTCAGCAAACATTTGAGAACCCACTCTGTGCTAAACTCTGGCAGACAAAAACTGCATAACTGTGTTTTTCACTTTTTTTTAATCTCATGACACTTTAACCTTAGCAGCACACTTAAATTATGTTGATCAAAACAAAGAGTAAAAAAAAGAACACACTTACTGTGTTTTGAACTTCTTTCAAAAATAATTTAATTAATGATCTTTAAAAATGTTCCCAGCACACCTAAGATCCTCTCATGGCACACAGGTTGAAAATCACTGCTGTACATGTCAGATCTACTAGTATAGAGTATAAACGTCTTAACCCAATAATTAAGTAAACGAGCTGATGTATATATTAACTGGTGTGATGTAAGCGTTCCTAATTCTATATGAAATCAGCACATTGTACCCCATAAATGCATTAATGTATACATGATCTACATGTTTATGATTTAATAATAAAAAAAAAGAAACCTTGAAAATCTCTGCTCTGTAAAGTATAGTACTTGTCTTTAAAGTACAGAGGATGCCAAAAAAATGTATACTGACTTTAAGAAAGGAAAAAACTGTATTAAAATTGTAATACTTAATATATGCCCATAACAAAAGACGAATACAAGTCACGTTGAGCACCTCTTATAAATGCAGACATGTGATTTGAGTATTAGAATTTGAATATAGTTTTTCTTTTCTTAAAATGTATATACATTTTCTGGCACCCTCTATATTTTGCCAGGTGTATATGTAAATAAAAGTAGATTTCAAGGTACAATACATGCCAAATAAGTAATACAGATGTTCAAGTTACATAATCTTTTAAAAGGGTGAGATCACTATAGGCCAAATTAGTGAAGGAGAACTGCTTATAGATGGTGGAGATTTTAACCAAGAGGTTGTCTAAACAAAAAAGGGAGAATGCGGTGGGGAAAGGTTTGTGGAACAACCAAATGGACTTTAATCACAGCTGATGATGGTTGGTAATCATTGAGTCCCAGGTGCAGTAACTGATTTGAAAAGAAAGCCTTGTTTTTACTTTTCCTAACTAGGTTAATAAAAAAATACTGGGAAATTTTTCATTATATGGTCTCAACTGTGAGAGGGTGTGGCTGCTAGATGGTTCCTAGAAAAAGCTCCTAAGCATAGTGACCAAAGTCATCTTAAGTAGGCACTTCTGATGCCACCCTTGTCTCCTCTGGATCCGGCCCCCCCACCTCCAGAAAAGGCAGTGGGAAATGGAACTGTAAGAGTAGGGACAACAGGAGGATACAGTGTGCAGAGAGGAAGAGCTTTTCCCATCAAAATTCATGTTGAAGCCCTCACCCCCAATATCCCAGAATGTGACTGTATTTAGAGAGAGGACCTTTTAAAGAGATGATGCAGTGAAAACACAGTCATGAGTATGGGCTCTAATTCAGTCCGCCTGGTGTCCTTATAAGAAAAGGAAATTTGGACACACAAAGGATGCACACACACACAGAAAAAGACCATGTGAGGACATGGTGCATCTTACAAGGGTATATGTGAAACTTGGTAAATGTGGAATGTAAGTGTCTTGGCACAGTAATTGAGAGAATGCCAGGAAGGCTATGTTAACCAGTGTGATGAAAGTGTGTCAAACGGTCTGTGAAGCTAGTGAATGATGCCCCATGATCATATCAATGTACGCAGCTATGATTTAATAAAAAAAAATAAAGTAAAATAAAATGCATAGTCACCTCTGCACAGATAAAAAAAAAAAAAAAAAGGCCTCAGAAGAAACCAAATACGCCAACATCTTGATCTAGGACTATGAGAAAATAAATTTCTGTTGTTCTGGTCACCCAGTCTGTGGTATTTTATTATGGCAATCCAAGCAAATTAATGCACCTACCAATACTCTAATAACATGTCTGTAATCAGGGGGGATCAGTCAGGAAAGGACTCTGACTTACTGAAGGAGAACAGCTCTCTGCTAAGCCAAAACTTGGCTTTCCCAGAGTTCAGGGGAAGTAAATGGAGGATCTGGTCTTGAACATGCTGAAGCTTCCTACAGCATAAGCTGGGCTGGAAATGGGCATGAGGCAGCTCTGTGGACCAGTGCCAAGGAGGGTGGGTGGAGTCCCTGTTGCCTTAACTCACCCAGGAGCAGAGAGTGGGGACACTGATCATGACCAAGGGCATTCTTGGCAGTGAGAGCCCCTGCACTGGATGCCTTAGCTCAGCAGGGTCTGGTATGCCCCCTAAGGAGGGGGTATGCTCACAGCTGGGCTAGGCTTAACCCTCACTCCACAGCAGAGCTCTGTGAATGGATATTCCCCTACCTAGGCATTTTAGATTCAGACATTATATAGACTGGGCTTAGCACGACCAAGGGCTCTAGCAAAGGTCAGGGACCACTCCATTAAAAACAGATAGTGATGGAGAAAGGCTCACTCCCGGGCACATCCTCTCTCTAGAGTCAGCAGCAGTCAAAGAGCTTGAGACATGCCTTACTACTTCTAGGCTGGGTGACTAGATAGATAGGTCACTCAGCCTCTCAGCATCTTCATTTCCTCACCTAAGAAGAAGTGATAATACCAATTTCACAGGGTTTTTAGCAAAAATCAAGTGTGATACAGTCAAGCTTTAAGCCATTAAGTAGCTCCATAAATGCTAGTTGTCTTGGCAATTATTAAATTTACTTGCCGTATCTTTCTGCTTCTCTAACTTCTGTCCTCACTCACTGGCAGGCTGACGTGCAACATGGACATGCATTTTAGAGTCACAGTTAGACTTGGCCAACAGAAGTGAGCCATGTGTTCAATTTTTTCTGTACCACCCTTGCATATATTAAAGAAGCACAGACACAGTAAGCGCTTACCAAGCACCTACTTGGCTAATGTAGGTTCTATGTTTAGAAACAGTTCTACGTCCTCCTTTTAACCCTTACTGCATTATTGTAACACTCCTAACTCTTCTCCCAGCCTGGAGTATTTCTTCACTTCCCCACTATGAGTCACTTCACAACCCAAGCCATCCTGCACATTGCTGCCAAAATATCTTTCTAGAACACTATTTTTAAAACATTCAACCTCTTATCCAAAAACTTCTATACCTACTGATCGCTCATAAGGCAAAGTTCTAAAGTCCTTAGCTTGACCTTCAAGACCTCTCATAATGGCAGCAACCCACACATCTGTGCCATTACTTTACTATATGAATCTTCCACCCTGTTCAACATGACCTCCTCATGAATGCTGGACAGTAAATACTTGCTGAATAGGTAGATCACTGTTTGACCAGCATCAAACAAGTGAACATTCCGTGTTTGACTCCCCCTCCTCATTTATATCCATGGGTTTTTTTCCCTCCTGGAGTCTTTCTCCAACTTGGAGTCACTGACAATACCCCTGGATTAGGACATAGAGGATGCTGTTTAGAGTTGTGTAAGTACAAACCACACAACCACATAAGGAAGTCCTCCTTTCCTTTCTTTTACTTATTCAATCCTCTCACTCCTCAAAGGCCAGCTCAAGCCTCATCTTCTGTGTGAATGAGACTTTCCTAACTTCACAGCACTGAGGAGTCTCTCTCTTCTCTGCATTCCTCTTGACACATGCTGGCTACATCATGCCTCTCCTTCCCAGCACCTTCCATCTTGCATTACTGTTTGAAGGTTCATGTCCACCAAGTCCCTGAAGGGAACTCTCCACATCTTCTAACCTCTTAGCATATCCAGTACCAATCATAAAGCTATGAATGTAGCACAGTCCAGCTGGGATTCCTTGGAAAGAAATAGCTTCCGACGAGAAGTTGGGAGCAGCTTCATTCTCGGGGTTTCAAAAGTAGTGAAGTCTTGAACAGTTCTAAGTAGACTTTTATCTGTGTTATCTCTAACCCATTTGTCAACTCTACCTCTAAGTCTCAACTTGAGATGAATGAACCCAAGAAATGAATTTAATTGCACCTGTCTGCATGTCTCAGCATGTGGATGGGGGTGTCAGCGTGGTGAAATGACATTAGCCAGGTGAGTTTACTGCATATCTATAATAGCAGTCAGGATGTCCTCCCCTTCACAGAAAGAACGCTGGCACCACTGACTCAGCACACGGGGATGTTTTCCCAGTCGTGAGACTGGCTGGCGCTGATCCGCCCCCTTCTCTTACCAAGCTTACCGAAGAGCAAAGGCCCACTTGCACTCTACAGCTACCTGGGGTTAGTGGCCCTAAAACTAATCAATGGCCTCCAACATAGAACAACCTACCTGGGTCACATAGTAATAAACTGCATGACAGCAGCTTTGCTTGTATCTAATTTCTACAGCCTTAAAAACCTGAAAATATTTGTTTTTGTCTGCCACAAACCTGTCCTCTGAACTCTAGAATCATAGATCCAGTAGCCTGCTAAATTAGCTACTGCATGGACGTTCAATGGCCATCTCAAATTTGTCATATCTAAACCCGAGTGGCCAATTCACCCCTCACAAACCTGTTCTTCTCATCATTCTCTCCAGCTTCATTAATTACAATACCATTCTACCAGTTGCTCAGGCCAAAAACCTTCAAATCACCCTGACCTTCATCCCCTTTTTCTCTCATACTCACTTCTGGTCCATCAATAAATCTATCAGCCTTTCCTTCAAAACCTATCTAGAATTTTACTCCTTTTCACCATCCATACTGCTACTACCTGCTGTAAGCCACCAGCATCTGTCATTTAGATTATTGCAATCACCTCCTATCTCCACGCCTCCATCTTTGCCCTCTTCCAGTCTACTATCAACATAGCAGCCAGGGTGACCCTATTCAAATTAAGCTGAACCAGATCATAGGCTCTTCAAAGGTCCCCAAAGGCTTCCTATCTCAGCCCAAGTGAAAGTCAATCTCATCATAAGCTATGGGCTCTGCTGGACTTGGCTCCCTTTGTTGACAAGCTCCATGCACACACTCTCCGAGTTCTCCCTTGACCTTCCCCAGGGCCTTCACACTTACTATTCCCTCTCAAAATGCTTGTTCCTCAGATATCCATATGCCTTAATATCTAGATTTCTTCAGGTCTTTATTGAAAAGTCAGCTTCTCTGTGAGGCCTTTCCTAATTTACCCTACATAAAACTGCACCATCAGGCCATTCTATCAAAACTGACCACATCCTCTTAGATTGTGTCACCATCTATCGTGCTATGCATATTACATATCTGTTTTGGTTTTTACGTTGTTTACAATGAAGGTTCCATAAAGACAGGAATTTGGATTGTCTTGCTCCCTGGTATATCCCAGTCTCTAATGCCTGGTACACATAAGATGCTCAATTAATGTGGAATGTAAAGGTCTCAGCAAAATAACTAAGAAAATGCTATGAAAGCTATGTTAACTAGTGTGATGAAAATGTGTCAAACGATCTATGAACCAAGTGTATGGTGCCCCATGATCATATTAATGTACACAGCTATGATTTAATAAAAATAAAAAAAGGGAAAAAAATTATTATATGAAAAAAATCCTCGTTTAATAAACCGAAAGCCATTTATTTTACCTGTTATCATATATCTATGAATCAAAAGTATGATCATCTTTGAATCTTCAGGGCAAGATCAACTAAATACCCTGAAGAATATCCTAATGAGTAACCCTAAAGAATTTTTGTGAGCAGCCGGTATATATTTGGTGTTCATATGACAAATACTTACTGAGCACCCTGTAAGTCCTAGGAATACAACAATGATGAAAGCAAATATAGTCTTTGATCTTTGAAATTCACAGACTAGCAGAAGCAGATTTCAACTCCTTCCCTGAGTAATCTCTGGATCTCAATTGTGATATCTGTAAAATATGGATGAGACTATTTCACCTACATAAGGACCAGGGAGATCAACCAGATGATTTCTTGAAGTCCCTTTCTCCCACTTTGAATTTTATCTGCTGTGCCCACTGTCACCCCTTCCCTGGTATCTTCTTCCCAGAATACTTCTCTTTGGTTCATCGAGTCCCCTTGTCTCACATATCCACATAAATACAGACACACAGTCAATTCGTAGTTGGATCATCTGTAACATTCAAAACACCACCGTAGGAGAATTAATGTCATGCAGGAATTCATTGTCTACAGTTTTGGGCTTCTGGAGTGAGACAGAGGGGAAAAGCCATATCAAGTTTGGAATTAAAAAAAAAAAAAAAAAAGAAGGAACTGCCATGCAAATCCAAAAAGCTTTTCTTCCCACACTGAAAATAAGCTCCCTCAGTTCTGGGTTTCACCCAGCTAAATGTGGACAAAGCAGCAGTCACCCAGATAACATGAAAAGCTCTAATGGCACATCCAACAGAGTCATTGTGCTAATACCACATCACTCTGTCACTGTCACAACGTTGTGCCCCTTAAAATACCCAGAGTCATGTGGGCTCTTTTGTAATGGAGAGAGGTGTGGGAGGCAATCTTTCCTTGAGAGAACATTGAAAAGGAGGGGCCCTCAGGAATGTTGGCAAAGAACGTGCTATGTACTTAAGCTCGCGGCACTGAGCTCTCACTGCTATAATTGTGAGTGATGGAGGTGGGAGAGAAGGGAAGCAGAAGTCCTTGATAGGGAGACTGGCATGAAGCAGATACACATGAAGCCTGGCTAAATCCTAGGCAGAGAAGCAAGTGAACAGAAAACAAAGGCCCCTAAGGGAGTTGTGCCAATTCACTTGCAACAAGGCATTCAGATCCCCAACAGCTCTGTCTATTTCCTGCTCTTAACAAAGACCTGGATGCTCATTCCCTGGTTCAGTCAGTATATTCTGGTGGAACACTTAGGATGTGCCAGGTACTTATTGGGTGTGATATACCATGATGAACAAAACAGACTCCAATTAAAAGAGAAAAAACTTAGGGATAAAGAAATATACCTTAGATATAAAGATGCACAGAAAGATGAAAACAGAGTAGCATAATAAACTCTCCAAATTTGGAAGAAAATAAAGATAAGAAATACTACAGAACAGAAATAAAAAGAAACGTACAATCCAGAAAATGAACAAAACCAAAGTGGGTTATTTAAGAAGTCTAATAAAGTTGATAAACTTCTAGCAAGACTAATACATATAAATACATTAATAAGAAGAGGCAAAACAAAGATTATCAATTTCAGAAACAAAAAAAGGATAGCACATCACCCCAGATCCTATGGATATTTTAAAAGATAATAAGAAGATATTATGAAAAACTTTATGGAACTAAATTCGGAAATTAAAATGCACAAGATGAATTACTTTAAAAACACAACTTATAGCAGTTTTCATAAATAGGAAGGTTAAATAGTCTTATGTTAAATAAATTAAATTATAATTTATAAAAGACATAAAACAATACAAAAGAAAACTTGAAAACTTGAACCTTATTAAATTCTTTTTCTAAATTAATTGCATTGGTTCCATGATTTTTCTCCTTTATTTTTCTTTCTTTCCTTTTTTTTCTTTAATTAAATCATAGCTGTGTACATTAGTGCAGTCAAGGGGTACAATGTGCTGGTTTCACATACAACCTGAAATATTTTCATCAAACTGTTTAACATAGCTTTCATGTCATTTTCTTAGTTATGGTATGAAGACATGTGGTTTCTACTAAGTTGTAATTTGTATAACACAGTGGAGAATTGATTAATGTTAATCACTACATTGAAAAATAAAGGAGAAAACTTACTAAATGGAGAATTCAAATGTCTTCTCCTTTATTTTTCAATGTGGTGATTAACATTAATCAATTCTCCACTGTGTTATACAAATTACAACTTAGTAGAAACCACAAAAAGAAAAAAACAAAACAAAACAAAACCCAAGCCCAGAGGCTCCATGAATGAACTCTAAGGAAGAAAATACTTCAATTTTACAAAATCCTGCAAAGAGTAAGAAAAGAGAGAATATATACAAGTTGTTTCACAAGAAAAATCTAACCTTCATGTAAAACTAGACAAGAACACTGTAAGAATGTAAACTTATGGGCCACTTATGAACACAGATAATGTAATTGTAAACAATTAAGCTTAATGATATAGAAGTTGGTGTTAGTCTGAGGTTGCAAGTGTGTTTAACACTGGAAAAATCAATGTAACTCAGTAAAGTAAAAAGAGAAAAACGTGATTAATGCAATAGACGCAGAAAAAGAATTTAATAAAGTCTGAACCTGGTTCATAATTCAAAAACACTTTAGAAAATTAGTAATAGAATGAAACTTTCTTTGTCTTAAAAGGGTATCTACAAAAAATCTACTACAAATGCCACATTTAATGAGGAAATAGTGAAAGCATTACCACTGAAGACTATGAATGAGATAAGAATTCCAATATTATCATTTCTATTTAATTGGTACTAGAAGTCTTAGCCTCTATAATAAGGCAAGAAAGAGAAATAAAGTATATAAGGATCAGAAAGGAAAAATTAAACTATTATGGCATAATTAAGTATATAAAGAATCCAAAAGGATCTTCAGATAGACTACTAAAATTAATAAGTGTATGTATCAAGATAGCCAAATACAACCTCAATATACCGAATTAATGTATGTTTATATACTACCAACAAAAAAATTAGAAAACCTAACTTTAAAAATAATGCCAATTACAATAGCAAGAAATTAAGGTTTGTTTTTTTTTTTTAAGTATAGCCCTTTTTAAAACATGAAAAAGGAGGGGTTTTTAACAAAAGATACATCACACCTTTATAAAGGATATTACAAAATATTAATGAAAAATTTAAGGCAATAAAATAAATGGAAGAATATACTAAGTTCATGAATGAGAGAACTCAGTCTTGTAAAGATGTCAATTCTCTCTAGTACTATAAAGATTCAACGCAGTACCAATCAAAACCTCAGGAAGATAGCCAGGCGTTGTGCCGAGCGCCTGTAGTTCCAGCTACTTGGGAGGCTGAGGCAAGAGAATCGCTTAAGCCCAGGAGTTGGAGGTTGCTGTGAGCTGTGTGAGGCCACGGCACTCTACCAAGGGCCATAAAGTGAGACTCTGTCTCTACAAAAAAAAAAATAAATAAATAAATAAAAAATAAAAAAATAAAAAAAAAAACCTCAGGAAGAGTTTTTAGAGAAAACTGACAGGTTAATTCTAAAGTGTATATAACTGAACCTTTTTTTTTTTTTTTGTAGAGACAGAGTCTCACTTTAACGCCCTCGGTAGAGTGCTGTGGTGTCACAGCTCACAGCAACGTCCAACTCCTGGGCTTAGGTGAGTCTCTTGCCTCAGCTTCCTGAGTAGCTGGGACTACAGGTGCCTGCCACAATGCCCGGCTATTTTTTTGTTGCAGTTTGGTTGAGGCCGGGTTTGAACCTGCCACCCTCGGTATATGGGGCCAGCGCCCTACCCACTGAGCCACAGGTGCCACCCCGTACAACTGAACCTTAAACAATATAAGTTTGAACTGTGTGAATCCACTTATACATAGATGGTTTTCCAATAAATATATTAAAAAGTTTTTGGAGATTTATTAATTTGAAAATACTTGTAGATCAACCCAGTAGCCTAGAAATATTTTAAAAATTAAGAAAAATGAGATATGTAATAAATGCATAAAATGTAGCTAGTGGTCTATTTTATCATTTACTACCATAAAATATACACAAAATTATTAAAATTTAAAATTTATCAAAACTAACACATCAGTAGACCATAAACGGCAATATTTACAGTTGAGAGAAATGTAAACAAAGGTACAGCTATGGTATTAAATCATACCTGCATAAAATTAACTGTAGTCCCTACTGCACTAGTGTAACTATTTCATACAGTAGCCACCTCGGGTTGCTACTGCAGTGAGCTCAAGTGTTGCAAGTATCCCTTTCAAACACCATATGATGCTAATCATCTGTGTGAGGACTTTGTCTCTCTAGTAAACTGTGTATCACAGTAAAAAGTAATCCCTCCCAATTCTTGTGTATTTTTCATTGTTTAGTGCAATGCTGTAAACTTTGAATAATACCATGGACCCATGTGAAGTGCCACCAGTTTATGTTGGAAATGTTCCCAAGAAGCAGAGAAAAGTCATGACATTGTATGACTTTTATATTATTTTATATCTAAAAAACCCCAAAGATTCAACAAAGAGACTCCTGGAATTGGTAAACAAATTCAGCAAAATCTCAGGTTACAGAATCAATGTATACAAATCAGAAGCATCACATACACCAACAACAGTCAAGCTGAGAACAAAACCAAAGACTCAGTACCCTTCCTAATAACAAAGAACATAAAATATCTAACAAAGAAAGGAAAATATCTGGGAATATATTTAACCGAGGAGGTGAAAGACATTTATAGGCAGAACTATGAAACACCAAGGAAGGAAATTTCAGAGGACACAGATGGAAAAGCATACCATGCTCATGGATTGGCAGCATCAACATTGTTAAGATGTTAATGGTACCAAAGGTGATTTACAGATGCAATGCAATCCCCATTAAAATACCAATATCATTTTTTACATATCTAGAAAAAAAGTAGTCCTATGCTTCATATGGAACGAGAAAAGACTCCAAATAGCCAATGCAACCTTACTCAACAAGAACAAACCGGGAGGCATTATGTTACCAGACTTCAAGCAATATTACTACAAGACTATGGTAACCAAAAGAGCAGAGTACTGGTACTAAAACAGTACTATGGATCCAGACAGAGAACCCAGATATGATACCTTCCTCATATTGCCATTTTGTCTTTGACAAAGCAGACAAAAACATACACTGGGGAAAAGAACCGTATTCAATAAATGGTGCTGGGGAAATTGGGTAACTGTATGTATAAGACTGAAAAGGATTCACAGCTCTCACCACTCACAAAAATTAATTCATGATAGAGAACAGACTTAAACCTGAGGCATGGAACTGTAAGAATCCTAGAAGAAAATGTTGAAAAAACTCTTATAAGACTAGGGAAGAATTTATGAAGAAGAGCAACAACAACAAAAAATAAATGAGACCTGATCAAAGTAAAAGCTTCTGCAGAGTCAAAGACACAACCAATAGAGCAAATAGACAACCTACAGAATGGAAGGAGACATTAGCACACTATATAGCCAATAAAGTGCTGATACCCAGAATCTACAGAGAACTCAAGCAAATCATCAAGAAAAAACCCAAACAACCCCATTAAAACGCAGGCAAAAGACATGAAAAGAAACTTTTCAAAAGAAGATGTACTAATGCCCAAAAACCACATGGCAAAAATGCTCAACATCTCTAATCATCAGGGAAATGCAAATCTAAACTCCAGAGAGATATCACCTAACTCCTGTGAGAATAGTTCTTATCAAAAGTCCCCAAACAACAGATAGTAGTGTGGATATGAAGAGAATGGAGCTTCACACACTGTTGGTGGGACTGTGAACTAGTCCAATCTGTATGGAAAGTAGTATGGAGATACCAAGTGAACTACCATTTTCCAGCAATCCCACTATTTGGTATTTACCCAAAGTAAAGCAAAGACATTGTATTAAAAAAAAAAAAAAAGAAAAGAAAAGAAAAAAACACTTAGCCACTGGCACTCAAATGTTTATGGCAACACAATTCACAATCATAAAGACATGGAAACAACCCAAGATCACAAAAATGTGGAAACAACTCAAGAGCCCACCAATATATGAGAGGATTATAAACTCTGGTATATGAATACCATGGGGGACTACTCAGCCATTAAAAAAAAAATGGTGATCTAGTATCTTTTGAAACAACCTGGATGGAACTGGAGACCATTCTTCTAAGTGAAGTAGCACAAAAATAGAAAAATAAATACCACATGTACTCAATACTAAATTAAAACTAATGGATCAACACTTATGTGCCCATATGGAAGTTAAACTCAACAGAAATCAAGCAGGTGGGAGTGGGGAGGAAGGGGTGGGTGGATTCACACCTAACAGGTACAATGCACACTATGTGGGGGAAGGGCACATGTATAACTTTGACTTGAATGGCACAAAAGGATCCTATGTAACCAAAATGTCTATACCTCCATAATGTTCTGAAATTATTTTTAACTGAATTGCTTGATATGTATTGTGGGATTGAGGTCTGCAGCTGAGGCTGCCTGTCATTTCAAGATAAATAAAGCCAGTGTAAGAACTATTGTTTAAAAAAAAAAAAAAAAGGAAAGAAAGGAAATTTGTGGAGCTGTGGCTGCAGTTACATCACCAGATACAAAAAGTATGCACCTTTTTGTGAAACACCTTTTCATCTCATATTCAAAATGCAGCTTTTATATGAGTGCAGGATTGCTGTAAGGCATAACTACAGACTCCAATATTATTTAAAAAAACAAAGTCATTATATGACAAGTTAACGCAAAAGGAGGTGAATGATCTAAAGCTGGAGAATTTACGCCAGCAAAGTACGGTTTGATAATTTTAGGAAGAGGTTTGGCTTTAAAAATGTTGCGATAACAGGAGAAGCAGCTGCTTCATCAGATGCCATTCCCAGATGGAATTAAGATGCTATTAAGAAAATCACCAACTGGGCATGGTGGTTCATTCTTATAATCTGAGCACTTTAGAAGGCCAAGATGGGAGGATCACTTTGAGACTAGAACTTTGAGATCAGCCTGAGCACCATGGAAAGACCCTATCTCTAAAAAAGATTTTTCTTTCATTGGCTGCACATGGTGGCATGCCTATAGTTCTAACTAGGCAGGAGGCTGAGAGAGGGGGGTTTCTTGAGTCTAGGAGTTCTAGGCTACAGTGAGCTATGATCATAACGCTGTATTCCAGCCTGGACGATAGAGCAATATTCTATTTCTAAGGTGGGGGTGGGGGGAAATAAAAAACAAGAAAATCATTCAGGAGAAAGGATATCTACCTAAACAAGTTTTTATTAAAAGTACCCTGTCCTGAAGAAAAAAAAGCCACAAAGGCCTTCTGTAAGGAAGAGAAGCAAGCATCAGGATTTAGGGTGGGAAAGGATAGGCTAACTCTGTTTTGCGCAGATACAGTCCAGGTTATGATCAGGACTGTCCTTATCAATTAAGCTGCTAACCCCTAATCCTTAAAGGAAAAGATAAACCCTGGCTGCCAGTCTTCAGGTTATACAAGAAGTCCTGACAATAATAACTTTTTTCTGGATGAGTTCCATTGATGTTTCATCCTGAAGTCAGGAAGTATCTTACTAATAAGGGACTTCCTTTTATAGTTCTTTTGATATTGGGCAATGCTCCTGGCCACCCAGAACCCCTTGAGTTCAACACCAAAGACATCAAAGAACACATGAAGTGTTCTACATGTATTTGCCCCCAAATGCAACATTTTTAATCCAGACTCTAGACCAGAGAGTCATAAGCACCTTTAAGGTTCACTACACACCATAGGGAATGGAAAGGATTATCAATGCTTTGTAAGAGAACCCCAACAGAGAGAACATCATGAAAGTTTGGAAGGATTACACCATCAAAGATATCATCATTGTTATAGTAAAAACCATGAAAAATCACCATGCCCAGATAATACATTCCTGCTGGAGAAAACCATGCCCCGTGAAAGACTCCATAGGATTTACCACACAGCCAATCAAGAAAATTATGAAAGAGACGATGGATATGGCCAAAAGGTACAAGACAAATAGTTTCAAGATGCAGATCTTAGAAAAATTCAAGAGCCAGTAGACACTATAACAGAGGAATTAACAGAAGTTGACTTGATGGAGGTAAACCATTCTCTCCTGAACCAGTGCCAGACAACGAGGAAGATGGAGAGGAGGCAGTGTCAGAAAACAGACTGACATTAGGCAATTCAGCAGAAAGGGTCTGATTATTCAAGGCTGCTTTTGATTTCTCTTACCATATGGACCCTTCTATGATATGGGCACGGAAACTAAAGCAAATGGTGGAAGGAGGATTGGTACCGTATAAAAACATTTTTAGAAACATGACAAAGCAAAACAGTCAGACAGAAATGACAATGCATTTCCATTGGACTTCACTGAGTGTGTCTGCCTCTCCTGCCCACCTCCAACCTCTCCTCTTCCTCAGCCCACTCAACGTCAGGATGACCTTTATGATGACGCACTTCCACTTCATGAATGGCAAATATATTTCTCTTCCTAATGATTCTCTTAATAACATTTTCTTTTTTCTAACATTTTTATTGTAAAAATATAGAATATAAAACATACAAAGAATGTGTTCATCGACTGTTTATGTTATCATTAAGTCTTCAGGTCAACAGTAGGCTATACGTAATTAAATTCTGGAAGAGTCAAAAGTTATATACAGATTTGACTATATTCAGGGGTCAGCACCCCAATTCATGAGTTGTTCCAGGGTCAATGGTAAATGTAAATGTGGAGGAAAAAAAAGAAAAATGGCCCAGACAAACCTGAACAGGGAGAAAAGATCTGGAATAATTACATCACCACATATTTATTTTAAAGCTACAGTTATTTTTAAAAATGTATTTGGTGCAGGGAGAGACAAAGAGATACAACAGAACAGCACAGAGAATCCAGAAACAAGTTCCTATATACACAGCTAAGTTGGTTTCTGATAAAGGTGACAGAGAGTAATAGAGAAAAGTTAGACTTGTCAATAAATAGTGCTAGGTCAACTGGATGTCCATATGGGAAAAAAATGTATCTTAACTCCTACTCACAACATAAAAATTAATTCCAGCTGGACTAGAAACTCAATGTGAAAAACCAATAAAACTTCTAGAAGATAAGGCAAGAGAATGTCTTCATGACCTTGGGGTAAACTAAGTTATTCAGTCAACCTGACAAGTGTAGACTCAAAAAGTGAGGCATTGTGGATCACAGTAGCTTTGTAGAAAGAGCAGTGGTCTCTCTGAGTGTACACCCATAGAAGTGTCCCAACTGCCTGCTACTTAAGAGTCAGAGGGGTGGGTGGCATCAAATTGGAAAAGGGACAATACAAGAGCTATTTTGGGGGGCCAGAGGTACCCAGCGATACCCTTTCCTGAATATGCTCTGAGCACAGGTTGTGCACAAACCTGATTGGTCAGCCCTGACAGTTGATTTCTCAGGTCAGACCCACCACACTGGAGTGTTCCGATGTCAAATGAAACTAGGCAGAGAGCAAGGCCCACATGAGCTCAGGTTAACCCATCCCCCTCCCAAGGGGAAGCCAATCCGCAATTGGAAGACTGCTCAGAGCAGGAGAGTGCAAGTCACATGACTGAACAGTGGCATTAGGTGGAATGGCACAGCCAGAGAGATCAGCCTCCAGCAGAACACCCTCTCCTTACAGATGTTGGGATGAGCCCCACCTACGCTTCCCTCTGGTGCTCTTCTTCCCCTCTCCTGATAGGTGTGGACCCCCTGAGGGCCACACTTTATGTGCGTAATTTCCTAACTGTATTGTGCCTTCTCCTGGGAAAGGGAGAGACTCTGCAAGGTGGCTTGGCAGTCTCTGCTCCTAACATTGTGCATTGGCCTTCAGAGGGGTATCATCTTTCTGTCATTGCTGTTTTTAAAAGCCACCTCATTTTGCCACCTGTATGCATTAAGAGAAAAGTTCATCCTCAGTTAAAATGTCACCAAGGTGATCAGAGAGAGCTGGCTGTACACTAAAAAGACCAGAGAGGGTGGCCCTCACTTAGAAATTGTGACACAAGCCAACTGCTCAAGGAGAAAGATGCCAACCAGAGGGTCTTTCTATATTGTGGCTTTTAATACACCAGGATTGCTATGGCTATACACATAAACCTGCTGGTTCTTCCCAGCCATAGTGCAGAAATAGGGTCAGTGCACAGATAAGGTCAAGGCTGAGATCTAATTTCTAGGTGAGCAAGCAGCACCTAGTCCTACTGTATCTGTAACTCAGCAAGTGGGACGGGGCTTGTGGAGATAGATCCACATCATGCTTGAGCTCACCTATGTGGTCCTTGGGTCTAACTTCTTGAGGAAAGGCAGTTGCCTTGCTTGACAGCACAGGTGCACCTGCCCCCAACACCTCACCATCTGCCTGCTGAAGTTTCACATTGTTTTGATAACTGACAAGGTCTTCCATTCTCCGATTAGGGTTAAGTCCTTAGGATGAATTGCTTCTAAGAAAAAACGCTGACATAAAATCAAGCACAGGTGTGAATAACAGAAATCAGAGCCTTTCCTTAGAGAAGTGCTCACAATGGTGCCTTATACACAGCGCCCAGTAAATATCAGTTGATGAAATGAATGAACGAATAAATGGGAAAGAGTATTTGCTAGGGACAGAGTGTTTGGATGGTGCTGGAAATTTTTATAAAAGGTTCTAGGAGAAAGGACAGAAAAGCTGGCCACCAGAAGACACACCTGAAAAGTATAAGCCTCAGTGTCCAGAGACAAGATTGGAGTGGAGATGTTCAGGTCAGGTTTATCCAAAGGGGAGGGTGACCTGCCCGGGCAGCACAAAGTTGGTATCTGCACCCAGCGGCCAGTTAGAGACTCCTTTTATAGGGGGCCTAGGGTATGGGCAAATTCCACAGCTTGCCTGGAAAGTTAGGATCCTTTGGCATGAACTTCTCAGGGGTGGGGCTAATTAGGTGCTTTGTCTTAGAGGAGGATGAGGAGGGGGTTAGGGGGAAGGTTGGGAAAGGGTTTGTGTGTGGCTGTGTTAGGCTCCTCAACAAAACCACTTTGCTATCTCATAATTTTTCCAAAGCCTGGCTCGGACCTTCCTGGCCATGGAGGTGGATGAGCATCTGAACTGTGCATGCTGGGAACCGCTACCCAGCAGGAGGCAGGGCTTTCAGAACAGGATGATAGCATGGACTAAGGAGTGACCTTGGCAAGGCATTCATGTTTCTAGCTCTGTTTCCTCATTTAAAAGAAATGAAAATGATGTTACATTGCAAAGTTGTACCAGTTCGAAATAAATAATGGATTTTAAGCCCTCAACATAGTGCCAAGCATACAGTAAAAGTTCAACAAACATAGCTGCTTTTCGTTGTTTTGCTTTATAAGCAAAAATGCATGCTCTTATCCATGGGGCCAAACTGGCCATGGAAGGGCCTCGGAGGAGTCAGCCAGGATGCTGCACTGACACTCAGGAACTCGCTACACGTGAGCATGGGGGTCCTGAGCCACCCAAGTATGGCATCTGCAAATCAGACCTCAGACTGTGAAGTTCACGAGGTCCGAGTTCACACTGTTCAGTGAATTTAAGCATAAAAAGCAATGTTTAGATCAGAACTTTTTGCTCTATTGAAAGGAATGATAAGAAATATTCAGCATGTCAGATTTCAAAACCTAAGATGTGCCATCTTTTACTCTAAGTTTAGCTGTTGTTGATAGAACAGGCAAGGCAGAGAATGCCAGAGCACTCGGTGTCCCCTAGCAACTCCTCAAGAGCATTCTGCAGACCCCCAACTACCCAGTGACATGTTTGGGGAGAGGCTTCTCAACCTTAGTGTGTTTGACTTACTGGTCTTACTGGAAATGGCTGGGAAAATGACCTCCCTGGCACTTCTGGGCAGGGACTGTGAAAGCTACCTTCAGGAAGCGTGCCCAGGCTCCAGACCCACTGAGCAGTGCTGAGGACAGAACGGTCATGACTTTTCCAGTAAGAGGTCAGGAAAAGGCTTTCTACACACAGCACCTGGCCAGGGCTCTCCCCGCTGGTCTTTAGTGTTCATCTAATGAACACTTGTGCTGGTAACGAGCACTGGGGACGGGTGGAGGTGAGGGTGGGAGTCCTCTGTCCTCGCTATTCTCCTCTGATTCCATCAAGTCAGGAGTTCGTGCCCAGGAGCTATGTCTAGACGCAACAATCCCTTGGCAATCCTGTTCTTGCCCACTTGAGTTTGAGATCCAGCTGTCCTGCTTCCCAGCTGTGTGACCCGAAGTAACTCACTCTCAGCCTCCATTTGTCTGAGAATAATGGAAGAATAATGAGTTCTAGCTCACAGAACTATTGTGAGAATTAAATGAGATAATGCATAAAGGGGCTAAACAGTGCTTAATGACATAATGAATAAATGATTATAGTTTGTATCAGTTTACTCGGCAATCTGCTTGCAACTTACACACAAACATTCAGGCAAAGCCCTCACAAACTCCCCATCCTGTTCACAAGCTCCTTCCGCCACACATGGCGGGTCTGTCCATGTGCCCAGCACTGGGCCCCTCCGCGTCCACAAAAGATGTTCAGCTTAGGAAGAAGAAATGGGAGAGTACATTTGTGTTCCCCAGCATTTCCCTCAGCACCTGCGTGAATGCCCTCCCCAGCTGGGCCACCTCCTGCCCCTCTGTACCTTTGTTGTGGTGCCAATTCTTATTTAACATCTGCTGAGCACAAAAGGTGCATCAGGGCCCAGTGGAAACAAAGTGAAATGCTGGCGGTGCCCCCTGGGCTTAGTCCTGAAATAAGACAGACAGGAAAATAAAACATAACCCCAGGAGAGAGGGCCCTAGGACAAAGAATGGCAGCGAAGCCTGTTTTCTTCCAAGCTGTCTCTCCCCACTTCATTCCCCTTCCTTTCAAACCTCTTATTTTGAGAGAGGTTTATGTTTGTTTTTCTCAGATAGCAGTAAGAGAATGAAGGGGAGATGTTTAGGAAGCATGCATTTTGAGGGAGAATGTTAAGCAGAGAAAGAGCCAGGTACGGTGGAGCAGGGGTAAGAGAAATGGCTTTGAATATGGCAGAGCAGTAAGAGAACATAGTTCTGGGTGTAGCCTTCTGCTCTCACTCTAAAGCTGCCCACCTGGGCAGAAGGGTTGAAACACAGGTCAGGAGACAGCAATATCCCAGCCCAGTAGGCTCAGAAACCCCAGCCCATCATTCGTGGGTCTGCAGTGATAATATGCAATCAGTAATCAGGAATGTAGAAGAAGCTTCCAGAAATAAGGAAAGAGGGAGCAGAGGAGTGAGATCCCTCGAGGAAGAAGATGGAAAAGCATTGCTCACAAAGACCTGGCATGTGTCTAGAAGAGAAGAGAGGTAAGGTGTCACACAGAGGAATCCTGCCCAGAAATGCCAGGCTCCAGGCCATTCCGTGCCCTGGGGCCTCCTGGTGACTGGCACCCCAGTCTCATCCATTCTCAACAGTCCTCATGCTCAGCCAGCATGGTCATCTCTCACTGGTGGTCATCCAGGA
Source organism: Nycticebus coucang (assembly GCF_027406575.1). Taxonomy (NCBI): domain Eukaryota; kingdom Metazoa; phylum Chordata; class Mammalia; order Primates; family Lorisidae; genus Nycticebus; species Nycticebus coucang. The sequence goes on from NC_069789.1 coordinate 80,488,829, forward strand.
CAGTCCATGCACCCTCACATCCGGCAGCAGTGTTCCAGTCACTCCTTGCTTCCCTCTATTCACGCGCCTCTGACAGAAACATTTATCCAGCTTTCATAATGGGCCTCCTCTGTTGAAATGCTGGCTGGAGCTCCCATCATCTGCAGGAGAAACCCAGCTTCCTGAGCCGGACAATCTGTGCCCTGCATCGTTCGATGGCTGCTACCTTTTCTAATCCTAGCTCCCACAGGAGCCCAAAAGATTTTCCAGCTTTTCTGCCTTTTCTCACACCAATATGCTCACGGCTCCTTGCTCCTTCTCATCCCAAATTGCGCCTATTGTGCCACAGAGTCTCTATCTGCCAGCCCTGCCCCCACCCGAACCTCCGCCCTTCTCTGCACGCTGACAGGTGAGGCTTTACCACCCACATTACCTGCCTCCTTGGGTCCTTTAGCTTCTAAGTGGGGACACCAGAAGCTAGAGAGAGCTGGGGGCATGTTTTTTCCCACTGCCTCCTGGCTTCAGTGTGGCCACTCTAGCAGGACAAGGTCTCTCTGTGACCATAGTCTGGCAGCCCCTCTTCCATCCTCACTGGGTCATGACAACCCCATTTTCTCCCAGGAGTGGAAATCACTTCCCGCTATAGCTAATCCCTGGGGTCTAAATCTCCCTTGTTGGTCCATGTTCCTGTCAACATCTCTGAAATCCTGTCGGCATTAAATCCTCTTCACAACCCCAGCTGAAGCTGCCTTCTGTTTCCTGCCAGGATCCTGCTTGAAACGCCATCATCCCAGCCTCGCTGCAGATCCCTACCTCCCCCAGGAAACTTTCTTTCCACCGTCATTAGAGTGACTGCTCACCCTCATCACTCCCCAGCATCCTTACTTAATTCCAACAATCTCAGGGAATTTTATGGCTTTCAAAGTATCTGACATAAATGAACTCATCTTTTCCTCACAACAACCCTAAAAGATAGACAAGGTATTATTACCATTAAGAATCTCATTGGCATTTTGCAGAGAGCTGAAGCTTAGAGAATAAGACCCATCCATGGCCAAGAGCAAGCAGCTGTTAGGCTGTTGTAGCTCAGCAGTGGGGGCCACAAGGCATGCTGGGATCCCAAGGACACGGACAGCGGGGAAGGGAGGAGATGCAGCTGGAAGGACAGGCAAGGTGTGTACCTATGTATACAGGACCCAAGAAAGCAAAATGCAGTGGGTGTGACAAAACAAAATTTAAGACACAATCCTCAAGAGGCAATAATCTCTATCTGGTAAAAGTGTGATATAAACAGCTGATGATAAAAACACAAAACAGGGCCAGGTGCTGATTCACGCCTATAACCCCAGCAGTTCGGGAGGCCAAGGAGGGTGGATCGTTTGAAGCTAGGAGTCCAAGACCAGCCTGAGTAAGAACGAGACCCTGTCTCTACAAAAAATAGAAAAATTAGCTAGGGATAGTTGCACATGCCTCTACTCCCAGCTACTAGGGAGGCTGAGGCAAGAGGATTGCTTGAGCCCAGGTGTTAAAGGCTGCATTGAGCTATGATGACACCACTGCACTCTAGCTGAGGTGACAGAGCAAGAGCCTGTGTCAATAACAAAAATCAAACAAACGAAAAACAGAATAGAGCCAGGTAAGAGGGGACCTTAAGAACAAGAACTGTTTATTATGCCTTTTGAACATCCAGCTCTGCTCTACCCTCACCCTGTACTTGAATCAAAGCCCCAGGCAAAGAGGTGTTCAAGACAGATACAATCATTTGTTCAGCCTCTGCAGTGGGTCAGGCATAATGCCACATCCTGTAAACACTGCAGAGAATAGGAATGCCATGGCCCAGCTCTCACCGAGCTTATGTTTAGTAGGAGGAATGGCATTAAACATCACACAAACTACTGGCATGTTACAACCGTGGTAAATATGCCAGAGAAAAATTGAGAGCCACGAGTGATTTCTAGGGAAAGCTGACTTTGTGTAGGGTCGATGTGCAGGGTTGATCTCCCTGAGGACATATTCTTTACACCGAGATCTAAATGACGAGTTAGAGTGAACTGGAAAGGGAGGGGCACGACTGAGGGGAAATTTTATGCATGTAGAGCAGCACATCCACAGGTTCTGAGGCTGAGGGAGCTGGCGTGGGTACCCTACAAACCACAAGGGCCAGAGAGGCTGGAAAGGCTAGCAGATGCCACCTGCCTTGTGGTTCATGCTAAAGATTTAGGTCTATATTTCAAATGCATCAGGAACCTACTAAAGGGTTTTATAAAAAGGGAAGTGAAATTTGCTTTGTTTAAAAATCATTTGGGTGGCCAGGCGTGGTGGTTCATGCCTGTAATTCTAGCCCTTTGGGAGGCTGAGGCAGAAAGATTGCTTCAGCTCAGGAGTTCAAGACCAGCCTGAGCAAGAGTGAGACCCCTGTCTCTACTAACCATGCCTGAAGCTACTCAGGAGGCTGAGGTAAGAGGATCGATAGAGCCTAAGAGTTTGAGGTTGCTGTGAGCTACGACAACACTATGGCACTCTATCTAGAGCAGTGGTTTTCAACCTTCCTAATGCCTCGGCCCTTTAATACTGTTTCTGTGGGTCATGACCCACAGGTTGAGAACCGCTGATCTAGAGTGATAGAGTAAAACTCTGTCTCAAAAAAAAACAATCATTTTGGCTGCAGAGAATAGATTGAAGAGGGGAAAGGGAGAAAGCTAGAAAGATAGTCAAAAGACTATGGTGGTGATCTGGGGAAAGGAGATGGTGGCTGAATGAGAGTGTAGATTATGGAGAAGCAGGAGCGGTGTGGACTGTGTTTTGGAGATAGCATCCATAAGACTCAAATCCAGCTTACAAGATTCATAGATGTTTGTAGTGGGAGACAAAAACCAAAAGGGTGAAGGAGTGGGAGGAAAGAGGAATAACACCAAAGCTTTGGCTTATGCAACTCCATGGGGAGGAGGAAGATACTTTATTGAGCTGGGAGGACCAGAAAGAGAAAACTAGGGGATCAAGACTTCACCTGAAGGCTTGTTAGTCCAAGGTATTCAGGAACAGTGCCAACAGCAGGTGATAGGGTATGAGTGTGGAACTCAGAAGAGAGTTCTGGGCTAGACACAAACTCAAGTTATCAGTATATAGTCCAAAAGACTTTCACCAAGGTCCCATAGAAAGAGAGTGAGTGAGAAGAAATGAAGGTCCCAAAGGAGAAGCAATCGGGAAGACAGAAAGAAACAGGACAGTATCATGGCCCTAGAGTCATGAGCTTTAAAGAAGGAAGACATTCCACTTTGTTGAACGCCACCAAGAGACAGAGCACAGAGCAGAAGAGAGTGATCCGTATACTACACAGAAGGTGACATGGCCAGGTTTTAAATTCCCAAATTGCCTCGAAGTTATAACCAGCACATGGGGATAAATGTGTATGTTAAAATTTCCATCTGGACAAATACCTACCAGGTCAAGCCTGAAACCTCTTACATGCTGAAAAATTCCCCAGGAAGATCACTTCTGCCCCAGCCCCTTGGCTGGCTGAGCAACCCTCCTGCCCTCCAAGCCAGCCCAGGACCATGAGCCCAGGCACTGTCTCCTGGATGCTGGGCAGTGGCGGGTGCTGCTCTGAGGGCTGCTGGGAGGTGACAGAAATAGCTGCGTAGATAATAAGATCTGTGCCTGCTCCCGAACTGCTCAGAACACCGGGTGTTGATTAAATTTTCATACCTCCAAGACAGATCTTTTTTCCCCCTTTCTGTTTTTTACCCTGTGCTTTCTTTTTTGGTTGTTATTATTCCTGTTTCAAAAACATAAATAAAAGAAAACACAACACAAACGACTCTTCTTTTCTTGCATGTGTTCTGGCTTGAATTTTCAGTGCTGCCTTGGGCATCATGCTGACTTACAGGAGAAGCACCTGCAAAGTGGAGCACACAGGCAGGACTGCCCAGCCCCCACCTGCTTTCTACCCAGCTCCGCTTCTCCCTCTTCTCCATCTCCCTCCTTCCGTGAGCTTCCTTCACTGCCTCTTCAGACAGCCTCAGTCCACGTGATGTCCCTTTCTCTCCCCCGTCTCGGCCCTCTTCTTGCTTGTTCTAATTTCTTTCTGTTTCCTCCTCAATTGGCTCCTAAGTTAAACACATGAATGTATGGGCATGCATGCACACACTCCAAATGACTTCTTTTCTCTCCCTTTCCTCCCTTGCTCAGTCTCTGGACAGCTCTCCTTATTTCCACTCTCAGAGAAGAGCTATCAGCTGGAGAGCCGGGCTTTCTGAGGGAAGACAAATAATCACCCATCACTTCCTTCATGCTCAGAATGACAAATAGAGCCTTTCTCACCTCTCCCACACGGGGAGGGTTTGGGGTCACTGTTCTCCCCTTGTTCTACAAATTGGACTTAGAAAGGGATAAGAAAGTCGCTCTGACCTCTGTTCGAAGCTCCTTGCTAGGTCAGGCGAGGAATCCCTGGGCTGAGTCCCCACCCTGTGCAGCTGGGAGTGGCCTGAGAGCCTCCTCTCCTCCCTCACCTCCTCCTTCCTGCTAAGACACAGGATCTAACCCTGACAGAGGTTAAAGTAGAGCAAGGAGTATATAGTAAGCACAGTTTTATCTCAGTCCCACAGGAATCGTGACAGGTGACCCAATTTCATCTTAAGTGATTCGGCGGCAGTGCCACAATAGAATGTGGCATCAGAAGCCTAATTACATGCAGAGTGAGGCCTGGTGGTGGGCAGAGAGAGCCTCCTGAGACTAGGGGGTCATACCCAGCCACTCCATCTCCTTCACTTTCTGTTTCTCAGTGTCATCCTAAGGAAAGTGAAGCCAGCCTTGGTCCCTAACCCCACACGACTGCACAGCTACCCCTTTTCACGAAAATCATGATCTCAAGCCTGTAAGGAAGAAGAGTTCTACATGTTACGTTGAACTCAAATATCTGGCGGAGGGTAGGGTCTCAGGGTCCTGATTTCTTCCCCCAAAGGAGGGCTGACAGGTGGGAGGGTTCCCTGAAGACCCACAGTCTGGTAGTGGATGGAGTCCCAGCTTGAGACAGCGCCAAGGCAGAACAATTTCCCAGCTGTGGGCCTCAGGTGATGGAACTTGAAGATTGGACATTTAGGTACCACCCACGGGGGACATTTAGGTACCACCCTGTTCTCCCCAATCAGGATGAGTCCAGTAAACACCAAAGCCTGGTCCCTCTCTTAAAACTAGTATTTTCAGAATGAGAATGGCTGGCTAGCTCTGTTATCCACAGAGGGAGGGCAAAGGCTGGTGGGCACTGGGTCAGAGGGCAATCCCCATGCCTATTTCAGTGAATGCTGTGGGTCTTCTACCATCACCCCTCCACCCGAGGGAGTCCTGAGGCAGGCTACCTCTCACCTGATGGAGAGTAGCTCACATCACCAGACAGGCAGGGACCAGGACACGGGCAGGCAGAGGCAAGAAAAGGAGGCAACAAGAAATTGGCTCCTCTACGAGCTATAGATTATTCCCAGGCAATCAAGTAGAGAGGATCAGAGGTGTGAAATGCTAATAGCATTGGCCAGTCTTCATGTATCCCAAACCCTCCAGGACTCTCATCAAAAAGACAGCCTTACTTTAACATTCTCTCTCATGAAAAAAAAAAAAAAATGTGTCATGAGCAAAGCCTCCAGCATAGTGGGGTGGGGCCAGCGACTTTTTCTCTTGGAAATACTAATTGCAGTGTTCACACAGCATGCTTCATAAAAAGTCAGTTTCCACACAGCTACTCCCTACAATCTCACAAATAAACATGTAACACATACGCATCTTAAACATAAGCATATCCTTCCAAGTGGCTATAACAACATTTATTCTGAGATAGTCATAGCATAATCACGAAGAGCACAGACTCTAAAGACAGACTGCCTTGGTTTTCTCAGCTGTCAAATGGGGATATCATCTTCCTATCTCCAATTGCTGTGGGGAAAATTGAGTAGATTTGTAGGTGCAGAGTGTTTAGAACAACACCTGGCACATAACACGCACCCCGTGTTTGCTATTGTTCCTCACCCTGGTCCTTTCACCACACCAACTCTCCCCAAGGACGTAAGCAAGCAGCTTCCCAATTCTCATGGCTAGCAGGCTTTCCTTCCTGGCTTTAAGGTTCAATTACCTCTGATTTATTCATGGATTCAAATTCTACTCAGAGATGTTCCAGGCTTGCTGCGGCACCAGCCCTGAGCCTGGTGAAGTCATGAGGACTGCCTTGGGAATTCTCAGCTCCTCACCCATCCCCCAGCTATAGTCACTGCAGTTATTTTCATGTTTAAATATGGATCTTGTGGCTTTTCAATGAATGGCTGTGGCTTTTTGTTGATCCAACCTCACTGAGCCCGTTTGTGGACTCATCTAACCCCAAGCCTAGGATGGTCGCTGTGCCATCAATACTAAGTTATCCTTAGTATTGTCCAACAATACTAAGGACACCCTGATGCATGGTTCAACCCTACTGAGCATGCTGTTCTGAGAGCACAGGTTAGGTGACTAATGGCAGCCCGCCATGCATGTCACAGATGTACCCCATGTGTCACCAGAGGGGCCGGTGCAAAGGCCCAGGGAATACCAGTGAGTGCAACAGACATACACATTGACCAGCCCCTCATCCCAGGAACTCATGCTCTGTCATTTTACTCATCCACAAAATATGTATTACGCACAGGTTGAACATCTCAAGCCCAAAAATTTGAAGTCGGAAATCTTTGAGTGCTAACATGACACGAGAAGGAAATGCTCATTGGAGCTCCTCAGATTTCAGAGTTGGGGATTTGGGATATTCAATTGGGATAATGCAAATGTTAACAAATCTGATCTGTGAAATACTTCTGGTCCCAAGCACTTCCGATAAAGGATATGCAACCTGGCCTTGTGCCAGGTATTGACCCGAGCAGCAAGCGTGTGCAGCAGCGTGTGAGATGGGTGGAATATACACTGCCACAGACAGGGGGAAGTTCTCCAGGGAGAACAGAGCTGAAAGGCAGTTCAAGAGTGCTGGGAAGGGGCAAGTCAGGAAAGGACTTAATGAGTTAAGAACTGATCAGCGGGATGAACGAGCCCAGTCTGACAAGGAGGGAAGAACATTCCAGTAAGTCCCAGAGTCACAAGGCTCCTAATAAGGAAGAAGCACACCTGATGTGTCGTGTGCACCAAGAAGGCTGCAGTGCCGGAGCAGATGACGGCAGTGGAATCGCAAATCATGTAAGGTCCAGTGCATCCTTGTAAGAACCTGGGGTTTTACTCAGCCAGAGGGAAAAAGCTACTGAAGGGTTCTGCATGGAGGAGTGACATGCTCGGATTTACATTACTGGGATCATGAGGACAGTCCCCACGAGGTGGGGCAATGGTGCATTAAGGGAGACACTGCAGTAACTCAGGTAAGACACAGAGGTGGGCTAGAGGTGCAGTTCTGGAGGTCAGGAATGGCAGTCAGATTCTGGACGAATATTGCCAACAGGAACTACTGATGAATTAAGTGTGGAGTGTGAGACAAAAGAAGAAGTTAAAAGTGGTTCCAAGACTTGGTATGGCAACAGCAGCTAATGACGACACACAGGTGGATGACTTAATAATGTCAATACAATGAGGACCAAGTGAGAGAGAGCACAGGCAAAGAATCACCAGAAGGGGCTGTGTGCTTGGAAAGAATCACGAGAAGGGGCTGTGTGCTCAGCATCCAGCGCGCAGCAGGCCTTCAGAAAAGGCTTGCTTAATGAAAAAGTGTACAGTTCCAGAAAGAAAAATCAAGCTTTAAAATGTCAGCTTAAAGGAAAGTGTAAGTTTTACAGGAGATGAAGAACAGATAAAAGGACAACGAACCTAAACAGAACTGACTCAGCTGGAAGAGCTTCCTCTACACCCATATCTCTACCTATCCCACACCTATAGTTACCCTGCTGGCTGGACACAGGAACTCCTAAGTTCATCCCCTATGGCAAAGTAGTCCCTGTCATCATCAAGAAATTGGTCCCAGAACATTTATTATCCTGATAACTTCCTAAGAGGTGCAATGACATAAAATTTTGGGCCAATTCTAGAAGAAACAGCTCCAAGAGAGAATCCCCCAGACTCAGGAATTAGTCCCAGGCCCACTGTGATGCTAATGCACAGCAGGTTGTAGTTCAGTCCTTGGTCCATTTCTCTATCTATACTTTCCTCCTTTGGGACACCAGTTAATCCCATGACTCTAAATACCATTACTAAATTGATGATTCTCAAATGTGTATTTCCTGCCCTAACTTAGCTCCAGACCTCACTCCTCCTTAGATATCTGATAGACACCCATTAGGTATCTCCGATTTAATATGCCCCAACTGGACTCTTGACCTTACTCAACCACCCTGCCCCTTCTCTTGGCTGCCTTATCTTGGTACATGGCACCCACCATCAATATATGAATGTGGCTGAGAAGCCATTGTTTTTGATCCCTCCCTTCTCCCACCCTCCATTCAACCCTCAAGCAGGTCCTTCCAGCTCCACCCTCAAAATAGCTCCCCATCTAACCACTGCTCAGCACCACCAGCACAGCCAGGCTTGGCAGCATTGCCAGCCACCTGCCTCCCCTCCTGCCCTAGCACGGCCAGTTCTCTACACAGCAGGCAGAGTGATCTTTCCCCATAGATCAGATCTTATAATTCATCTGCTCAAAGCACTTCAAAGACTTGGATATCTGATAGGCATCACCCTCAATATAAAATCCAAACTCCTAAGCAGGGTCAACAAGGACCAGCCTGACCTGGCCCCATTCTCTCGGACCTCCTGCCCCTAGAATGTTCCAGCCTTTCTTGCTATTCCCTGAAACTTCCCAGCAATCACGTCGGGTCATTGCACTGGCTGACCCTCTGTCTGGAATGCCTTCCCCAGACAGTCCAGGGCCTGTTCTCCCACTTCATCTCCTTCCCAGACACCCCGTCTGAACCACACTGCTTATTTTTTAATGTCTATCTTCACACTAGCCTATAAATTCCAGGAGAACAGGGATTTTGTTTATTCACTGTTATATCCCTAAATCCTAGCACAGTGTCCAATCATAATGAGTGCTCACCAAATACCTGTGGAATGAGAAAAAGTTATTGGAAAATACCAGCAAATGTGCCCCATTTAACATATAGGCTTTCTGTTTTTCCTAGCATAGAAAGGTCCACGCTATAGTATTATCCTACACAACTCATTAATTTATTACTCCATTCATCTATTGACTCACTAGATTTTACTGAGCATCTATTACATGCCAGACAATATGCCAGGTTCTGTAGAGAATCATGAAATAACAGACATCCATGCCCCTACACAGGTAGTTAACAGAGCAGTATCTTAACAAATAATCATACAAACACGCATACAAAAGGTGGTAAAGGCTATAAAGGGAAAAACAAGAGTGTGATAAGAAATGATACCAAGGGCTCCCAATGTAGACTGGGGCCAGGAGAGGGCTCTCTAAGGAAGTAACAATTAAGCTGAGACTTGAAGGACCAGCAGGAGTTGGCCAGATGCAGAAGGGGAGGGAACGGTGCAATTACAAGCAGGGAGTGGGAAGAGCCTAGCAGGTGAGAAGTGACAGTGGCGGGAGCATACAGAATGGGAGAGGCCAGGGCGTGACACAAGATGGGAAGCAGGCAGGGGCAGATTATCAAAACTGTTGCCACATTAAAAAATTAGAAGAAACAGGAAAAGGGAGAGCTCAGGCTTGCTGGACCACTTCCCACATTTGAGCCCTAAGGAGCATTGCCAAGTGCCTGAAGCTGGTTAGTGTCAGACAGTAGGAGCTACAGAGGAGTCCTTGATAATGTCGGGCAAGGAGACCAGGAGACCGTCCCCCTGGCAGAAAAAACTCAGTAGATACTAAGGGCTCTCAGGCCCTTTATCATTCACCCCGACCTCCTCTCCAGCCTTCTCTCCAGGCAATTTCCCCTCTCCCCTTTATTGCGGGCACTCCTAGAACATGGTACGTGGACTTCAGACCTCCACCATGCTCCTGCTCAGATCATGACTTTTCCCACCCGCCTTCTCCACCTGCGAAATTCCCTCCATCTCTGTGAGGTTTCTCTCGGAGCCTTTCTTGACCTCCTCAGATGGAATACTGACCAATGTCTTTATGCCCCATGGTTTAGTCCATAATGTTCAAAGAGACTGTAACTTAATCGAGGCATCCACCCTGAGGGGAGCAACAGAAGCTCTGCTATCATTCAGCACCTTATACAGGCCCTGGAGATGAGTAGACACTCTACTTGGGTGGATGCCCAAATCTCCCACCTTCTCCTCTGCCATTCTGTTCAAACCGATGGCAGCAAAGAGTAGTGGAAAGAGACCAGGCCTTTCCAGCTTGATGGGGCTCAGTTCCAAGTAGGCTTTCCACCTTTAAAGCTGGACAACCTTGGGTAGGGTCTTTGTGAAATGAGGGCTGCCAGAGTCATCTGCAAGGCTGCTGCAAAAGTTAAAGGTCATGCGTGCAAGGTGCCCAGCACAGTGCCTGGCACACAGCAGGCTTAGGCTAAATGTTGCTAGTATGTTTATCCACATGACTTCTGTCTTTCGTCTCTTTGAACTAACGTTCAAAGAGATCCCAACGAAACGTGCTTTCTGCTGAGAGAGAAGGCGCACACAGAGAAAGGCGCGAAGCTATCTGGTGGGAGGACAACCTCACTCCCCGGCAGGAGTGGGGAAGTGGCACACTAGATTCACGGGAAGCCAGATGACAACAGTGGCATGGCCCCCTTCTCCTCTCAAAGTAACCTCTGATCACTAGTTCTGCCACGACGGCAAAAGCCACAGAGAGACAGGGTCCCGCGAAGGTCCTGAGCTCCTCTGAGTGCCCAGGTGGGTCTCATAAAAGGGACCGGTTGCCACGGCAGTGGAGGATATGTAAGCTCTTCAAAATTAGAACAGGAATTTAATTAAACCAGGGGAGGAATGAGAAATGGGAGATGATTAAGCCCCAGGACATTTCCCTCCTTTGAGAGGAGGGGAGGAGAAGGCAGGACAGAGCCAGACTCACCACCCATGTCCGCCCCAACGCCCCTCAGCCTCCTCTCCTCCACGCCCCTTACCACACGCCCAGGGCACCCTCCTTCCTCCTTTTTTGGGTACCTCAGCCCCTACCCCAAAGCCAGCCTTGCGCAAAGCTCTCCTCAGGACATATGTGCTGCTGACTCATTCTCCCAGCTTGTAACAAAGCTGGAAACCTTTAATTCCCCAGTCATCATCTTTTCTCGCTCTTTCTACTTCATCTTGTTTCATGTTATGAATTATGTACGGTGCTTCTGGTACTCAAGCAAGGCCCTTTACCAAATCTGTACAAAAGAGAATCGTGAGTGATTTGGATCAACCAAGGGTCACCTGAAATGAAGAAGAGCTCCCAGGGCCTGCAGGGACTCTGAGCTTAAACTTGCACACATACACATACCTGCGGGCTGCTCCTGGGAGATGAGAAGCCCCCAACCTCATCTGGGTAGAGTGACAATAACACGCGCTGATGACATTCTTCCTTACATCTGCCTTCTGTTAGGCTGCAGAGGCCAAGGTGTGGGGGTGGGGGGGTGGGAGGATGTCACCCTGACAGGCAGGCAAAGTGGGCACCTCCCTTCCAGGTGGGATAGCTAGGCTTTGTACAATTTGCAGTGCAAGGTGGTGTTGTTTTTTTTTTTTTAATTTATAAATTGTAACAACAAGACATGTCTACAGGAGGCTGCTTCCCAACTGCCTGAAACAGGGTACATAAGCTCTCCAATATCCTCCAGCAAAGGGAGTCTCTGTCTCCAAACCACAGCGCACATGCCTTACACTACTGAAGGGAGGGGACAGCCCCACATGCCGTGTCTTTGGGCCCCTTCCTCTCAATCTCCTTGGCCCAAACTCCCATCTTTTCCCCTCACTGCCCACTTTTCCCCTTGTTAAAAGCCCTGAGATCCAGTTTTAATTATCTACTTTGCGGTTTATTTAGCTGTAGATGGAAGTCATAACACAAATGCAATAAATAACCTGGGTACAAAAGAGAGGCCAGCACCCTTCCCCTTGGTGTCACCTGCGCACACACACACTGACTAAGCACCCGCAATTACTCCTTGCGTAACCTTTCCAGTCACAGCACGCTAACAGACACAGTGCAGGATGCAGGCAGGCAAGGTTTGTGTTCCAGGGTGTGGTGAGGGCCTAGAGGGCTGGCCAATTCAGCAGGCTTCCTACTCAATAGAATCCACGGTCCTGAGCCCCGGACACCCTCCTCTGTGGGGAGCCTTGTCTTGGTGATTTAGTTTAGCTCTGGGTGCCTCTCCGCTCCTCCTCCCACCGTGCTCCTTGAGGGGCTATGTCACACCACTCCAGTGCACTCTGCTAAGGAAGAGGAACTTGTCATGGAGAGAGGACAGTGGGAGCCCCCGGGAAGGGGAGGAAGGTAGAGAGAGAGACAGGCCTGCTTAGAAACACAGGGAGAGAGAGAAGTTCGTGAGATAGCTATGGCAGCCTGGTTGACCAGGCCACCCCACCTGTGTCTGGGGAACAAGTGCTGCCAAGAACAGGAATGTGTGCAGGGGACAGACAAGGAAGGTGTGCTCACCTGGGCAGCCGTGTGCCCGCCGTCCGTCAAGGCCTGCCTTTCCTTTCACATTGTTAAGACAGCTGTGGTTTTGATTCAATAAGGCCACTGGTGCCATCTGTGAGAGGCATCCCAGAGGCAACCGGGGGACATACAAGGAGAGCACCATGGAGTCGCCTGGGAAAGGACTCAGTCTGCCGCACTCCCTTCCCTTTCTGCTCTACCTGGAAATCCACTGCTTTTATACAAACTACTCAGGTAGTGGTGGCTTTGTTTCCATCATCAAGAAAGCGGTTGAAAAGGTCATGGTATTAGGATGTTTTGTGCACAAAAGAAAGAGAAACGTGCTGACAATATTTTGAATATACATTCTACCTTTCTTCCAAGGGATGCCATTGACCACATCTGTCAAAACATGTTTAAGGATGACGTGCGAAAAATCCGCCTTGTAAGCCTTAATAATAGAAATCCTCCTAACATAAATGTTCATGGAATAAGAAGGTTTTAGATAATGCCCTAAATTTATAAGGCACATCCTGATACACAAAGCACTCTCACACATACGTTTTATTTCATTCTTCTAACCACCATGTGAACTAAGTACTGAATGGGTGTTTTAAATTAACAGAAGAGGAAAAAGAGTCTCGCTGAAGACACGTGACTTGCCTAAGCTTACACTGCAGGGTCACGAAAAGTGGATGAGAAACAGACTCTGGGCTCAAACACGTCTTCTGAGCATAATCCAATGTCTAATACCGCCTTATTCCTGAGGATATTCACTGTATCAGCTCCATTGGTTTTCTAACTTACTCATTGTTCAGTGGCAGTCACATTAAGTAACTACTAATTTCTCTTAGAATGAATATAAAAATTTCAACGTTGCCAGAATGGAAAATTCAAGCATTAAACTGCTAACAGTGATATTATGCACTCCAAAGTAAATTATTTATATAATTATAATAATAGGTTGTATGAATCCATCATATAGATAAAATCTAGATTAGCAGAGATTTATTTTTAGCTTTCACGGGTCACAAAATGTTCAGAAAACAGAAACAAAATGATTTGGGCTTGCAATGGTTTTACTAACTTTTTATTTTGCCAAGAAAGGATATTAACACTTTAAACTTAAAAATTCAATTCCAAGTTGAACGAATTTATTTTCATGAAAGACTATATTGCCATTATTTTCACAGTATGCCAGTCTTTAGGAACACTCGGCAGACGCGGGTCAGGTCTGCCCTAGCTCTTAACCAAGGATGCAAAGTCCCGTAGCATGTTGGATTTGGAAGCAGCTACAGCATCAGCACTTCACCAGTTATTCAGAGGATATGCAAGTTAGCAAGAACCGGTATTAACACTTAGAATCCCACTTTTGTACCAAATATAGGTACATTCTTCAATATGTACATAATATAAATCACACTATATTTCTAAGCAAGAATAGAAGACACGAGAGCACCCAGAACATGGAACAGACTTACAGCAAACAGAAGCTAGAGAGCAGAGAACATGAGCATAGAATTTGCCTTATATGTTCTGGAAGCAACCAGACACCCTCTCTGTGTGAATAACAAACAACAACAACAACAAAAAAAAAAACCCAAAACACAGCTTATAAATGTGCAGTTCATACAAGCAAAAAGTCATAAGACCATTCACAGAGTGAGGGAAGAATGTATTTTTTCAAAGCATGTTCACGTGCTTTATCTCATGTCATTGTTACAGGGTTCTTTCCAGGTAGAAACAGTAGGCAGGACTACCCCCAGATTACTGATAAAAAGATTGACACAAGTTTAGTAGCTATAGAATACTTAACAAGAGAGGTCAAATGTTTCTCTCTTGGGGCTCATGGTAGGAGGGGATCCAATGCCTGTTCCCTATCCACAGGGAAAATGCCACATCCTGAGGTCATGTGAACAAAGGTATAAAATGGAGCTTGGTAAAGGTCTAAGTCAAAGATACATGTACCAACAGAAAGTCACTTAACAGACAGAGTCATGGGGACAGGCGAGGGCAGGGATAAGGGAAACTTCAATTTAGGGGCTGCCCGTGGTCACACACCAGCATTGCAGGCAGGGCCTGCTTGATACTTTTTCTTCATTCTGTTCCAAAGTCCTAATCATCCTTCAGGTTGCCCAGGGATTCATCTCTTTAAAAAGCATTTCAGAACCAGGTTCCAAGCCAAGGGGGCCAAATGTGTCATAGAAATGAACTGCTAATTACACACAAACCCTCTGTAAACACTGAAAGGAATTACCTTTCCCCTGCTTCTCACTGGTCTTGTCCTTTGCTCTGCCTGTCACAGGAGGAGGGAGGAGCCAAGCTGGGGTGTCACATCTCACTTCTGACACCACTTGTCAGGGCCCGGAACTGGCCAGGTCTCGGGCCTGGCTTAGGTAGGTTCCAGACACAGACCGCTAAGTTACCTTGCTCAGGTACCCTTTCTCTTAGGTGCCTAAGGGCTATCTACTTTAGCTGGAGAGAGAAGGAGAGAGACTTAGAGTAAAACAGTCTTCTTAGAAGATAGATCTTAGTCCTTAGCAGAGCTTAATGATCTTCAGCAGAGAGATGCCGTGCTGGCGTTCTGCAGGCAGAGAGGAGACAGTCAGAGTAAGCGGGTCTGTGATAGAATGCGCATGCTCCCAACTGCCTTCTCCTCCAGCCTAATATAAGGCTGATCTCGTGCCTCTCAACACCACAGGTGTAGAGACTGCCAATTCACCACTGCTCTCATCTCGCAAGCTCTCATGCTTGTTAGGAGCACTGAATCCCCCTCCATGCCCTTTCCACCAAGGTGTTCCATTATTAAGCTATACAGGTATTTCTTATAACTCTCACTCCTCCTAGCCATAGGCTACATGGGCTGCTACAGGGGGGTGAAGAAGGAAAAGCAGAGAATGCAGTTGTCCCTCTGACAGCAGCTCTCCGGCCGGACGGGACCTATGCTGGGTATCGCCATGGCCCAGGCAGTCGGGAAGCCAGGGTGGCTTTGCTGGGTTCCTGCAGCTACTCTGCGAACTCAACTCATCATTGGATATTTACTGAACACTCAACCAGGTCTAGGGTACTGTGTGGTCGATGCCAGAAGACAGAACAATATTTAGATAAGAAAAAGGGACATAAATACCTCAAGACAACTAATAACACAGGGCATCTGGGGAACGTACCCAATGAATGCTAATGACATTTAGGTCTCGGGGACCAAGCTCAGAGGAAAAATCTTCTATCATTTCAATTTTTCAAGGACAGTTGGAGAAGGCTCTGTGGAGGAGATGGCACCAGAGTTGTGCAGTTTAATTCCAAGAACACTAATTCAAGACTGGCAAAGATGCAAACAGAAGGCACAGTGTGGCTAGACTGAGGGAAAGGAAGGGACTGGTCTGTGAGGAGCAGATATGTGCAGAGGGCCGTGGAAGAGGATGCTTTGTCTACTCTAGATGAATGATTTCAGAAGTTTTTAAATAATAATTCCTAACATCATAGGGCTATGTGCCAGGCACATGCCAAAGGCTTTATCCATGCCAGCTCACTTATTCTTACTGTAACTCTATGAGGCGAGTACCACAATCACCCTCACTTTACAGATGAAGAAACAACAGCACAGAGATAAAGTAAGTTGTCCAACTCCCAGGGAGTAAAAGTGAAACGAGGATTTCTAAGCTCTATGTCATAGCACCTCTAGCATCAAAAATCATTTCTGTCAAATATGATTGTTTTCATCAATACATAAAACTTACAAAAGGGACATCTTTTAGCAAAGTGTATATTTTGTATTTAATATAAACGGTACTCACAATACAGAACATTTATATAATATTGCTCAAAGAAATAAGGTTGTTCTTAGGAAGATAAAAATTTGAAGTTGGGGTTATAGATGATTGTCGCAGTCTTGACTCAGCCCTGGCATCCAGTCTATTTTTGTATTTTATTTTAGTTTCATAGTATTGAGAAAATCTTGAATCATACGGAAAAATAATGGTGTGCTCACATATATCACTTTATGTAGGCAAACAAACTCAGGGCTGATTTTAAAAAGAAAAAAGACTAACAGAACCACAAGTTTTCTAATCAATAGCACATTTACACAAAGCTGAAGTGAATGCAGAGATGGCAGCAGGAGCTGAATCGAAGGTCTGCACAAAAAAGGAACCAAGCCAGTGTGATCCTGGGTGGTCTCCAAGTGCGAAGATTTGATCTGTAACACTTTGATTATGTGTGGCTTTTTAAATTAGTTTTTGTCCTGAATTTTCTATTTCCTCCATTCTACAGCTGTGGTTCTCAACTCCAGGCCATGGTTCTGGTCCATGGCCTGTTAGGAACTGGGCTGCACAGATGGAGAAGAGTGGCAGGCGAGTGAGTGAAGCTTCATCTGTATTTACAGCCACCTCCTATCACTCACATCAGCTCCGGAGTACACCTCCTGTCACATCAGCAGCAGATACTCACAGAAGCACAAACCCTACTGGAAACTGCACACACAAGGAGGGATCTAGGTTGTGCTCCTTACGAGAATCTAACACCTGATCATCTGAGGTGGAGCTGAGCTGGTGATGTTAGTGCTGGACCATCTAGCTGCAGGAAACAAGCCCAGGGCTCCTCCTGATTCTGCACTATGGTGAATTATTTCATTATATATTACAATGTAATAATAGTAGAAATAAAGTGCACAACCAATGCAATGTGCCTGAACCATCCCAAAACCATTCCCTCTACCATCACCCAGGTCTGTGGAAAATCGTCTTCTGGTCCTTGGTGCCAAAAAGGTTGGGGACCACTGTTCTGCAATATACCTTTCTTTGTAGTTGAAGATTTTGGAACTCTGCATAAATGAACATATACCATTTAGAATGTAGTAGGGGTTTTCCTACCTCAAAATATAGTTATTAAGTTTTTTATAGCTCTTACAATCAATGGCCTCTTAGATTTAAGAGAGACATGTTAATAACGAATTTGAAACAAATTTTAGAGATGCCCCCAAAGGCTATTCACAGGTATCGGCTGGTTCAGAGTGAGGCCAGTGGCCTTGGGATGGTGAATGGGAAGAGTGAAAGGGTGGGGGAAGGAGGCACTCAGCAAAGTGCCCTCAGGAGGATGAAAATGCAAGCAGTCTGCTCTCTGACCATCCTAAGTGCTATACCCCACCTGCTCCTAGAGGTGAGGAAGATGGCATACTGGAAGGAAGGGCCCCAACTGGGCTACTGCTTCTCAAGAAGAGGGAAACAGGACAAGCTTGGGGGATAGAAAGGTGGAGAGAAACCAAAAGGCATCCTACTTTGAGATATCATCTAACTCCAGTAAGATTAGCCCGTATCACAAAATCCCAAGACCAGAGATGTTGGCGTGGATGTGGAGGAAAGGGAACACTTCTACACTGCTGGTGGGAATGCAAATTAATACATTCCTTTTGGAAAGATGTTTGGAGAACACTTAGAGATCTAAAAATAGATCTGCCATTCAATCCTATAATTCCTCTACTAGGCATATACCCAGAAGACCAAAAATCACATCATAACAAAGATATTTGTACCAGAATGTTTATTGCAGCCCTATTCATAATTGCTAAGTCATGGAAAAAGCCCAAGGGCCCATAGATCCATGAATGGATTAATAAATTGTGGTATATGTACACCATGGAATATTATGCAGCCTTAAAGAAAGATGGAGACTTTACCTCTTTCATGTTTACATGGATGGAGCTGGAACATATTCTTCTTAGTAAAGTATCTCAAGAATGGAAGAAAAAGTATCCAATGTACTCAGCCCTACTATGAAACTAATTTATGGCTCACATGAAAGCTATAACCCAGTTACAACCTAAGAATAGGGGGAAGGGGGAGAGAAAGGGTAGGGAGGGGGGAGGGGGGTGGAGGGAGGGTGATTGGTGGGATTACACCTGCGGTGCATCTTACAAGGGTATATGTGAAACTTAGTAAATGTAGAATGTAAATAACAATAACTAAGAAAATGCCAGGAAGGCCATGTTAACCAGTGTGATGAAAATGTGTCAAACAGTCTATAAAACCAGTGTATGGTGTCCCATGAGTGCATAAATGTACAGAGCTATGATTTAATAAAATAAATAAATAAATAAAGTCATCCTAGGTCTTTCAGGACTGGTCTCATCACTGTTTTTTTTTTGAATTTTGCAATTTCCCAGAACTTTGGACATATTCCAATGCAGCTGATAAACCAAAACTGTGCTTACCAGTTACATACAAAATCTTTTTCTTGTAATTAACTCCACTACTCTGCCTCCCGCGTGAGTGCAGAGAACCCTGTTTTCTCTTGTCTACAGATAACAGGGCCCAAGGAAAGGAGAGGGAAGAGGAAGAGAGGAGGGCTTTCAAGAGTCTCTACGGAAGGAGCTCTCCAGAAGTATAAAGTGGGGCCCCTGGAACACGGCACATGACAGAAGAGACGCCTGTTCAATCCCTCCCTCTCCTCGGGCATGAGTGTAGTCAGCAGGGAAAGCTTCAGCTGGGAGAAAGCTGCCATCTAACTGCTTCATATAAAACATATAAGGCCAAGATATGTAAATCTGTGCATACTTTTTCAATAGACACAAAATGAGGAAGGGCATAGAAGGGAGTTAAAAGAAAGTTAGATCTCCCAATCCTTCTCTCTCATCAACCTTTTAAAGTCAGTTTCTGGGCATTGTCCCTGAAAAAAAGTAAAAATGTCATATAGCATCTAAGTACCTAGGAGGTAAGTGATGCCCCCAGTCTATTGTCAAAATCTCTGACTTCTCTGTCCAACAGGCTGCGATTCAGCGTCATCGGCCCTCCTAGAGGTCACTGGCCTCCAAAGTCAACTGGCCCAGAGTCTACACAGGCTCTCAAGCAGCACTTAAATTGACCACTCCCAACTCAGTCCTCCCAGAGATTTCTATGTACATATCTCCCAACAATTCACTAGGTCCCATTTGCCCCGTTGTGAATACGTGTATACCACGGTCTAGATTCAAGTTTGTACATTAATTACTGAGAACCCACTGTGTGTCAATCACTTTGTCAGGCAAATATTGAATAAAGCATGATCTCACAGAAATCCATACAGCAGGGCCCAGGCTGCAGGCAGCAGGGTGCCCTCTTCTCCAGAGCTCTCCTGCCCCGCATGCCATCTCAGCCTCCTGGCAGGTGCAGTCAAACCTCAGCGGGGCCTCAAGACCATGGCAGAGCTTGCTGAAAATACAGATCCTTCATCCTCCCTGTAGAGATGCTGGTCCATCAGGTCTGGGGCAGGGGCTTGAATCTGACATTATCTAAATGCTCCCAGGTGATCTGAAGAGGGACCACGCTCTGAGGGGCATGGAAGGAAATGCTTGTGAGTTATTCCCAGTGAATGATAAGGTGAGGGAAAAATGAACAGAGACCTCTGGGCTTTCCCGGTGTCTGAGATACTGGCACTGTGCCATCCCAGCCTGGCTGAGATGCTATAAGCATCCGGGCTCTAGAGTGACCCAGTGGACAGTACCTGAAACAGCTATGGAGTCGCCAGTGTGGTCCCTCCACTTGATTTCTGCCCCTGCATCCTAATTCCTGGTGTTGCCTCAGAACAAAGGGAATCATAGCCTGGAAGCTGCATGCCACAGCAGGCACCTGAGGCCTCTGGCCACTCATTAGAAATTAAACTATGTGTTAGAGTGGGCTGGAAGAAAGAAAGGGAGGTCCAGGCCAGCCTAATGGCTCTGCACACACAAAAGACCAGGAAAATGGCCTGGTGTGTGGTATGAAATTCAGGCATCAGATCAAGAGGCAAACTTAGCACATTTGGAATGAGACCAAACACAATGGCATCTCTGGTTTGACAAATTATTAAGAAACCAGGACGGAAATACAAGGAGTAGGAATAATCTTGGGGGGTGGAGGGCAGCCACAAATGGGAATGGAATGAGAAAGGAAGAAAGAAATCCCTAGCATCTTCCCAGGGAGGGAGCCAGGAAGGGGAGGGCTGTGGCCCCGCAGTCAGGGCCAGGAGGAAGGCCCTACAGGGTTTAGAGAGGACAAGTAATTAGCAGGAGAACAGGCTGCCAAAAAGCAGCAGCAGAAGCTGCAACGTAAATGTGTTTAAAAAAAGAGTTAGACAGACACGCTGAGAAAAACAGGATTACAGAGTACAATGCTGGTGAGGTGGTAGGCGGGACTGGTGGGTTTCAGTCCCCAAATGTTCCCCAAGTCAACATTCTGAATTGAGCTGAAGCAGCCAGCCCCCACCCCCCAGAGTGATGTCAGAAGGCCCAGAGGTGTGCCATGCCGTGTAGTCACAGCTTACTCACACATGTACAATACACGCGCGCGCGCACACACACACACACACACACACACACACACGCTCAATCTCCTGCTACTGGGGGCAGCGAGAGCACCAAATTAGAAATGGGAACATTTGGTTTCCAGACCCACTTCCTGCTTCTTCTATGCAATGAGACAGGTCTCTCCACTTACTCCACAGACTGAATTTGTCCAGCGGATCCAACAGTCACATCTCTAAAGGGTCTGTAATCCACTCAGCTCTCCTCCCTTTTCATTGTCTGGCCACTCTCTTTCCTCCTGACCTTGCTGCAATTCCAGGATTGCAATGTTCCAGTCACTTTCCTGACCCTTTTTTATTTGACCTGGCAGCCCTACTCTGGTAGAAGCCAACTCTTCACCTACTTCCTGCCCAAGTCTACGTGGCTAAAGGTGACCAGAAGAAGGCACATCACACTCAGGGGACTCCCTGAAGCCCAGAGGGCCCTTCATGCTGCCTGGGAATCGGACACATTTCCTACTCCACTTACTCTCCTGTGCTCCTAGAAAACTATCTTATACCTCTTCAAACTTCCAGCACCTTCCCCCTCCCACCCTCAGCAGATGCCCTTACTTCCTACTTCATTGGGAAAACGGAACCAACAGGAAGAGGATTTCTACCCACTTCTGACACCACTTCTACTCATAGACCAGTCTCTGCAGCTACTTTTCTGCCTTCCCTCCTCCTACTGTGGATAAGCAAAGGGAGCATCTACCTGAACCACGCCCTGCACCTGTGCTCCAGAATCCCACACACACATCTGCTCAAGGAGATTGCACCTCCAATTTTCCTCCCTCTCCTACATCAACAATGATCTTTATCTCAAATAGATCATCCCATCAACCCATAGATGGCGTTTCTTCCATCTGCCCCATTTGTCTCTGATTTCTTTTTCAAACAAAACTCAACACAACAATCTGTACCTGCTGTTTCCAGCCCTCTCTGAAACGGTTCCCACTCCACTCAAACTGCTCCTGGCACCCGGAGGTTCTCAGGCCTCACCTCACTTGGCCCAGCTGCCGCATTTGACTCAAGTGGGCAAAACAGGCATCTATGAGCTCCGGGGAGAGTAAACACAGACGTGAATGAAAGGCAATCTGTGGATGTGATTTACATACATTTCCAAGAAATTATTAGCAAGGTACCATAGTAAAAACTTTTTGAAATTAAATAACGAGATGAAAGGAAAAACACTTCTTCAGGGACCCAACTTGATCATCCTCAACTTCCTCCCCCACTGAAGATCCCTTCACTTGGCCCCAGGAAACCACACTTCCTGATTTCCATCTTTCCTCCCTACTTACGCCTTCTCAGTCTTGTTTGCTGATAACTCCTTACTTCCCCAACAACTTAACATCAGAACTCAGCCCTGCAACCTCTTCTCTTCTCTATCTATATTCACTTCTGTGGTGGTTTTGTCCATGACTTTAAATGCCATTTATATACTGAAAACTTTCAAATTTGTATCTCTATCCTAGGAATCTACCCTGAACTCAACTTATTCAATTCCCCCCTTACGCTACATGACAAGTAAGTATGGCAAATTTAACATGTCCAAACTCAAGGCTCATAGCCTCTGACTTAGTAGATAGCAACCCCACTCTTCTGGCTACTTTCTCTCACTCTTACCTCCAGTCTACCAGAGAATCCCATGAGCTCAACCTCAGAAATACATCCCACATCCACCCCCTTTTCACCAATTCTACCACTACCTCCCTGGCCCAAAACTCCATGGTTTTTGTCCTATTCCTTGCCATGGCCTCTTAACTTGTCTTGCTGCCTCTGACCCTACTCCAGCAAAGTAGCTGAAGTGAACCTCTTTGAAACATAACTCAGATCATATCACTCCTCTTCTCCAAACCCTCCATGACTTCCCGTCTCGCTCAGAGTAAAAACCAAGTCTCTGTGATGGCCTTCAAGGCTCCCAGTGATCTGCCATGGATTCCAGCTCCTCCTCATTTCCCCCTCATTCATTGCACTGCAACCCCCCATGCCCTTTATTTTGCAAATACAGCTGGCACACAGGCATCTTGGGATCTTTGTATTTGATATCCCAGCCACCTGGAACATTCCTCCCCCAGATTACCACCTGGGACACTCTCTCACCTGCTTCCAGTCTTTGTTCAAATGCTACCTTCTCCTGAAAAATGTGGCCCTTCCTCACAGCTCCATTTAAAATCGCAACCAACTTCCCCCTTCCCTGTTTTTTCTCTCCATAGCACCCGTCACTATCTGATGCACCATATATTTTTGTTACATTCCATATGTATTTTCCCAGTAAGAATGTAAGCTCTATGAGGGCAGGGACTTTTCAATATTTTATTCACTATTGTATCCCAGCAGCTAGAATAGTAACTGGCACATAATACGTACTTAATAAATCTTTGCTGAATGAATAATGAGTTAATCAATGAATCTGTAATTACCTGTGAATGTAAACAGAGAGGAGAAAATACTACAAGTTCAGGAAATCATTTCTCCTCCCTCTACTCTCTCTTGTCCTTGAAAAGCCTGGCAAGCAAGATGTCCTGCCAATTAGGAGGAAGTCAGCACAGCTCTCTACCCACCCTGCTTTCCAGCCTTCATGGGAAAGAGGGCAGACTAACTCCCGGGACCCACTTATCTATTCCTCTGTGGATAAGACAAGTTGCAGCGGAAAAGACAGTGGTATCAGATTTCAGAGTCATCTGTATTTATTATAGGATCTCAGACTCCTGCAGGGTCCTAGGAAAAGGACGGTCGATATAGGAACATGAGAAAAACAGCAGCTATTCCAGGGCATCTGTGGTCCTAGATACAGTTATCCACAAACATTACCCACTATGTAACTGACCCTTGGTCAGTCAGCTCACCTTATCACTCTAGGGTCACAAGATAATCACAGGCTCCTGCCACCTGTTTGTCACATGAGTTTTGAGTATGTTCTGCTCTAACCAGGGCATTGGGGGTGGGGTGAAGACCGAAGCAAAGATGAATAGACTCTTTCCCTAGTCTCATGGACCCCAGAACCCAAAGTGTCCTCTGTAGATACCACAAGTTCAGAGGGGCATCAAGAAGAGAACAGCAGTTTTTCATAAACCCAGAGACACGAGTTATGCTTTCAACATACTCACACATAACACCCATGAGCAAAATCTCAGGGAGATAAAAAGCAAATAGCTGTTAATCATTTAACAAATATTGGCAATGGCAGCTGGGAGAATGCAACTTAAAAGAAAGCCACAGGCACATCACAGAGCAAAGGACTTCTGAAGAGTAAGGAGATTCTCAGGAAGCATCCAGACTACAAGCTGCTTCTTCCTGCCAAAAGCCAGTACAGCACATGTAAACCACTCATGCCACAGCAGCTCAGAGCCTCCCCATCACAATGGGTATGCCAGGCGAACCTGCAAGACTTCTCTGCACCTGTACAAGTTTACCAACAGCAAGTGAGAAGAGAAATGGCTCCCACACAGAAATACAAATGAAAAACATCAGACTACAGACAGGGGCTAGGAACCTCTGCAATCTCCTTATCAGTCCTCATACAAGAAAACGGCTACCCGAATTAGCAGTAGCATAAAACCAGAATGCAAATGAGAAATGAGACTCAGATAGAACCAGGGGCACATCAGTTCCCTTAGCTGTCTCTAGCCCAGGTGAAGAGGGTTTAGAAGTTAGTCCCAAGCCAACTGAGCATTTGCTGAGTGAACAGCATTGAGCAGAAGGAACACCTGTGAGGTTTAGGAGACATAAAAGAAATTAAATTAGTAAGGACAGGGGTGAGTTTGTAATTCAGGGAGACCTTTGGAAGAGAAAGTGAAGACAGGTAGAAGCAGCTAGAAGAACCGGAGAGTGTTCTGCATTCTTTTCACCACAGGAGGGAGGGAAGCCAAGAATACAGCTGGAGTTTGACCAAGCAGAGTTGAAGCTTTGGTACAGACTAAATTAAGCATGGGCAACTCCAGGTTGCCCTGACAATGGCAACCCTCCCCACTTATAATAACTCATTCTAACAAGAAAAGCCATATGCAAATGAAGTTAACAGTCATCAATGGCAGAGCCACCACAGGTCACAGGGAGGCATTTAGGAAGAGTCTGTGCAGGAGAAAAGGGATGTGCCCAGAGAGAAGCATCTAACCGCACAGAGGACTTCTTCCTTCTCCAAAGACCAGAAGCTTCTACTAGTTTGGGTGTAACTGTGCAATAAATCCTACATATTTATTGCATCTTTCACTAGAAGGGGCTGTGGACTGGGAAATAGGGGCTCCCCATCTCTTAGTGTTCTATGCAAGCAGACCCAGCAGCTGGACAGACTAGGCCTTCCCAGAGCCAGGAGTGGTAGAGACGGAAATCAACGCTGTTCTTTATATTTGCGTCTTATTGGTGGCAGAAGTGATAATGTTCAGTAAGTGATTTTTGGTTTTACATATGTGGGAACATATATACATGTAAATATGCATTTATAATACTACATTGGCTACTTGTTCACAGTTAATTCCATGGTGTGTGTGTGAGGGAGAGAGAGAGACAGAGCTCCCCAAGCCCTGGATCCAGCCATCTGGGCAGCAGGAGGCCTTCAGTAAACTGAAGTTCAGTGGCTGAGAGGCTGGAGGTCAGGGAAGGTGTGAGTCTGTGGCCCCAGGAGCCTATACAATGACAGGGGTCAGAGGACCTGCAGCTGGATCTCTTCTCCCTCTCTCCAGGGACAAAACTAAAGAGGGGCACAAACTCACTGTCTGTGTGTGTGATCTCCATACCTATGGTGGACAGATGACTAGAGAGAGATGGGAATTTGAGGAGAGCAGAAGAATCATGGCACTATTCTCTCCCCATTTCCCTGTACCTGGCACAGAGCTTGGCATACAGTAGATGCTCATTAATACATGTTGAAAGAATGAAAGAGCAAACAAATGAAGTAATGTACAAATGATGAGCAGCTGTTCAGCTGTGTCTGCAGCTCCTGCTTGTCTCAGTACCATCTGAGTCTTGGCTAAAGAGGACCAGCAAGCAAGCCTGTATTCTCTAATGCAACACTTCTTCTTTGGGGCTTTCAATGCATTTATCACATCACTTAGGTGAGTCTACACATATAATTGAAGTACATCACTCCCAAAGCCCCACAAGTGACACCAGCCACTGCAGGGCTGATACTCCAATTTCTAGAGGTACCTGACTAATCTGAGTGACATGGCCTCAAGACAACCTTCACATCTCAACTGTGGAGTGATGGCATTCAGCAACCCCACCTCTCTTCCCTCTTTCCAGCTGCCTCTCACAGATGGCGAGAATCCCAGAGCACCCTCCAGGAGCTTCTGGTTCACAGCTGACCCCTGGGCTTGCTGGGAATAAACTGATCCTTGGAATTTCTTTGCCACCCCTTAGAGCAGTGGTTCTCAACCTTCCTAATGCTGCGGCCCTTTAATACAGTTCCTGTGAGTTGTAACCCACAGGTTGAGAACTGCTGTGAGCTTAGAGCTTTAGCACAATAGCCTATGACTCCTGCAAAGCTTCATAATCTGCCTTGTTCACCCTCCATGGGAATGGACTCCCGGACATTCACAAAGTACCTACTTACACAGGCCTTACACAATCCTTGCTCTTTGGGCATTATGATCTGGTTGAGTCTCCCCTGAGACACAGCATTTCCTTTCCCCCCAGTGTAAATTACACCCAGAGCTCTTCCTCAGGGTGCTTTGGATAAACTACTGTGTGTCCCATCTAATAAATTTTATACAGGTAAAATCAGCCAAAATGTTCAAGAGAAGAACTGAAGGAAACAGAGGGCACCTGAAGGTAAACGCAGGCTGTGGATCACATGAATGAAGGATCATCACTGCAAAGGTATCTGCCTTGGGGAAGGCTGGCTGAACGCACAGAAGGGCACAGTCCTATGTAAGCACCAGCGCAAGTTACTTTGCCTGCCCAGGGTCCATGTGCAGCAAATCACACACTTCCCCCACCTCTCATGTTTGAACTTACCCTCCTTACCATGCTTCTGCTAACTTACTAAAGTCAGACAGACTATGGAAAGCAGAAGCGACTTCAGGGTCACCTTGCCCGCCTCTATCCCCATGCAAGAATCCTCAACATCCCTGACAGGAAGCAAGACATTCTTGTCTTCTGCACCAACTCAGAACCTTGCAAACGCGTTTGATTACATGAATCACAGGGGCACTTGTTTAAAGAACAGCTCACCAACTATCCATAGCTATACAAAATCAGAATCTCCAGGGAAGAGGCCTGTGGATCTGAATTTTTAACAAGCATCCCTGGTGAGTCTTACAATTAAGCATGCTTCTTATGTGTGTGCAAAGCAGCAGTTCTTGATGGTGGCTGCATGTTAGCATCAGCTAGGAAGCTTTTTAAAAAAGTCAAAGACAGGCCTTCACCCCTAGACATTCTCCTTAATTAGTATGAGATGGAGCCTAGCTGGTGTAATTTTTTTTAAGTTCCCAGCTCATTCTACCATGCAGTCTGGGCTGAGAACTACTGTAACAGCTTCCTAACCTGTTGGTTATAAGCTCTTTGAGAACAGCAACCAAGAAATCTACTCCTTTTGGTACCCTTCACTCTACTCTACCGTCTCATAAAGCCAACATACTTTATACCTGTTAAGTGGATGTGATTTAACTAGATTAACTAGTTTGTTTGCCCATCTAATATAGGACCGAATTTCCTGATGGCATTAAGAAGCTGTGTACATCCACTTAGCAAATGGGCAAAGGAGGGCTATGAACTGCTAAGACTTCTCACTCCAACACGTACGCAGCCCCAGCCCTTCCTGTCCCCAGACTAACCTCATTCCGGGTTTCTCCCCTCCTCCTCCCTGATCCCCGCCAGCTCTACTCACATTGTACAGCACGGTGGTCCACCCTTCCATGGTGATGCACTGGAAGACAGTCAGCACAGCAAAGAGGATGTTATCAAACTGGGTGATCCCATCATTGGGGCCGATCCAGTCCTTGCATTCATAGCCAGCCGGGCAGCCCTGCACACCACACGGGTGAGGGGGATCAAATCCTTCTAGAATACCTGTAGACACATTGGAAGGTGGGGGGTAAACCACATAGTGTTTAGCGTGAGCTGGAAATGATCTGAGGGAGCCACAGGCAAGCAATTCTCTTCCCTATGAAAAGAGGCTTGCCCTGCCTTGTCTCGGACTTTCTCTCCTCCCTGGTGTTTCTACAGCTCCCAGCTCACATGCCGTGTGTTCAATTCTGTGCTTCCCAATCCTTTCTGAAAAAGGAACCTCTCCTTCACATGGCCCCCACTCTGCAGGCCTCATCCCCTACGTTCACCTGCAGTACAACAGGTATTTATAGGACTCAATCACACAGAGAGTTATAAGGTGAAGGCAGAGTCAAGTTCAGGCTTCAGAATAAACCCTGAGTTCTTTCTGGGTTTCTTGGAGACCATTATAAACCACAGTCCCTTTAGTTTACAGGATATCCTAAAAGTCATAAAGCCTAAAGTTGCCATAGATGGGGAAAAAGGGAAATTGTAGCTAAATGCACCTTTATTTGCAAAATGGTCATTATAAAATTTTACAAAATATTCTCTACATATTGGCCACCTCTTTGTAAAATTTTTTAATGACTATTTTGTTAATAAAGGTACATATGTCTATAATTTCCCATTTTTCCCATCTATAACATCTGTGGGGGAAACTTTTAGGACATCCTGTATAACTACTTGTTTTCCCAGCATGGATTCATAGAAATCTAAGGTGGAAGGTGTCCTAGAAGATCCTTTTCATGAAAGACATGGTACCTATGTGGGATTCCTCAGCCTGTCTCCCAATCTGTTTTCTCCTAGGGTAGTCTACTCAACTTGAAAAGAACAAGACACAAAAAGATGAGAATTCTGGGTTTGTGTACCCCAGAAATCTCAGTACACTTGCCAGGTCAAACTCAGAGCTCTCTCAAGTCTTCCCCACTTCATGTGAGTCAGATGGAGAGCAAGGATGATCCTGAGAGGGAGCCCTGAGGGAGAATGTCTCCGCAGATCTGGAGGGGCTAAGCCTGACTCTGGACTCCTGGGTCTCACTGGCCTATGGGCCAAAAAGACCACTGTACAAAGGAGGTGTGTATGTTTGTGTGTGTATTCATTCATTCAGACAGGTGGTTTTTGAAGTGCTTTCTGACAGCCCTCTACCATGGGATGGGGAAGCTGAGACCAGCTAGCTGAAATCGTCCAACTACCCAAGAGGTTATTTGCTTTGCAATCAGCGTTAAGTAGAGCTCTTTATTCTTAGCTGGGTGTGCCTGAAAAGGCTGCTTAGTAAGAAGTTTCTAATTCCAGAGTTGGGACATACTTTTCCAACTAGCTCCCAATTGCTCTGAAATTACCCCAGTGACCAGAGGAGGAAGAAAGGGAAAAAGAAGAAAACAGAAAATAGTACCCCTACCTGAATTGTTCGTGAAGCATGCTCGATGTAACTTCCCACTGTAGAACTCCAAGCCAATGATAGCAAACATCAGGATGGCAAAGAAGAGCAGAAGGCCAATCTGCAGGAGAGGCACCATGGCCTTCATGATGGACTTCAACACAATCTGCAGGCCTAGGAGGAGGGATAGAGAGTGACAGAGGGAGATCTCCCCCAGCACCATCAGACAAGGCAGGCTCAGTTTACCTTGTCCTAGGAGCAGAGGGGCCTGTCTTTGAGGGGAAAGAACCACTGGTCCTACAATGATAAAGGTAATTCACAAAGAGATAACCAGGACAAGTGAAGCCAAAAGACACCATTGCCCCTTTCCCTGGGGAACAGTCCCTCCTCCTCCTCACCACTCCCTGACCCTTCACATGCCTGCTACCCTTCCTCATTGCTTCCACCCATGTTGTCTTCTGCATTCCCATGAAAGATCAGATTTAGTAGAATGTGCTCCTTTCCTAAAGGAGACTAGGCCTCATCCTGCTAGGCTGAGCATCCTACAAGAACAATAATTCATGTTCCCTGTCACTCTGTCTCAGATCCAGTTCTCCTGCCCACTGTTGGGGGAGCACAATTAGTACAACCACTAGTCAGAAAATGCCATCTGTTTTGACCCTGGCATGGCACTTCTGGGATTCTAGCCTAAGAACACAGAGACTTGAATAAAGATTTAAGTAAAAAGATGTTTGTTGCAGCAGGCACATTTATAATTGGAAAAAAACTCAAAATAACCTATTTTTATTATTTATGTTGTTTGACAACATAAAAATGGCTTAAAAATCATGACACATACAAGGATTTTTAATTCTAGAAAAATAAAATACTTATTTTGGGATAAGAATACATATATATAGATATCTTTAATTCCAATTATATTAAAATGCACAGGAAAAATGAATAAAAAGCATTAAGATGTTAACAAAAGTTATTTCTCATTGATAAGATATTTTTTCTTTCTTTGCTTTGCTTTTTTTTTTTTTTCTTTCTGAAACAGGGTCTCACTCTGTTTCACAGCTCACAGCAACCTCAAACTCTGGGGCTCAAGCTATCCTCCTGCCTCAGCCTCCCAAATAGCTGGGACTACAGGTACCCACCATGATCCCCAGCTAACTTTTCTATATTTTAGTAGAAATAGGATTTCACTCTTGCTCAGGCTGGTCCCAGCCTCAAAGTGATACTCCTACTGTGGCCTCCCAGAATGCTGGGATTGTATGCCTGAGCCACTGCACCCAGACTTACTTTCTTTCTTGTAATTTTCTTTACATCTAAATTTTCTATAAAGACTCCCCATTATCTTTTAAATCTGATTTGAAAAAAAAGGTTCAATTTAAAAATGAAATATTATGCCAGATTGCTACATCTCTACTATTTATTAACAGTGGGGCTTTCTCCCAGGAGAAATTGCTTCTTGTTTATCCCAATTCTCTCGAACCCAGATCTAGCCGAGGACACGTCAATACAGCTACTAGCAGAGCAAAAAGAAAGGCAGATGCTCACTAGGTATCCCCGACACGAGCTTCAGAGGCCTCAGGACACGCACAGCCCGCAGGGTCCTCAGGTCCACGTGAGTGTTGAAGTGGGTTCCCGCAGTGGCCAGGATGCTGCAGAGAGACACAGAGGGCTCAAGGTTAGCACTGTCTGGCTTTCCCCTGTGGCTCCAAGAGGGAGGCTGGGCTGAAGCAGGATCCGCCTGGAAAGCACAGAGCTGACACCAGCTGTATGTGGGTACACCTGGGCTCAGTTGAATCACCAGTGGTTCCGAGTGGAATTAAATTTAGCCATCTGGGTTTCCCTTTCCAAAGAAGAGTAACTTATCATATTAGAATCCTAGTTCCAAATTGTAAGGAAAACATGAGGTCCCCCACATCTGTCCCACTCCTGTCCCCAAACCTTGCCCCCTACTCTCCTTTCTGACCCTTGCCAAACTCCTTCCTCTCTTTCCAACCTGCCAGACACTCAATTTTTTTGTTTCAAATTTTTCTTAGATTTCCTTGTCTCCTATTTCCCTCAGGAAATTTTTCTGGATTAACTGCACTAAAGTAGTAATTCACTCTTCACCTCGACACTTAGAATTTTTAGCAAACAAATCGATTACGCTAAAGCTCATAATTGGGGAATAACTTTAGTATTCTTCATATTGTATCAGTGTTTTTCTAATTGCCCAAAACCACTCTTTGACCTGGACTGGGTTTCTTTGCTTCCATTTTTCCACTTTCCGAAGCCACATCCAGAAGCACACACTGAAAACCCAAAATCCCTAAGAATCCTATTAGATTGTGTGTACCAAGTACCTTGTCGTAAGGCTCTTATGATTTCATGACATGGCAAGTATTTTGGAGAGACAAAGACATATATGTACATATGTACTTTTAGAAGACTGAGTCAGAACATCTGGGTTTAAGTCCTGACTCTCCACTTCAGAACTGGGTGGCTTGACACAATCACATAATCTCTGGAGTCTCACTTTCCTCATCTACAAAATGAGAGGGTTAGGGTAACATGGCCTAATTGTAAAAACAAAATAACATGGTATTACATATTAAGGGTATTCTGTAAACTAACATATATGACAGACCTGTGTCTAAATCAAAGATTAACAACATTAATTTAACAAAATATTTACTTCCTGATTCTACCATCATCTGAAAGCAGGGACTTAGGGAAATAGAGTCTTCTACACAGTTGTGACTTTATCTTCCAAGGCCAAAGAAAGAAATCAGGGAGGAGGTGATATAACTTCTAATAAGTAGTGGTAGGCAGAGGTCTGAGTACGTTCCCTGACTCTCCTCCGCTGCTGGTGAAGTAGGAATTAAGACCCTCTCTGACAGAGATTTCCCCTAGGGTCTGTGCTCATGGTGACAAAAGAAATGGGAAACAGCTTCTGCTGCTGAAGAGCATGGATATATCTCTGGGGAAGAAGACAGCTTAGACTTTATGAACCCAAAATTGAAGTTCTCCTCCATGGCCTCCCTCTGATTTTGTGGTGTGTCTCTCCATGTGGTTATGTAGAAATATTGCAGCATAACCAGCTGCTAGTAAGGCGTTCATGTAGCATAGGACAGGTGTCAGGTACCTTCCCCTCTGCTGGTCCTGAGAGCGACTGGTGGCAGGAACAGACACCATGGTCTTCTGAACATAGTCAAGTTCACTAACTGCTTCCCATCGGATGCCAGCACTCGGCCCTACCCTGCATATTTTTGCTCATAGTTGTCAGCAGGTCAGAAGAGAATGGAAGCTGCTATGATCCTCACGGCATGGCACAGGTCCTTCCCCCTGTGGCCACACTGCAGTGGCACAGCAGAACAGGAGACAGAGGGGCGTTCTGGGCAATGAGGCCCAAATCATCCTTCCTCAAATAAGTCACCCCGGGAATTCTTCTGCCCTGTATTCCTTCTCCTCTTGATCTGGGAATTTGTTCTCATCCTCCTTGACAAACCAGATCTGCAGCCTCTTTTCTCAGACATATTCCACTGTCCACATCACTGCCTGAAATTACCCTAAAGCAGCAGGCATAGGTTTAGGGCTGCCCAGTAAAATACAGGATGACAAGTTCAATTTGAATAAACAACATAATTTTTAGTGCACTATCTGTATAATGCATGGGATATTCATGGTTTATCTCAAATCTGAAATTTGAATTTAACTGGATATCCTGTGTTTATTGCTAAATTTGGCAACTAAGGTGGTGACCAGAAATGACCAGGTAAAGAGGACAAAATTTTATTTAGTTGTCAGTTCCAGCCCTAAACAAATTTGCAAGTTCCCTTCCGAGAACAGACACAAGCCTTTTAGCATTAGGCCCAGGGTTGTCTCCTGGGCTCCAGAAATGACCTGTTTGCTTCTACCCATAAAAACACCAAAGATGAACTTCATTAACTTCTGAAGGGCAAGTTGTTCATTAGCATCCATGAGAAAAGGCTGATTAACACCAGCAAAGGTGTTAGGTGTTTAACCAGCCCTATGATGAGGAGACCATGAGGAGACAGGAAGGGACTTAATTCAAGCTGGATTACCAGCAGAACTGAGTGAGGGCATCACTCCCAGGGGTTCATACAAATGAGCTACTGTGTCTGCTCAAAAGCATCCCTTACGTGGTCAGTTCCTTCATCTCTCCCCCACTTTACTTCCACCAAAGCCTGTCGTATCCTTCCTATAAAGCATCCCTTGGAGTCCCTTCTTACTCTCTAGCCCCCCTACTGTCAAGAATGTCCCTCCCTTGCCTAAATAATAGGACTGAGACCTCAAGGCCCAGATGACATTGGGCTCCCTCCTTGGAAAAGACCTGCAATCAAAAATAATTGAACCAGGATTCTGAGAAAGGGGAAAATCAAGTTCAAATCCCAGTTCCATCACCTATACTAGCTGACTGATTTTGTGTAATTGCCATGCAGGGCCATGGTTTTCTTAGCTGTAAAATGGGGACAGCGTCTTCCTAAGAGGGTCGATGTAAGGATTAAGAAAGGCAATGCATATAAAATTCTTCACACCATGCTGACAGACTTCGTGCGTGTTCCTGGTCATCAGGAATAGAAACAAATTAAACTACAAATCACCCACCACCACCAAATAAAAGCATATTGAGAGGATCAGGAGTGCATGGAATTGAAGGGCTCCTGGAAGACTGGGCAGGGAAGCAGGGAAGCAGGAACCTTGGGCTGGTGGGGTAGCGAGGTCCCAATTTGAGGAACCTGTGAATGTTACCTAGTAAGTAAAAGGGTCTGTGCAGATGAGATTATGGACACTGAGGTGGTGAGATCTTCCTGAAGTATCCAGGTGGGCCCTAAATGCAATGACAAGTGCCCTGATAACAGAAAGGCAAAGGTAGATTTGAGCAGAGACAGAAGACTCAGGATTGAAGCAGGGTGGTCTGCTAGTTGTCTCTGAAGGAGGAGGAAGGGCCCAAGAACAGAAGAACACAGCCATGCAGCTCTACAAGCTGAGAAGCAAAGAAGGGAATTTTCTCCTAAGGCCTCTGGACAGGAGAGAGGAGAAGCCCAGCTCTGTAAGGCAGAGGGTAAGAGATGAGTAAGAGAGAAGAGAGGAGGGAAGATGGGGGGTGGAAGAGAAAAGGAACGAGAGACCAGCTGACATCCCAAAGAACGAACGGAAGAAAGAAAGGGAGAATGCCAGCCCCAACTTTGGGCTTCTGACTATCTAAGTATTACAAGAATGGAAAAACAAATACCACAAGTACTCACTATTAAATTGGAACTAGTTGATTAACACCCATGGGCTTATGGTAGTAAAACTGAAGGGAAACCAAGCAGGTGAGGTATGGGGGGTAAATTCACGACTAACCGGTACAATGCACACTACCTGGGTGATGGGCACACTTAGAACTTTGACTCAAACTATGCAAAACCAAACCATGTAACCAAAACAATTGTACCCCTGTAATATTATGAAATTTTAAAATAAAAGAAAAGAAATGTGTTGCTGCAAGACACCCAATTTGTGGGGATTTGTTACAGCAGTCACAGGAAACCAACAGAATTGGCAAAGGTCAGAGATTCCAAGAAATCTGATTCCCTGGGCCAATGCAGAGGTTGGTACAGATATAAATATCAACTGCTTAATGTCACAGTGTCACTAGCTAAAGAATAAGAGTCATGGGAAAAAAAAATGCATGTGGTCACACGTCCCCCTGTCCCCAAATCCCCATCACTTCCAAGTAAGATTCCCCACCAAAAAACACATACAATAAAAGATTCTCCCAAAGGGGAGATCAGGGGCCACTGGAGAAGCTGGACAAGGGAGAAATGAAAACAAACCATCTATTACAGCCTGGCTCATAGAAAGTACTTAATTAATAGGTGTTGTAGGGAAGGGAGGAGGGAGGAGAGTGACTGGCAGGATCTCACCTACTGTGCACAGTGTGAGGGTGCTCAGCACGCCCCCTGGGCGAAGGGCTCAACTACAACTTGAACTTTACCTTAGAATTAAAAATAATGTAACCTAAACATCTGTACCCTCGTATTAATCTGAAATATTAAAAAGGTGTTGCAAAGGAAGAAAAGAAAGAATATATCAGTTTCCTTATCTATAAAACAAAGTGGTCAGTTAGAGGGACATGTCAGACACACCTGCCCCAGGCTCTAAAGCCCTGGGAGCCAGTGCCCGCCCAGAGGGTGCTAGACTCCTGCAGCTCACGCCAATCTCCCCTCTACCTCGATGTCCAGAGAGCTGCTCAATGTTTAACTCCGATTACATATTGTTCTTACATCTTAGAACAGAAGTTTGATTGTTAATAGGAATTAGTTGGGATTTTTAATAACTTAGTTCAAAGCCAAAATTCCTTGATGGCAGAAACTGCCTCTCATATCTCCATTTACTAGGGCCTCTTCCCAAAAAGTACACACCAGTGGTGCTCAAAAAGTGCCCTTGACTCAAGGATAAGTGGGCAGCCACACATTCCCACTGGGACAGATTAGATGACAGGACCCATCCACAGATGCATCCCTGGGGCTGGGGCTGGGGCTGGGCCCGTGGCACCCATTGATTGAATATCCTAACTGAGGGAGGTTTAACACATGTGTAAGTAATTATAAGCTACCAAAAATCTACTGAATTAAACATGTTTTACTCTCCATTTCTTTTAAATAAATTTTTGAAAATGTGATTTGATATGGGAATCAATTTCTATAGACTTCATTTTAGCTTTAAAAAAATCCCTGTGTATTAAATAGTTCACACAGAGATAAACAAACAAAAAAATCCACTTTACCAAAATATATATGAGGGATGAAGATGAGGCTGGGAGAAGGAAAACAGATGTCAGGCCCATCCCAATCCCCAGCCTCTGCCAGCTGCCTCTTCCTTCCTATCCTCACCATGGTGGATACCACTCCACCCTAGAGCCCAGGACTACTGAACATATGCCATGTGACAGCACTGGCCTTATGACAGTCTGAAGATGGCAATGGTGTATGAAGCTTATTGAAAGAGACAGACATTCCACAGATCACAATTATAGCAGGTGGAAGGTCAGAGGAGGAAATGTCACTATGGAAGTCACAGGGGGGCTCAAAGACGAAGCAGGAAACAATGTGGCAAGAGCATCCCAGATGCAGGAAAGGGCACACACAGAGGCCCAGAGGCAGCGAGGAGACCTGGGTATTTAAAAGACTGGAACAAGGCCAGTATGGCTGGAACCAAGTGAACCAGGACAGACTGGAAAATGAAAAGTCTAGAAAGAGACTGGGAAAGGAAGACTTCATCAGCTGTGTTAGGGGTGTGGACCAAGTCCAGCAGTGTCCAGAGAGCTCCATGCTTAAATTTGCTGATGGAACATCAGGTTAACCACACTGCTTCTCTGAGCTCAAAAGAATTTCCCTCATCTCGCATTGGTCTCTCCCCTTTTCTGCAAGCCCCAGTTTCTATAACTGGGCATACCTTGGTCTCTGTGCCTGAATTGTCACCACCTTCTAACCCACAGGCCCTGATTAATTCCTGTCCCCTCTACAGCAGTAACCCCTGAGGGAAGAATATCTATACAGTCATACATACTGGGAGGCTGGGCATCCAGAGAAGAGGAGAATCTAGATCTGTCTAAGGAAACCATCCATCATCCTAGGGAGTGACTGGTTTAGAGGTGGGCAGCTGACAGGTAATGTAACCCAGGCCACGGGATTAGAAAGGAAAATACAACTCAGGGCTTCGATTGACCTGTGTTCTAGAACAAAAGCAAAAGCATATATAAAGCATGATTTCCGAACCTTTTTGATCACAACCTACATTAAGAAATAAATCTGACATCACAATCCAGAATGCATATATGAGATGCACACATAACATTATAAAACAGTAATTATTCTTTCTAAGTGTGGTGTACCCCTATTTTTTCTTTAGCTCTTCCTCTTTTATATTTCATGCTGGTTGCATCCAAATAAATTGATTTCATGGCCCTCTAATTGGGGTTCAACCACATTTTGAAAAACCTAGGCATAGAGACCAGCCAATGCACATTCACACTCTCTCTCCAAGGCAGTGTTTTGCAACCCTTTTTATCTCATGGCACACTTGAACCTATAAGCGTGGTTAAACTGTAGCACACTTAAATTATGTTGATTATAAAAAAGTAAAAAGAAATAATATACTTACTGTACTTTGAACTTTTTTCAAAAATAATTTAATTAATGATATTTAAAAATTTCCGGGCGGCGCCTGTGGCTCAGTCAGTAGGGCGCCAGCCCCATATACTGAGGGTTGCGGGTTCAAGCCCGGCCCCGGCCAAACTGCAACCAAAAAATAGCCGGGCGTTGTGGTGGGCGCCTGTAGTCCCAGCTACTTGGGAGGCTGAGGCAAGAGAATCGCTTAGGCCCAGGAGTTGGAGGTTGCTGTAAGCGGTGTGAGGCCACGGCACTCTACCGAGGGCCATAAAGTGAGACTCTGTCTCTACAAAAAAAAATTCCGCAGCATAAGGTGGCGCCTGTGGCTCAGTGAGTAGGGCGCTGGCCCCATATACCGAGGGTGGTGGGTTCAAACCCAGCCCCAGCTGAACTGCAACCAAAAAATAGCTGGGCGTTGTGGCAGGCGCCTGTAATCCTAGCTGCTCGGGAGGCTGAAACAGGAGAATCGTGGAAGTCCAAGAGCTAGAGATTGCTGTGAGTCCTGTGACATCATGGCACCCTACTGAAGGTGGTAAAGTGAGACTCTGTCTCTACAAAAAAAAAAAAAAATTTCCGCAGCACACCTAAGATGATCCTCTAGTGTGCCATGACACAGAGTTTGAAAATCAGTGCTCTAAGGAGACTGTTCTAAAGAGAACATGATAGGCCAGCATGGATGGCTGCCTTAACAGCACCATGAGCTTCTTGGTATTTTCCCAGAATGATAAACAGTTTCCCTCAAAAGATTTTGCTGTGCTTTTCTAAGAACTGCATTCTAGCAGAAAAACTATTGCCTCTTATCATAACTGGAGTAGCAGTAACATCTTGCTACCTTCCAGCATTGGCAATCTTAAAGACGGATCACACAGACATGCACATACACACACACCTTAAAACTGCCATGGGGCAGTTATCTATTTCTGGTTAGTTTTTGTTTGGTTGGTTGGTTTTGGGCTTGGTCATGTGTCTCATCCCACATTTATGGCTATTAGTTAATTTCTGGACAAATTGGAGCATGGACTTTCTTTTAAGACCACAGAAAATAAATGATAACCAAGAATCCCTAATATATCTTGGAAGGAAGGGAAGAAAGATAGGGTCAACCTGCCCTTTCCCATAGAGAAAACCTGTACCATCTCTAGGAAAGAACAAGTGGTTCTGTATTTGACTCAAGTAAGGCAACCCCTTCTGGAATTTACACTTGGGGTCTCAATTAAATTTCAGCAGAATCATAGTGGTTATGAAGTGGTCCCAAAATGTATCTCTTGATGAGAAGAAAAATCATGGCCCCCAAAGTCCTCTCTGTCCTCTCCCACCCAAAAGAAATCTCAATAATCAAACCATCATACCAAGGAGAATAGGTTGTATTGACATTTGGGGACAAATAATTCTTGTTTGTGGGAAGCTGCCTATGCCTAGAGTATTCAGTAGCATCAGCAACCTCTACCTACTAGATACTGGTAGCAATCTCTCCCACTAAGTACCCCAACCTCCATTTATGACAACCAAAAGTGTCTCCAGACATTGTCAACGTCCTCTTGGGGCAAAATTCACCCCCTAGGTTCACTGTCTCAAATAGTGACTCCTTCAAACTGAGCAAGGCGTTATAGCCTGATTAAAGGCAACGACATGTGTTTTACAACCGGTCCCTATCTGCCCCGGGAGGAAATACACACAACCCCTCTTTCTGCCTTTCTCTTTACACACCTCCTAGGAAGTGTTTAAAGCTTGATCCCAACTTGCATCCAAAAGAAGCGTTTCCCCAAATGATGCCAGAAGAAGAATACAGAAATACACAAAGAAGGGTTTTGTTTCCTCAACTATGGTATAATAGAAATAAAGGTCAAGTTCCTTCCAGAACCCTACTAGAGTTTTTTTCTCTTTTCTGAGAAAGACCTTGATTATTCACTCAGACACTTCAAGGAGAAATGTCAAGACATGGGGAGAAACTCTACAACTGTCATTCAGGCCCACGTGACAATGATGAAAATAAAAACACTTCATTGTACTAGTTTGCAGCCCCACCAGTGTAAAAGTGTTCCTTTCTCTCCACATCCATGCCAGCATTTGCAGTTTTGGAGATTTTTCAAGATTCTCGTTGGGGTTAGATATCTCAGGGTGGTTTTGATTTGCATCTCTCTAGTAATTAGGGACAATGAGCATTTTTTTTCATGTTTGCTAGCCATTCGTCTGTCTTCTTTAGAGAAGGGTTCTATTCATGTCTCTTACCCATTGATATATGGGATCGTTGACTTTTTTCATGTGGATTAATTTGAGTTCTCTATAGATCCTAGTTATCAAGCTTTTGTCTGATTCAAAATATGAAAATATCCTTTCCCATTGTGTAGGTTGTCTATTTGCTTTGGTTATTGTCTCCTTAGCTGTATAGAAGCTTTTCAGTTTAATTAAGTCCATTTGTTTATTTTTGTTGTTGTTGCAATTGTCACAGAAGTCTTCTTCATAAACTCTGTCCCCAGGCCGATATCATCAAGTGTCTTTCCTAATGCTTTCTTTGAGGATTTTTATCATTTCATGCCTTAAATTTAGATCTTTTATCCATCTTGAATCAATTTTAGTGAGTGGAGAAAGGTGTGGGTCCAGTTTCAGTCTTTTGCATGTGGATATCCAGTTCTCCCAGCACCATTTATTGAATAGGGATTCTTTTCCCCAGTGTATGTTCTTGTTTGGTTTATTGCAGATTAGGTGGCTGTAAGATGTTAGTTTCATTTTCTGGTTTTCTATTCAATTCCAAATGTCTATGACTCTATTTTTGTGCCAGTACCATGTTGTTTTGACCACTGTGGCCTTGTAGCACAGCCTAAAGTCTGGTATGCTGATGCCCGTGGCTTTGTTTTTTTACAGGGTTTTTACAGGGTTTTTTCTGGTTCCATACAAAACGAAGAATTATTTTTTCCAAGTCTTAAAAGTATGATGTTGGTATGTTAATAGGGATGGCATACTGGGCATCTACCCAGAAGGAAAAAAATCCTTTTATCATAAGGACACTTGCACTAGACTGTTTATCACAGCTTAATTTACAATCTCCAAAATGTGGAAACAGCCTAAATGCCCACCAACCCAGGAATGGATTAATAAGCTGTGGCATATGTATACCATGGAATACTATTCAGCCATTAAAAAAGATGGAGACTTGACGTGTTTTTTATTAACCTGGATGGAGGTGGAACACATTGTTCTTAGTAGAGCATCACAAGAATGAAGGAGCATGAATCCTATGTACTTAATTATCATATGAGGACAATTAATGACCTAGTACATGGTGGGGGTGGGGGAAGGGGAGAGCAGAGAGAGGGAAGGAGGGGGTTGGGGGTCTCAGTATGTGACACACCTTCTGGGGCAAGACACAATTATAAGAGGGACTTTACCTAACAAATGCAATCAGTATAACCTGGTTTCTTATACCCTCAATGAATCCCCAACAATAAAAAAATAATAATAAAATAAAATATACTTCACTGTTGTTTCACAGTTTACATAGCCCTGTTCCATACAGGTACCACTCTCTCTATTTTATAAGCTTGAGAATTAAGGCTGGCTAGTGCAAGGTCACTGAGACAGTAATTAAATGGTCAACTGAGACTCAAACCCAAAAAGTTAGATTCCAAATTTGGAGTGCTTTCAGTAGCTACAAACGATAATGGTGAATAGCTAGAAATACATCCCAAAGGTACGCATACCTGACAAATGCTTTCTCAGGACAACCACAGAGTTGCCTCTGTGCAAGGCCTTGTGGTGCCCTATGATTGCAATATCAAACAAATGTTACCAAAAGTGTGCTTCAGAGAATTGGCAAAAAAAGGAGAATTGCTGGAGAGGGAAATCCTGCATTATAAGAACTCACTAAGATAAATACATGTTCTTTCAGTTGTTTCCCTAGTAGCGGTGAGGGATTTCTGTTGTTCTACTACCCACACACTTGCTCTCCCCAGGTCCTCCTAAGGACTAGGGATAAGCATTGTGAGATGACTAGTCAGGGACAGAGCAGGACCTAGCCAAGGAAAACAATTCAGCTAATTATCTGAGTGAGGGCCAGGTCTGCCCTTGTTACCAGGTTCCACAGACCAGCTGTGTCATCCAGCACTGCCCATACAGCCTACCCTGGTGTTTGTACAGCCAGTCTCCTCCTTCAACGAGGATATCACATACATACAGGTCTTCCCTAAAATTACAATGTTCTGACATGGCACAGCTGGCCCCAGTTAACAGGCAGACGCTCCTTCCCTGGGATGTTTGCACTTACGACTAACAGAGTTTGGTTGATTTCTTCTGAAGCAGCTGAAGACATAAAATAAAAGGCACACGTCCTGTTGCTGTCCATGTTTTCTCACACAAAAGAAAGCTGACCACAGTGAGCTTGAGTTAAAGGAATAAAGGTGACCCCACAGAGGAGAGAGGGAATGAAAGAAGGAAGGAGTTCATCTGGAGCTGAGTTCTGTCCCTGAGATTTTACCCCCCAGCCATTCCCTGATGCTTCCTGTAGTGTGGTGGTTCTCCGAGACATCCCTTCCCTGAAAAGCCTGCTCAAACTAGTCCAAGTTAAGTTTCTGTCATTCACAATAATCCATTCACCTATTCTTTTCTTTTTTTGAGACACAGTCTCACTATGTTGCCCTTGGTAGAGTGCCGTGGCGTCACAGCTCACAGCAATCTCAAACTCTTGGGCTTAAGTGATTCTGTTGCCTCAGCCTCTCAAGTAGCTGGGACTACAGGCACCTGCCACAACGCCCGGCTATGTTTTTCTTTAGAGATGGGGTCTTGCTCTTGCTCAGGGGGTTTCGAACTCCTGAGCTCAAGCAATCCACCAAATTACTAGGATTACAGGTGGTGTGAGCTACCATGCCCAGCCTACCACTCACCTATTTTATCTAGATCAGTGGTTCCAACCTTCCTAATGCCATGGCCCTTTAATACAGTTCCTGTGGGTCACAACCCACAGGTTGAGAACTGCTGATATAGATAAAAAGCCAAAGTGAAAGTTGATATAACTGGCATGGCCAGACCCACAAAAGCTAAGAGAGATACCAGCATAGCTCATTTTATTGGGCTTTGCTTTATTGCACTTCAGAGATACTGTGGTTTTTTATTTTTACAAATTGAAAGTTTGTGGCAACCCTGTATTAAGCAAGCCTACCTGCCCCATTTTTCCAACAGCACATGCTCATTTGGTGTCTCCGCATCACACCTGGGTCATAATATTTTGATTTTTTCCATTACCATTACATCTGTCATGGTGATCTATGATCAGTGATCTTTGATGCTACTATTGTAATTGTTTTAAGGTGCCATGAATTGTGCCCAGAAAACTTAATAAATGTTGTGTGTGTCCTGACTGCCCCACCAACCAGCCTTGCCCTTCTCTCTCTCTGCCCTTCTCTCTCTCTCACTCTCCTTGAGCTGCCTATTCCCTGAGATACAACAATGTTGAAATTAGGCCAGTTAGTAACTCTGTGGCCTCTAAGTTTTCAAGTAAAAGGAAAAGTTACATGTCTCTCACTTTAGATCAAAAGCTAGAAATTATTAAGCTTAGTGAGGAAGGTATGTCAAGAACTGAGCTAGGTTAAAAGCGAGGCCTCTTATACCCATTTGGCAACTTGTGAATGCAAAGGAAGAGTTCTTGGAGAATATTTAAAAAATCCCAAAAGTTTGAGTGGTCTGGATAGAAGGTCAAACCAACCACATATGACAAAGCCCAATCCAAACTGAGACCCTAACACTCTTTTTCTTTTTATTTTTTTATTTTTTGTAGAGACAGAGTCTCACTGTACTGCCCTCGGTAGAGTGCCGTGGCCTCACACAGCTCACAGCAACCTCCAGCTCTTGGGCTTAAGCGATTCTCTTGCCTCAGCCTCCCGAGCAGCTGGGACTACAGGAGCCCGCCACAACGCCCGGCTATTTTTTGGTTGACAGTTTTGGCCGAGGCCGGGTTTGAACCCTCTACCCTCCGTATATGGGGCTGGCGCCCTACTCACTGAGCCACAGGCGCCACCCTGAGACCCTAACACTCTTAAATTCCATAAAGGCTGAGAGCAGCAAAGAAACTGCAGAAGAAAATCTGGAAGCTAGCAGAAGTTGGTTCACGAC
This sequence comes from Nycticebus coucang, assembly GCF_027406575.1. Taxonomy (NCBI): domain Eukaryota; kingdom Metazoa; phylum Chordata; class Mammalia; order Primates; family Lorisidae; genus Nycticebus; species Nycticebus coucang. The sequence continues at coordinate 80,532,252 of NC_069789.1, forward strand.
GTTTAAGGAAAGAAATTATTTCCATAACATAAAAGTGCAAGGTGAAGCAGCAAGTGCTGACGCATTAATAGAACCTGCAGTTGTCCAGAAAATCTAGCCAAGATAACTGATGATGGTGGCTACACTAAACAGATTTTCAGTGTGGATGAAACAGCCCTATATTGGAAGAAGACGCCATGTAGGGCTTTCATAGCTAGAGAGAGGAAATCAATTCCTGGCTTCAAAGTGCCAAAGGACAGGCTGACTCTCTTGTGAGGGGCTACTGCAGCTGGTGACTAAGTGAAAGCCACCTCCCATTCACCATGCCAGCAATCCTAAGGCCTCTAAAAGTTATGTTAAATCTACTCCATCTGTGCTTTTTAAGTGGCACAACAAAGCTAGACTAGAGAACATCTGTTTATAGCATGGTTTACTGAAAGTTTTAAGCCCCCTGCTGAGACCTACTGATCAGAAAAAAAGATTCCTTTCAAATTTATTACTATTCACTGGCAATGCACCTGGTCACCCAAGACCTTGGAGATATGCAAGGAAATTAACATTGTTTTCATGCCTGCTAACATACCATCCATTCTGTAGCCCCTGGATGGAGGATTAATATGGTAAGGTTCCAGCTACTGTAGACAGTGATTCCTTTGGTGGTCTAGGCAAAATAAATAGAAAACCTTCTGGAAAGGATTCATCATTCTAGACGCCATTAAGAACATTCACGATTCAAAAGAAGAGGTCAGGGAGGGGAGGGGGAAGAGCGGGAGGAGGAAGAGTATTTGGTGGGACCTTACCTAATGTGCACAATGCAATGGTACATTTCAAAACTATTGAGAGTAGAGTATAAATGACTTACCACAACAAATAAGTAAGTGAGGTGAGGGTTATGTTAATCAGTTTGATGTAAGCATTCCACATTGTATATCAAATCAGCATACTATACTCCATAAATGCATTAATGCACAGTTATGATTTAATAAAATATAAATCATAAATAAATAATACACTATTTTATTTTGAAGAATATCAAATCAAATATCAAATATCACATGTACATATATAGATATACAATAAAAATTTAAGAATGCTATAATTATAAATCAAGAGATGAATGGTAAATGTTTTTAAAATTCTTCATTGACTAAAAGTAAAATAATTGTGTATATATGCTTATGTAGCATACGTATACCTATTAATCAATCAAAGTAAGTCAAAATGACAGAGAAAAAACAGAAAAGTAGGATAAAATACACATACTTAATAAAGGAGTGCATTTAAACTACATATATTGAAAATTACTTTAAAGGAAAATGAGCAAAATGCTTAAATTGGAAGACAAAAGTTCTTGGCCTAAATAAAAAAATAAAGCCAAGTGTAGGAGATTAAAAAAAAAAAAATCAACATAAACAGAAGTTTAGAAGAAAAGTATTTCAGCTCTCATGGATGACCTTGAAAGGTTCAAGACTTCACGGAGGAAACAGCTACAGAAGGAGTGGAAAGGACAAGAAAACCAGAATTAATAGTAGAAACTAAGTATGTGACTAAATTGGGGAATCTTATAAAAGTTTAACAGAAGAGTTGCTTCTTATGGATGAGCAAACAAAGTGGTTTACGAAGATGGAAACTACTCCTGCTGAAGATGCTATGAGCACTGTTAAAATGACAATAAAGAATTTAGACTATGACATGCAATTAGTTGATAAAGCAGCAGGAGGGCTTATGAGGATTGACTGCAATTTTGAAAGAAGTTCTACTGTGGGTAAAATGCTATCAAACAGCATCACAGGCTCCAGAGAAATCTTTTGGGAAAGGAAGAGTCAGTGGATGTGGCAAACTTCATTCTTCTCTTATTTTAATAAATAGCCACAGCTACCCCCAACCTTTAGCAAACAGCACTCTGATCAGTCAGCAGCCATCAGCATCAAGGCAAGACCCTCCTCCAGCAAAAAGATTACTACTCCCTGAAGGCTTAGAATAATCAGCAGCAGTTTTTAGCCACAAGGCATTTTTTAATTAAGACATATATACTGTGTTTTCATGCATAGTGCTTCTGTATGCTTGATAGTCTACTGTATATTTATATTGAAACATAACTTTTATACGCACTAGGACAAAAGAATTCATGTGACTCACTTTATTGGATTATTTGCTTCACTGCAGTGGTGGGAAACTGAACCCACAATATCTCTGAGGTGTGCCTGTATATGAAAAATAAGGAAAAACTCAGAACTAGGACCCTGGCATGAAGTCAACATACCAATTAGAGAATGTGCATGCTTTTTTCTTGGTATCATCTTAGCAAGTGGCTCAATTTCTAAGATAATGAAACAATGCTCCCTCATTAGCTTCTGAAAGAGTATAATTCTAAAATTACACTTTTTCTTAATCTTCGAGAGAGCAAGCGTCGTCTTCCCAACACATGAAACTCTGATGAGTGTGTTAACACGGGGAGGGTAGTTGATCAAAAAAATCCTGCCAAGTGGGAGGTGGAAAAAACCCTAACGTAGTGTTATGGGGCATAAAGAGGCTTTTTTATTTATTTGTTTTTTGACAGTCTGAGAAACAACAGACTCAAAAGAATCTGTTTCAGGTTATAAAACCTCCTCAAATCTATGACTCTTTCAGAGATAAATCACAGATCCATAAATTTTAGAAAAAAACATATCTGTCCATTGTTCTGCTTTCCTAGTTCTGCCTACAATGCCTAAGAGATTGATCCACCTGACAAGCATATGCCACCTGTCTTTTAGCATGACAAGTATTAAAAAAATATACCCAGACAATTTCCCATACTTGGATAGAAGACAACCCTACAATTACAGTGTTTGATGAAGAAGCAGCCATAGAGTTGTTATAAAATATCAACTGTCTGTACAGCCCCAAAGTGAACTAGGCTATTTGTCAGAGAAAACAAAATGCTTTTTACTTCTTAGAGTCATTAAACCAAAATTCATTCTAGTACTTCTGAGTCATATTGCACCCAATACCGTCTATTTAGAATACAATTAAATACAAGCAATTTTAATAATTAAAAAGAATTGTGCATATATACAGGAACTGTTTGTTTCCCAAATCTATTTGATAGAGACATGTGGGCACAAGGTAAGTGATTTGAATTACACTTGCATTGTGTATAAATAAAATGGTGAGTTGTTGAAGGAATCAAGAGGTTACTGTCATGACAGGGAAATGAAGTGGCACTGCCATTTTCTCAGAGAAGAATGTAAAAAAAAACACCTATTTCTAGAAAGGGACAAAACATGGCGTTTATCAATCATGGTGTCTAGACAAAGTGCTGCCTCCCTAGAAGTGCTGGAACCAGTGTCCAAGTTTAACTTGAGGGCACTGATCTTTCTCTTCAGCTCTGAAGTTATTTTTACCTTGCCAGCTATGCAAATAAGCTCATGGCCTCTGAGCATGAAAGAAACCAGGCTGAGAGCAAGTTAATATTTTATGAAAATGTTGTAAACTGCCAACCCTAACACTGAGCTTCACAGACTCTAGAACTGACCCTGTGTAGACAGAACCATGGCAAACTTCTGTATCAATCTAGTACCAAAAAAGGCAAGGTGCAGATAATTCACAAAAGAAACAGGCTACTTAATAATTGCACAACAAAAGGTCCATAGTTTTAAGATAGACTCCCACTGAATTAAAGATTTAAACTTAGGACACGAAACTATAAAAATACTAGAAGAGAGTGCAGGGAAAACCCTTGAAGAAATCGGTCTGGGCGAATATTTTATGAGGAGGACACCCTGGGCAATTGAAGCAGCTTCAAAAATACACTACTGGGACCTGATCAAACTAAAAAGCTTCTTCACAGCCAAGAACACAGTAAGTAAAGCAAGCAAACAGCCCTCAGAATGGGAGAAGATATTTGCAGGTTATGTCTCCGACAAAGGTTTAATAACCAGAATCCACAGAGAACTCAAATGTATAAGCAAGAAAAGAACAAGTGATCCCATCGCAGGCTGGGCAAGGGACTTGAAGAGAAACTTCTCTGAAGAAGACAGGCGCACGGCCTACAGACATATGAAAAAATGCTCATCATCTTTAATCATCAAAGAAATGCAAATCAAAACTACTTTGAGATATCATCTAACTCCAGTAAGATTAGCCCATATCACAAAATCCCAAGACCAGAGATGTTGGCGTGGATGTGGAGAAAAGGGAACGCTTCTACACTGCTGGTGGGAATGCAAATTAATACATTCCTTTTGGAAAGATGTTTGGAGAACACTTAGAGATCTAAAAATAGATCTGCCATTCAATCCTATAATTCCTCTACTAGGCATATACCCAGAAGACCAAAAATCACATCATACAAAATATTTGTACCAGAATGTTTATTGCAGCCCTATTCATAATTGCTAAGTCATGGAAAAAGCCCAAGTGCCCATCGATCCACAAATGGATTAATAAATTGTGGTATATGTACACCATGGAATATTATGCAGCCTTAAAGAAAGATGGAGACTTTACCTCTTTCATGTTTACATGGATGGAGCTGGAACATATTCTTCTTAGGAAAGTATCTCAAGAATGGAAGAAAAAGTATCCAATGTACTCAGCCCTACTATGAAACTAATTTATGGCTTTCACATGAAAGCTATAACCCAGTTACAACCTAAGTATAGGGGGAAGGGGTAAAGGGAGCGGAGGGAAGCTGGAGGTGGGCAGAGGGAGGGTGATTGGTGAGATTACACCTGCGGTGCATCTTACAAGGGTATATGTGAAACTTAGTAAATGTGGAATGTAAATGTCTTAGCACAATAACTAAGAAAATGCCAGGAAGGCTATGTTAACCAGTGTGATGAAAATGTGTCAAACGGTCTATGAAACCAGGGTATGGTGCCCCATGATCACATTAATGTACACAGCTATGATTTAATTAAAAAAAGAAGTCCATAGTTTCATTAAGAAGAAAAAATTCAAATTAAAACAACACAATTGCCTATCCCACCTATCAAACTGCCACAGCTAGGAGGACCGTAAATGGGTGCAGGCATTGTGACAAGCTCTTAGACACTGAGTGTATAAGGATATTGACAACATTCAGTCTCTTTGACCCAGTAGTTTTAGCAAACTACTTTAAGTACATACTCCAAAATGAGGGCAAATTATTATATACAATGTTGTTCATAGCAGCATTATTTACTGATAAGAAAATTAAAAATCACCTAGAACTATAATAAAACAAACAACCCAATTTAAAAAAGGCCACAAGAAGTGAGCAGTCACTTCAGCAAGGAAAGATGTGGACAGTAAACAAGAACATGAAAAAATACAACATCATTAACCATTAAGGAAATGCAAGTTACAGCCTCAATGGTTATTACTGCACCCCTATTAGACAGCTAAAACAAAAACAAAACAATGAAAAACCCAACAATACCGAATGCTGTTAAGAATGTGGAGCAACTGGAACTCTCAAACATCGCGGATGAGGATGAAAAACAGCACATTCCAAAACTATTCTGGAGAAACAGTGTGGCAGCTCCTTATGGAGTTGCACATACACCTAACCATTATGACCCAGCAATGAATGATTTAATTGATCACAGCTATGTCCATAATTGCCCCAAATTGAAACCAATCCAATGTCTCTCAGCTGATAAACAAACAAGCTGTGGTACATCTGTAAAAGTGAGTATCAGGCAGCAATAAAAAGAAATGAACTGCGTAGTATTGGTCTATGCAATAACACGGATGAATCTCAAAGGCATGATGCTGAATGCATGAAGCCAGAAACGCCACTGCCATCTCTATTTACGTGGCATTCTAGAAAAGGCAAAACTATAAAAACAAACAAATCAGTAGTTGTTAGGGACTGGGAATGAGGAGAGAGTATTAACTAGAAAGGGGCTTATGGGAACTTTTGGGGTGTATTTGGTATCTTGATTATGGTACTAGCCAGCTAACTATACATTTTTCAAAACACACAGAGTTGTATATCTAAAAAAGATGGATTTCACTGTATGCAAATTATACCCTACTAAACTTGACTTCATAAAAGATCACAATCCTTAGTATATTTTTAATTGTGGTAAAATACACATAACAGAAAATTTACCATTTTAAACTTTTTTTATTGTAGAGTTCTGTGGCATTAAGTACATTCACACTGTTGTACAACCATTACCACCATCTATCCCCAGAACTCTTCCATTTTCTCCAGCTGCAACTCCATACTATTAAACAATAGCTCCCCCTCCCACCAGCTATCCTCTCTAATTTCGATTTCTATGAATTTGACAAACTTAAGTACTTAACATAAATGGAATCATAATATCTGTCCTTTTGTGCCTGGCTTATTTCACTTAGCATGATGTCTTCAAGGTTTATCCACGTTGTAGCACCTATCAGGACTGCCCTCCTTTTTAAGGCTGAGTACTATTCCACTGCGTGTGTAGACCTCATTTTGTCCATCCATCTATCCATAGATGCTTAGGTTGCTTCCACATTTTGGCTGTTGCGAGTAATGCTGCTGTGAATGCAGGTAAACAAATCTGTTCAAGTCTTTGCTTTCACTTCCTTTGGGTGTACACCAATAAGCAGAACTGCTAAATAATACAGTAATTCTATGTTTCATTTTTTGAGGCCCCGCCACACAAAGAGGCCTTAGAGTAGCAATCTCTAACCTTTTTGGCACCCAAGACCGGTCTCATGGAAGACAACTTTTCCATAGGGGGTTGGAGGGTGGGCATTAGATTCTTAAATGGAGAGCTCAACCCCTCCCACATGCAGTTTACGCTCCTAGGAGAATCTGATGCTGCTGCTCATCTGACAGGAGGTGGAGCTCAGGTGAAGATCTGAGTAGCGTGGAGCAGGTGTAAATACAGATGAAACTTTGATTGCTGGCCCACTGCTTACCTCCTAATAGGCCACAGACCTGTACTGGCCCAGGGTAAGAACAGCATCCTTAGAATTTCAACAATCAGGGAATAGTTGAGGATAGCACAGTGCACTCAGTGCAGTATCACGTAGCCTTTTAAATGTTATTTCTGCAGTTTTTTTTTTTTTTTAGACAGAGTCTCACTTTATTGTCTTCGGTAGAGTGCCATGGCATCACAGCTCACAGCAACCTCAAACTCTTGGGCTCAAGCAATTCACTTGTCTCAGCCTCCCAAGAAGCTGGGACTACAGGCACCCATCATGACGCCTGGCTATTTTTTAAGGTCTCACACTTGCTCAGTCTGATCTTGAACCTGTGCGCTCAGGCAATCCACCCACCTCAGCCTCCCAGAGTGCTAGGATTACAGGTATGAGCCACTGCGCCCGGCCTTCTGCAGAACTTTTAATAATGTGGATCACAGCTTCATATAGTCTTAAGAGGACAAGCAGTATTATTTTAAGGAAAAAAATATTTTACCTACAATATAAATTCAAAAGTGCAAAATGTATAAAAAATAAAAAAGACTCAAAAGCAATACACCAAAATGATAACAGGGATTATCTTTAGGTGGGAGGATTGCAGGTTCTCTGTATTTTTATTGTGCTTATCTGTGGTTTTGAGATTTTTTCTTCTATAATCAGAAAAACTAATTTGTTTTTTAAAAAAAAGGCAAGGCATCTTGTGGCATCTCCCTCATTTTCTGAAGTTGGTGACAGACACAGTAACTCATCTGCTGTTCATGAAAGTCCCTCTTTGTGGACTGAATGGTGAGTTACATTCATATCAAGACTATCGTACATGTTTTGGTTGCTAAATTTTAAATATGACTAAAGTTCAACAAATACAGAAACAAAAGCCCCCGATAGGGTGGTGCCTGTGGCTCAGTGGGTAGGGCACCAGCCCCATATACCGAGGGTAGCAGTTTCGAACCCAGCCTTGGCCAAATTACAACAAAAAAATAGCCAGGCATTCTGGCGGGCACCTGTAGTCCCAACTACTTGGGAAGCTAAGGCAAGAGAATTGCTTAAGCCCAGGAGTTGCAGGTTGCTGTGAGCTGTGACGCCACAGCACTCTACCGAGGGTGATAGAGTAAGACTATCTCTAAAAAAAAAAAAAGTCCCTGATAAACACTGGCACTTTACTTAAAACAACAAAAACCTTCTAATTCTCAGAGGTCTACTACAGGCAATGAGGTGCTTCCTCATAAGCAGAGGACCCTCTGTCTGGTGCTCTGGATCGCACACCCTCTGCCACACCATGCTGAGGCCCCTCTCCTGGTTTCCTTGGGGTGTCCTCTCCACCCTCCTCACCTCACTGTCCAGCTTTTTCCAAAGCTGGTACACACTGCACCCTCCACCTCTCAGCCCACTGTCCCCTGGCTGCTGCCCTCGTCACCACATGGTAATGACTTTCAAAGAGCATCAGTGGCCTGCAGGTATTTGCTGCTACTCACATTTTAGTACTTTATAATTCTGTCGAATTTGGTGCCCTCTCTTTGAAATTCATCCTTAGGTACCCTTTCCCTGCTGGCTACTCCTTCCTCTACTCCCCTCTAAACCCACATCTCCTAAGTTTCATACATGGCCCTCTCTCCTCTGCTATGTTCAGTTCACACACTCACCCTAAGTGGCCTCATGGAAAGCAAGCTTCTGAGGATGGCTTGATGCAAATTAGTCCCAGTCCTCATCTCCAGAACAGACCTCTCTCCTTGCACATCCAGTATCCCACCCCAGTGGGCACTTCCACTCTCCAGCAGCCCCTACGGGGTTGGCCGCCTGCCTGAGCCCTGTGCAAGCCTCCGCTCACACAGTGCAGTGCGGGCAGTGCTCCAGCTTCTCCTCACACCTGGGAGGGGACAGCACCCACATTTGATCACTCTCTGTGATCAAGGTCTTGCATGATGGGGGCCCTGCCTCCCCTCTCAACATATCTCCCTCCACTATCCTCCCCACACACTCCCCACCCCCTCTCTGCGATCCAGCCAAAACAGCCTCTTCTGTTTCTTGACTATTTCAGACCTTTGTCTGTTTCAAAGGCTCTCACTAGTCCTTCAGTGTGGACTCTCCCAGCCCCACATCTTTGCACGGCTGTTTGTTCTTTGTCACTCAGGTCTCAACTCAAATGTTACCTCTTCTGTCTTTCTCAAGAGATAGTAACCGGTGGAGTTTTGTCTCTGTTAACAGCTCCATTTGCCCAGCCCCACTGCCAACATCTTCATCATTTTTCACAAGAACACCTAACAGTTTCTTTTTGCCTCCCTGCCTCCTCCTCCCATAACCTTATCTCCACACCACTAATGTGGAGCAATTAATGGAGCAATCTTTCTAAAATTCAAATCTAACACACAGATTCCCATGTAAGATCCTCCAAGGCCCCATACTAGCTTTAGAATGATGCCATGATCTGGCTTCCCCCTAGCCTTTTGGCCTCTTGCCATGCCTCCCTCCATGCCAGGCTCCAGCCATCTAAACCCACTACAGCTCCCAACAGGTGCCACACTTACCTGTCAGCACCTTTCCAGGCAGCCCACCCTGGCTGGGAAGCACCTGCCTCTCCCAGATACTCCGTTCAGCATGCACATCCTTCAGGACACCTTCCCAAACCACCCTTTCCCTCAATCTCCCTTTATGATTCAGTTTTCTTACTTGTTTCTCCCAAATAGATTATATTCTCTGGAGGGCAATGTCTGTGCCATATTTCTAGCCCATGAAGTAAAGTACTTGGCACATAGTAGGCACTTAATAAATGTACTGCAGGAAAGAGTTAACAGATAAACTTCCTGTTGAAAACGTCAAACCCACACGCCAACCTGCTATCCAGCGTTCCTGGTCTAAACACAACACCAGCCTCTGTCTGCACTCTGCAGGGATGGGCCACCCATCCCCGAACCCAAAGCTACAAAGTGACCCTCTCTGGCGTAGTTTCAAGATGACATGTCCTTCAGGCATTCCATGACAAGTGTCCTTTGCTCCTGGAATTATTCTCTTCTCCAGGCTCACATTTCTGATCCTTTTTTCATTTCCCTATAAGTCACTCTTTATTTTATACCAGTGATTTTCGACTGGCGTGCCACAGCACTCTGGGGTGCCATGAGAGGATCCTAGGTGCACCACAAAAAAATTTAATGATCATTTATTAAATTATTTTCAAAAGAAGTTCAAAACGCAGTAAGCATATTCTTTTTTTACTTTTTTTTTTTAATCAACATGATTTAAGTGTGCTGAGGAAGTTTAACTATAGGTTCAAGTGTGCCATGAGATAAAAAAGGTTGAATAATGCATCAACCAAATCCTGAGCATTCTAGACAATTTTATCTGCAACTACTCCTTTTTGCTCTACAAAGGTAGCTCCAGTTATAAAAACTGCAGAGGCTATCTGGCCAGGACTAAATTTAAAAGCCAGAATTTTGTTCAGGGCTCTGAACTCCGGGAACAGTAGGCTCAGAGGCCTGGAGATCTCACTTTCTCAATGTATCCCACAAGGTTCTGCTAAGCCAGCTCTGCCCCTCCTCCCACGCAGGATAACGTAAGTGAAGCTGTGCTTCAGGAAGGCTGCCCAGCAGTGGCAGACTGGACAGGGAGGGGAGAGGTGCAGACCCAAGGAGTGAAGCAAGTTGTAGGTTATGCCACAGTCCTGCTCCCAGGGCATGAGGCTCTGGATTCAGGTGAACAGGAAGTTCATGACCTCAGTCTCCCCAGAGCACTGGGCATGCTGACAGGCCATGTCTGCTCCACACTGCTATCAGCAGAGGGATGGTTAACACATCTTGAAACTGCCAGAAAGCATGGAGGCGGTCCCTAGACAGCACAGGGTGATGGTGGTAAGAGTAGACTTGCTGTGTCATTTTCCAGAGGGAAAAACTAAGGCTACACGGAAAACCAGAGGTGCTCCCGAGTAACACACAGAGGCCTCTTGGGCAGCCCTTTCTACCGATCCCATCACGTCTGTCACTTGCTCCTTTCTGTGCCCTTCCAAGCAACCTCATAATCGATAACTTTGCAAGGCACTGTCAGACAAATAAGACTCGCCAGGGACCAGCAGGCTGGGACTTCCAGCAGCCTGCAGCCAGGGTTACAGGGAGGAGAGCAATGGGAATGTGGATCCACGTGCTCCCTGGGGTGACACCCAAATGCCCCCCAGCCCTCGCGAAAGCCCCTTCTCCCTGCGCCCAGAAGGAATAAGGAGGGTTGTGCCTCAGTAACCCCTGTGTCCCTGCCATGTGACATTCCAAGCCTGCTGATCTCACCTTCTCTGACATACTGGAAAAACAGAGCTGAGGGGTGGAGTAACTAAAAATTCTGTGTGAACTCTAAGAAAGGCTGTGAACTAGCAAATTATCCTGGTTCTCCTTCCAAATCCCCCTTTACACCTCTTGGTAGCAGCAGCAGCCACGGCACCAAACACATTTTGTCATCACTCTAAGTAATTAGGAACCTGGGCTCCTCAGAACTGGAAGCTTCAGCACTTCACTACCTCAGTGTGACCACAGTGCCCCCTGCCCTAACTTCTTCCATCAGCCCCAGAATGTGGCCTGAGGCCATGCACCCTGTAAGCAAATATAGTTTAGGAAGGAGTGGCCTTTCTCTGGGGGAGAAGGTTCTGGTGGGCATCTCAGGAAGGAACACAGCCAAAGACCAGTATCCAGGAGGCCCTCTGGTGATTGAATGTCCAACGGAAAAGAGCTGCCTGCTGCAGCCTACCCCTCCTCCTCCCACAGTCCCTCTCAGAGTCCTTTCAGCAGCGATTATGAAAAGTCCTTTCATACTGTGATTATGAAAAGAGCCTTAAGTTTTGCTTTCTTATTTATATTCTCTCTTTACATTAGGCTATTGTGGAGACCCCAGCAGGCAAGAATGCCTTTTAGGAATACCTTGGGAGTAAAATGTGAGAGAATTCACTGTCCTGGGGTCGGCAGTATTTAAGAGTAAACTGCTCATCTAGACATACTGTCCCTTCCTCCCCAGGGGAGAAAGAGGTGTCCATGCCATGCTGACTCTCAGTAAAAAGACTCCCTGGACCCTTCTAGCATAGAAATGCATCTGAAGCCAGGCAACCCAGCCCGTGTCCTGACAACTGCAGCCTCCTTCACTTTAGCTGCACCCTTGGGTGAAGGAGGACACGCAGTCACCATCATGGGTGCAAGAAAGCTGGTGACAGCAGCTAGAGAACTAAGCACACACTGGTCACTCCAAAATCATTCTCTAGTCTAGGCCCATCAGTTTCAGAACACTTCATTTACCCCTTTAGACAGAGTTTAAAGATTAGAGGAGCCTTTCTCACTGATTTCTGGGCTTCCTCCTCTTCACAAAGTTTAAGAAAGGCTGTGTGTTCTTCAGACTGGCAGGAGTCATACTTTAAGTGGAAAACAATTCTCCCCTTCACTTATTCCTTTATTCATTCCTGCATGCACATATGTTTACATTATATTACATTTATGTAAACACATAATGCCTCTTGGAGTTTATAATCTAGTGAACCATGTCTTCTAAGAGCAAGACCAGGGAAGTGTAGCTCCTAGCTCTGCAGGCTTGATGCATCATGTTAAGTACTGACTCATTTCCTTTCACCTTAGTTTTCCCAATGAGAAAATGGGACTGCTGGTGCCACACAGGGGACAGTTGGTTGATCTCTGTGTGCAACCATCCCTCCCACAGTAACATCAGCAGACATGGCAGATGGCACCAGAGTAGCCTGCTGAGGTCAGGGGCAAGTGGAAAGGAAAAGAAGAAAACAAAAATCAATGAACATGTTCCCCTCCAACCAGGATCAATGTGGCCTGCGCCTTTAAGGCTTTTTGCTGATTTGGAGCAGGCGGGGAAGCTTTACTCTGTATGAGAGACCTCTAAGAAGATACCCCTTCTCTTCTTGAGTCTGCAATTTCATTTCTCCCTCCTAAAGCACAATGCAATGGAGAAGAGCTGGTAGGTCTAGTGACCGATATTCAGCCATACCTCTGAGTGTCTTATAAATATAAAAAGTAACTAAGAAGGATAGGACAAATTCTGTTAAAAGTGAAAACCAGGTAGGAGATAATATAAGGATGAGCGCCTAACCATTTTAAATAATAATACTGGGTCAAATATGTCTGCAGCTGAGAAGTCTGAGAAGCACTTCAACATATACATTCTCCCATGTGAGCATCTCAGCAGCCCTAGAAATATTCTGCACAGGAATTATTGTCTCCATCTGAAAGAGGAGGAGACTGATGCTCAGAAGGTCGAGTGATTTCATGTTGGCTTCATCAATAAAAAGCCTCAGTAGAGCCAGACTTGGACCTGGCCTCCAGCTCCCAAGTTCAATGCTCGTGTAGAAGCACTGAGAGAGCATCCACGCTGGCAGCTTGCAAGAAACTGGGGATAAAAACAGAGGCCTTAGAAATCTGAGCACATGTCTTGATTTCCCAAAAGAAGAGTCTAGAATGATAACCAATGAGCTCACTGTCAATCCCAGAAGAATTCAACTGTAGATCAGTCTATAACTGATAAGCAACGAGGAAGCAAGATGATCAAACAATGCCTGGGGCAAGCTTAGCTCAGTGCCTGGCACAAGGGAGGGCTCAGCAAATTCAAGGACTGGTCCTACACTAGTGCCATTGTTCCTTATCATCAGAAATTAGCATGGGATGCCATAGACTAAACAGATCCATGCTGAACTTCTTTCTTTTTTATAATAGGAGTATTAGATGAAGAGATCAAAAAAAAAATGCTAAAGATATGGTATCTCTGGATTTCAGCAGTCCCTTGACAAATCTACATTGTCACAAACGTACAACGTACCACATTGTGAGATTATGTACTCCTTAGTTAGTAAGAGACTGAATTCAAATACTGACTTTGCCATTGAGAGGCTGTGTGACCTTGAGCAACTTATTTAACCTCCCTGTGGATCTACTGCCTCATCAGTAAGATAATGACAAAGCTAGCAATCATCTCAGAAGACCACTGATAGATCAATTAGGATGACAAACAGATAGATGACTATAAAAGCAACAAACACCAGCTATTAATGTTATGTTATAATCTCAACAGGTAGGGAGGCCTCTTGAGTTGTGCCTCTGCATTCTGTCATGATTTCTGTCCATTTCAACATATTTATCAACAGCTTGGATGAATGACAGCAGAAAAAGCACGAAAGTAGAGGATAATGTCAGCTGTTCACATGGAAAAGACCTGGGAATGACAACCACAAGTTTCATATTAGCTAGTGGTGTGGTGGGGGGAAGAGCTAAAAATCTCAGACTGTGATCGCCAACACGTGTGTCACCCTGAAGTCCTCTGCATTGGTCGGGCCAGTTAGAGCACTGTGCTCCATTCTGGGTGTCATATTGTAATACCAATACTGAGGAATTTGGGGAATGGGGAATCACAAGGCATCTTAAAATGATGGCATCTGAGAAAAGCACGAATGTTTTGTTTGTGGCAAGTGACTGTCATCTGCATGAAAGCTTATAATGCTTTTCTTCTTGGCATAACTTGAGCCAGTGAATCAAATTAGAAGTGGCCAGAATTTTGCCAGAAAATGAAAAGAAGGACAGAGAAAGGAAGGGAGGGAGGGGGAAAAACCTAGGACCTAGCCAACAGTGGAATGGTGTGCCTTGCCCAGTAGCAAGTTCAGGATCTCAAGAAGAATCCAAGCAGGGGCAGGGATGTGGCAGAAGCAATTGATGAACTAGGTGATCTTAAAGGCCTTTCCCTATCCTCAGAGTCTACGATCCCAGCCCCTTTCCCCTGCACAGAGCTCTCTTTCCCCCATTTAGGCTGCTGTGGAGCTCCTGATCCCATGAAAACCTGCCAAAATTTGGCCTGTGAGACGCATATTCATTCATGAGGGATTCACCTGGCTGAGTTGGCTGGCCTGGCTGAAGATTTCGACACTGCAGCAAGTCACCCTCTGGAATCCTAAATGACTGTCAGGAGAGTCAGGAGCCTGGGCTCTAAGCAGCCTGCGCTGGGGACCTCAGCTGCACAGGCCAAACGCTGCATCACCACCGCCCCCAACCACCCACTGTCACCATAGCAACCACTGGGGCTGGCTGCCTAGGCAAGGCTCTTCAATCCAAGCGGGGGGGTGGGGGGGGCAGTTTTTCCTGCAATTTCCCAAAGTAGTGGGCCCTATGGGGATGCAGATAGGAGGACCTAGGAAGACCTCAGGAGGAGAATTCAACCTGTCCTACCCCATCCTCTTGGCTACCTCGAGACACAGCCTGTCATCTGTGACTTGACCTTGGCATCCTCTTACTCTAACCAAAACACAGGAGAAGAAGCCACTGGGAAATTTCCTTATTTTTAGAAGCACAATCACTTAGCAACCTAAATGTCCCGTTCTTCCCCACCCCTCCAAAAGCCCAGAGAAATAGATACAGTATTGAGGACTCCAGTGTTTGGCTCTGATACAGTGTGAGGATGTAATAATAATAATACTTTCTATTTATGTAGAAATAAAGCTTGCCTTCCAAGGAGCTCAGAGTCTTGCTAAAATTAAGGCACCGATCCCTCACACCCAGCCCCCTCTCCCTCTGAGTACAAACTGCCCAAAGATGGCAGTTTCCCTGTTTTTGACAATAGCCCAAGACCAGAAAGGACTTTACATATGGATTCTAAGACACGGAGCAAACATGATTCCGTTCTCTGTATGTTACTGTCTGCTACAAAGAAAAGGCATCTATTTCTAGCAAGAAAACAGAAAAAGGTCATGGTTTCTCAAACAAACGTCAGCAGTGAATTCCTTCCTCATATATGACCCTGGTAACCATTCCTTTCTTCTAGAGACTCTTTCTCCCTTCATTTCCCTGTTACTGGTCTTCCATCAATCTGTTCTCCCCACCCACAAGCTCTTTCCTGGCCTTCCTCCTAGATCCTCCGTATTGTTTATACTATTTTAATGCAGGGGTCCTCTTGCCTGCCTGCCCTCCTCTCTCTGCCTACTTTTTGAGATACATGGTTTCAACCACCAACTGTACCGTGATGGAGCCCAGATGTCTGTGCAGCCCCTGTCCTGGGCTCCAACCTCTCTACTACACGCAGTAGCCCAAAGGGCACATCTAATTCACAAAGCCAGAAGCCCCCATCCAGTGTGTCATAGTCTCACAGTAAAGGAAGTGAACCCCCCCTCAACCTTGGGATTCGCCTTTCATTCTGTCCCCTCCGTTATCCCCCAACTTTAAGGTTCCCTAAATACTTCTTAGATCTGTCCCTTCCTCTCTGGTCCTGCTGACATAGCCCAGGTTCCCACCCTCATCTTTTTTTCTAGGCAGTACAACATGTAAAAGGCAGGCTGCTAACCAGTCCTCCTAAGTCCAGCCTCACACCTTCCTCCCCCATCACCACACACAGGTGTACACTTGCAGCGTGGCAAGTCCACAATCCAATCTACCCAAGGACTCCATTGTTCTCTTGCTGAAAGCCTTCAATGACCCTTGATGGCTCCCTAATCCAGACGTGTCACTGTGGAACCCTGTTCCTTGAGTTGTGCCTGCCTGGTCAGCTAAGTCTGGAATTCTCCCACCACCCTTCTGCGGCTTCACAGGACAAGCATTCACACACACACACACATGCTCTCACTCTTGTGCATTTGCTCTCGCCTCAGCAGGTGCCTGTGTCCCTCCCTGACTTTCTTCTCCAGCCCCCCAGCTGGGGAGCCCTTTCTGAAGAAGTCTCCCTGAACCCCATGCTCCAATAAGCACAGCAGAAACCCAAGGGCAACTCCCCTTCCCCATCCTCTCCCCTTGGACACATTCGCTCTTCAGAGGTTTCCATAAAGTTCTAAAAACTTGAGGCAATGTTATAAAAGGGAAAGCAATAGTGAATCTGAGAGCAGCTGCCTGTGGCACAGTTTTGGCTTTCTCTTACTTTTGTACTTATTCCTCTTTCCAGAAAGGGGAAAAATCCAGAAACACAAGCAGAGGCCCGGAGCCCTCTCCCTTGCGCTGTCTTCCCCCTCCAGCCCCTCGGTGACCGCCCACACTCGCATTCCAACCCACCCACTCCGGCTCCCTTCTCAGAGCCAGGGAAGCAGCGCTTGGCAACCCAATGGTGTGACATTTCTCCTAGGGTTCTACAGAGCTGTGGTGCTCAGGAAAAGCAGCCTAGGCAGCCAGAAAGCTCTTTCAGCTCATCCTGACTCCACTCCTTCACAGCCCCTATGAGTCTGGGCTGCTTTCCTTTTCTGGAAAGCAGAAATTTTTTTATCTGTAAAATGAAGTTAGACCTTCCAACTCCCAGAGGCTTGGAATCATTGAAGAATGATTTTTTCCGCCCAGCTTTTCCTTTCAGTTCCCCTTAGACATGCCTATCCTTCCCAGACCATTTCAGTTTGGCTGCTTGGAAAATGCTGCTATGCCTTGTTACCCGGGAACTTACTTTATTCTCTGGGCCACAGAGTAAACAATAAAAATGTCACCTCTTCATTATCTGAGCTGATGGAGAAAGAGGCTTAGCCAAGTAAACATGATGGATAAGACCAAAGTAATTTATTTGTATTTTGTTTTGAGATGTGGTTAGAGATGTACACCGAGACACAAAACCATCTCTGCCCATTTGGAAACCATCCCAAACCTTCCCAGCCTGGCCCTAGTCCCAGGCTGGGTTTGGCCACAGTGTGAAGAAGGCCCTGGGTTGTGCAGATAGACCACATGCGGATAAGATGTCATTAACTGTGTCGTTACTCATAACATCCAATTCAACAGCCACGTATGGAGAACAGCCATGTGCAAGATGTTGTGTGGACAAAGAAACCTATAAGCCCTGCAGAGAACTACTTCTTAAATGTCCCCAGAAACTCAGAGTCCAGAAGAGGGGCAGGAGTCTGCTCATAATTATCCGTATGGTGTGAGTAACAATAAAGATACTAATAGAGTGCCACTGGAGCAGAGGGGAGAGTATGCCCAATTCTAACCAGGAGATCCTGGGAAGCTGCAGATCCAAACCCAGTTTTGAGTGGGTAAACCTTCATCATAGCCAATAGCTGGAATGTCAGCCCTGCCTTGAATTGTCCTTCAAGTGAATTAACAAGTAGGTAATAAATTCTACTCCATGCCTGAAATGATACAAGATGCTAAGGGCTATAACAGATATTTAAGACAGTTTTACCTTCCATGCATGAGATAATTAGCCAACAAGGCAGTGTTATATTCTGACAGAATAGAGGGCTCAATGTGTGCAACTGACAATAAGAATAACAGACTATAATAAAGTGCTAATTGCATGGCAAAGAAAATGAATAAGAAACTCTCCACAAACACTGTTCTTTATATCTGCTGCATCTCTGCTGATGCTAATGACAACACCCCAGTCAGCTGTGGGTAAGAAGGTATCTTCTATATCTTTGGGAATCAGGATGGGATGGAAGGAGCATGGGACAAGGAATGAGAGGCCCACATCCCAGAATAATCTGGCGTGAAGTTATAGGCAAGTTACTTCCCCACACTGGGCCTCTGGAAAGAAGGTGGACTCAAAGATCTCCAAGTCTCCTTCCAGTTCCAAGGAACTGTGGTTCTGAACACAAAGGGACCAGCTGATGTCATGGTGAAAGGTTTGGAAGGAGGAGGGAGTGGAAGGATTCAAGGGAAATGAATCAGGAGGGTAGATCAAGAGCAGGTATGGGAAAGTCAAAGTAAGAAATACATGGCCGGGCACGGTGGCTCAGGCCTCTAATCCTAGCACTCTGGGAGGCCAAAGCAGGGGGATCCCTTGAGCGCAGGAGTTCAAGACCAGCCTGAGCAAGAGCAAGACTCCATCTCTATGAAAAATAGAAAAAGTAGCCAGGCATAGTGGCCCACACTTAAGCCCCAGACTGAGTTTGTGGTGAGTTAGGCTGATGCTACGGCACTCGAGTCCAGGCAACAGAGTGAGACTCTGTCTCAAAAAAAAGGAAAGAAAAGAGAGGGCGAACAAAGCCAAGCAGGTGGCTGCTGCCATGCTGGGGACAGGCATGCGGCCAAGGGGAGGAGAGGCAGCACCCACCTGAGGGAGGTGCCAACGGTGAGGCACAGCAGGACAGAAGAGGGTACTGGATAGAAATACCTATGCTAGGGTCCCGTTTAGGGTGCACGCTCTGTAGAAGGACCTTTAGCAAGACTCTCATGACAGCTGACAGACAAAATGGGGAAGAAATGAAGGCAAGAAGCCAACCAACGAACCATTAAATCATCCAAGTTACAAGTTGACGAGGATGTGGGCTGGTGGCTGGAAAGATGACATCGGAGGGAAGAGCAGATAGCTTGATTTAAAAGGACAGGCAGAGCTTGGGAAACTGTCAGGTTGGAAGAACAAGAAAAGGGACAAGTCCACGCTACCACCCAACCACCAAGCCGTGGGACTTGAAATGGCCGAGACCCAGAGCTCTGCGCGTCCTGAGAGAGTGAGAGGTGTCATGCAGGAAGTGGTGAGTGGCACCGCCCGCCCAGGCCCTCCGTGTGAGAAGAGAGAGGGAGTGTTTAACGCCGCACGCCCTCAGTACCTAGCACAGTGCTTGAGCAGAAAGTACGGTCCAGGGTGGCCTACTAAGAGCCCCCCTCCTACTCTAGTCCCAAAAGTAACTTCAGAAGCTTTAAGGAAACAGGTCTGGCAGGAGAAAGCAAACAATGTAAGATGGAAAACAGGAGTCCCAGCCTGGCAAGGGCTTATATGGAGAGACCATGGGCAGCGGGAAAATTGAGAGAGGCTGAAAGAAAGTCAATGGGGTTAAGTCCCCACAGCGACCACAGGATCATAGACCAACAGTCTTCCAAGCACTCCAATTTAGTCCCATCACACCACAAGGCAAAGGGAGGCTCTCAGACAGGAGGCTGAGGTTCAAGAGGCTGACAGACCTAATGCGCAGGCCACAGCCTTCTCTGCCAGCCTCTCTCCTGCTCAGAGCTGGCACACCCAGCAGGCTTCCCAACTGGCCTGACACCGCCTTAAATCTTGATGGCTTGGCATACATCCCCATCCAAACCACATCCTGAGCCTGATGGGGATGTGCTCCCATTTACAAAACTGTCAGGGCAGCTGCTGTGGCCACTTAGCTCCCCCAGCACCCCAACCCTCACCTCACTCCCAAGATGCCTGTCCAAGGTCAGAGTCTCTTCTCTCCATCCCCAACCCCTAGAGGAGCATTTGATGACCTCATCATCTGCATAGTGGCGCAGGTGTGTGCCAACAGGGGAGCAAGGGAAGAACATTCCTGAAGAAGCAGCAAAAAAAGTGACTAGACTGAGGGTTCCTGAGGTAGCCTTGAGCCAAGAAACAAAAATTCCTCTTTCCTGGAGACAGGGGGAGTGGGAAGGGGGTCTTGAAAGCTATGGAGTTACAACAAGGCAGGCAGCAGGCACTGTGATCCAAATATGGAATCCACCCAAACTCCCTGAACAGAAGCCTCCCTTCCCAGGGCAAAGCAGGCAGGCTGAGCTTTCCTTGTTCCTCTCTTTCCATTCTCTAGGAGAAATTCAACCCTAGGGCCTTTTTTTTTTTTTTTTTTTTGGCGTTACCTCTGGGTTCTCCTAATGATATTATTATTGAAAATATTAAAATACTTCTAAAGGAATTATCAAGTACTTATCAATAGTGGGAACAGATAAGCAGAAAAATAACATTAATATTTTCTTGAGTTCCTGCATCCTGCCCTGATGAATAGCCTGTGTAGTCAGGAGTCAGGATCAGGCCCTCCACGCAGAAGACCTGTGAGAGGAGGCCTCCCCCTCCAGGGGTCTTCCAAGGTGAGGGCAGAGCCATCAAACACTGACCTTCAGGGAACATAGAGCATAGCCCCTGGGATGTTCTTCTCTCCTGACCATGCTGAACCCCTAAAGGGGCTAAAATCCCAAAGATTACAAAACACTTTTATACCCTTCTTATTATGAAATACTTCAAATTCTTAAAAAATACTACAAAAGACACAGCGTACACAGTTCTATGTTCAACAGGGGTTTACATTTTCTGATATTTGTTTCAAAATCTTTTTTTCTTTAAAGACCTGCAAATTTCAGATACAGGCAAGGCTCCACCCCAACCTGTTTACGTCCCCTCCTTCTAGAATAAGTACTGTCCTGGAGTTGATTAGATCAGCCTCATGCATATTTATGTGCTTTCCCAACATGGTTAGAGGTTTTTTTCTAGCTCAGATGTTTTCAAAGTGGTCCATGAACCACCTGCATCAGAATTATCTGAGAGCTTGCTAACCATGCAGATCCTTGACCCTCCGGGGGTAGGGCCAAAATTTTTCATTTTCTACAAGCACCCCAGATAATTCTGATGCACAATAAAGCTTTGAGAGCCACTCTGCTAGCTTAGGAGTTCAAGCCCTCTTATAACACAAAACCAACAACCACAAGGACCAAAACAGACAGGTGAATCCTGGGAAGGGTGACCCCTACAATTGCTATCTGTCATCTGCTGCCCCATGTGAATAACAAATCTGAATCAGGCTTCGTAATCTTTCCAATTACCCCACTGTCCGGGGTTAGCCTGCTGCTCCCCCATTACTTCCACAGCTCACACAGAGTCACAATAAAACACTAGTGAACATTTATTATCTTCACAGGGGAGGTGGAGGGAGAGAAGAGTGCTAAAAGGCCAACTGTACCCAAAGTCTTCTGTCTGCACCAGCCCACCACTGCCACCATTTGTAGCATGTCTCTGGCACCTTACAGATCATAATGGAGTGGCAATGTATACTACAGTTTTTTGTTGCTGTCCTAATTTAGGAGCTATATGCATTCTTGTCACAGCTTTATTAAGTTATAATTTACAACCACAAACTACACCCTTCTAAAGTGTACAACTCAATGGGGGTTTGCATATTCAGAGCTGTGCAACCATCACCACTGTCTAATTTCAGGACATTTTAACACTCCATAAAGAAACCCCCAAATCTATCACTAGTAACTCCCTACCCTACCTCCCCCAGGCTTCAGGAACCAGTATTCTCGTTTCTCTAGGAATTTGCCTATTCTGAATGTCTCCACATAAGTGAAATCATGCGATATGTGGCCCATTGTGAAGAACTTTTTTTTTCATTTTTACATATACATGTGTTTATTAGGTTTCCATTGTTTTGCCTTCACAAAATTAAAAAGGCTTTAAAATTTAACAACAATAACAATGTTTAAGATAGGGACCAGAAACAAAAACCTCATAAAGAACGAAGACAAATACCTTCAGAAAAGGAATCAGACAATTGCTGCAATGAAGTATTAAGCAATAATAATATTAATAATAGTAATGCAAAGAAAGTAACATTCACATTCACATTGTCAAATAAGAGTATGTCTATTACAGAATGCTTTGACTCTGAGATTCAGTATGGAGTCATCAGTTAACTTTTATTTAAGTCTCAAAAAATAGACAACTAATATTTATAAATAAAAATAAGATAATTTCAAAAAACATCTTTTTTTGTGATATGTGGCCTATTGTGAAGAACTTCTTTTTTTTTTGTGAAGAACTTCTTTCACTTAACATAATGTTGTCAAGGTTCACCAGGTATCAGTACCTCACTCCTTTGCACTGTCAAATAGTACCCCATTATGTGATAGGCCACATTTTGTTTGCTCAACAGCTAACAGGCACTTGGGCAGCTACCATTTTTAACTAGTTAATAGTTAAATTTTGAGGAACTGATAAACTGTTTCAAAAGAGGCTACACCATTTTACATTCCTGCCAGCAATATTTCAGGGTCCCAATTTCTCCACATTCCTACCCAACACTTGTTATTGGAGATCTTTCTAATGATAACCATTCTAAAGGGTGTGAAGTGGTATCTCATTGTGGTTTTTATCTGCATTCCCTAATGTCTAATAACATTCCCGTAGCCAGTGCTGGCTGCTATAACAAATACTATAGATTTGGGCGGCTGAAACAACAGAAATTTATTTTTCAAACATCTGAAGGCTAGAAATCCAAGATCAAACTGGAAAATTAGGTTCCTAGTGAGGGCCTTCTTCCTGGTTTGCAGGGACCATCTTCTTGCCATGTCCTTACATGGCAGAGAGAGGAAGTGAGCTCTCTTGCTTCTCTCCTTATAAGGGCACTAACCCCATCATGAAGGCTCCACCCTCATGAATTAATTACCTCCCAAAGACCCTGTCTCCAAATGATATCACCTGGGGGACTGGGGTTTCAACATATGAATTTGAGGAGGAGGGGAACATTTATCCAGTCCACAGCCAATGTTGAGCATCTTTTCAAGTGTTTATTGAATATTTGCAGATTCATTCTTTAACCGAAGAAGTGAACCCTAGTGAAAAGTGATTCTCCAAAGTGTGGTCCCCTTCCCACCCACACCCCTATCAGCAATCGCAGAGGTCGCATTAGAAATACAGATTCTCAAGCCCTACCCCAGATTACCTGAACCAGAAATTCGGGGAGTGAGGCCCAGCAGTCTGTGTTTCAACAAGCCCTGCAGGAGAATCTGATGTAGGCTTAAATCTAAGAGTCAGTGCTATGGAACAGTGTTTCTTATAGAGTGTTGCCCAGTATTTTAAGTGATACTTGATAAAGAAACTCCTTGGTAAAGTGAATTTGGGCAAAACAAAAAGAAGTCCTTTACTTAGGACTTTTCAGATTCTTTAATACACTCATGATCAATGTGTATCTCCAAGAAAGAAACTGAGTATGCTGCATTTCCCAAAACCTCGTATATGGATCGTCTTGGAGGGCTGGTGTCCCATAGATGTCACTTTGGGAAACAGTCAAGAAATTAAAAGGATATGCCACTATATTCTTTATAAAATTACCTCTGTTGTTAATGATACTCTTGAGATTCGTTCTTTACAATGTCTATACCTTTAGTTATCTATTGCTGCAGAGCAAAACTTAGTGGCTTAAAATAACCATCAGCACATAACATCTCACACAGTAGGTCAGGAACCTGAGAGTGATTTTGCCGGGTTTTTGCTCAGGATCTCTTGTGAGGTTGCAGCCAAGAAGTCAACCAAGACTGCAGACAAGACATGAGCTGGGGTGGCAGTTATCTGAAAGTCTGACAGCTCATTCATTGGCTTTGATAGAAGTTGCTATGACCTTTCATAGGGCTGCCTGAGTAAGCAATCCACAAAGGCAAGGGAAATGTGGCAATGTCTGTTATGACATAGCCTCAAAAATCACATCCTCACTTCTGCTGTGTTCTCTTGGTCACGCAGACGAAAGCTGATCCAATGGGCAAGTGTCTACACGAGGTCATAAAGACCAGGAGGCAAGGATGACATGAACCCAGGCAGTCTGTCTCCACAGTCCATGCTACTATGCCCAGCTGCTTCTCTGTTATATTGACCAAATAAGCCCTCTGATATCCCATTAGGAATGGGTAACTCAAAAGGACCAGCCTCTCTGCAGGGCAGAACTTAGCATGTTCTGTGCTCCCTGCTTGCTGTAAGCATGTCCGTGCTCTCTTGCAGCTGCTGCTGAGCACCGCGGCTTGCCCAGAAACGGTGCTTTTCAGAACACAGGGTTGGAACTGTTCATTAGCTAATTAGGCTGTTCTTAACTAATCTGGGAGATGAGCATCAATTTACTTCTGTTTGTGCTCTCAACAATCCTGATACCACTACACTACAAATCACACTATTCCCTTCATTTCACTGTCCACCTATCCAACTGGGAGACTCGTAACGCCAGCTTCTAAAACCCTGTTCCTTATAAATTCCCCCCACCTTTTTTGTAGGTATATCTTTAATTGCTATTATTATGCCAATAGAATGTTGGGTCTAAAGCCTTAACTTCTTTAAAAATGAAAAATACGTTTTTGCCCAAGAACCTGTTGAATCTTAGGATCCTTAAGACCTTAAGAACATTCTTGAAATGTTTTGCCTGTATAAGGGAAACAAAACAAATCTCTTCTTTCTACTATCTCCCTCATTATCAACAATGTGAAGGCTCTAACTGTGCATAGTGTCACCAGCACACAACAGGGCATCACACCCAGGTAGCAGGTGTTCATTGAGCATCTGAGAGTGATGACAAGAAGGATAGAGACCAAACAGGGACCAAATAGAAAATGTTTTGTTGTTTTTTTAAGAAACATTGGCTATGTTGCCCAGGCGGGCCTGGAACTCCTGGGCTCAAGGAATACTCCCACCTTCACCTCCCAAGTAGCTGGGATTATATAGGCATGTGTCACCACACCCGGCAGGAAATATTTCTGGGGACCTGAAGTCAGGCATCCTGGTTTCTAATTTCACCTTTGTCCTATTTTAACATAAGACCGTAAGTCAAATAACACAGCTTCACCGTACACCACTTTTACATGTGGCTACTGAAAGCAAAGGGCAAACTCTCCATCTGTCTTCTGCAGAGACAAGATGAATTTTAACAGGAGTCTTATCCATTAAGTAATGTAAAGGTTGCATATAGAATATTCAGAGGTTATTGCTCTAAGGAAGGATTTCTATTAACTAAAAAAAAAAGTCATCAGTTTTTTCATGTTACTTTTACTGAGCTCAAGGAAGGCTTTTGTGGGACCCAGGCCGTGGGAGGACGTGTGGGATTAAGAAGTCACATAAGCATCAGTGATGTTAAAGGGACCAGTAGAGACGGGGGAAGGAGACTAGGAATGAGAGAGTCTTCTTCCCATTAGACCAACATGGCATTTCTTGGCCTCAAGAACATACTTGAAATATTTTGCCTGCCTTCCTAAATTCTCCCCCCTTTCGGATTTCCATTCATTAATTTGTTCATTAGCTTGCTTAGTCATTCATCCATGCATTCAGTAATATTTGCTGACTGACTGCTAAGTGCTTGGCACACACGTTCAAACAGAATAAGATATAAGCCCTGCCAGCAAGCCCTCAGCCATCACCTACGTGGTGCTGGAGATGTTGGGGTCAACGTGGGAGTAAACCTGGCCAGGGAGGAAGGGCGTAGGGAGGGACATGGGGAGGAGGCAGAGCCAGGGAATGGTCACTTAGCTGAATAGATAACTGCCAGAGGGATGCAAGGATGGTATACCAGCAGGCCAAAGAGCATGCTCAAAAAGAAAGAGGCGTGAACTAGCATGAAATTCAAGGAACTGAAAGTAGTCTGGGACAGCTGGAGGGCAGGCAGCATGTGGTCGGGTCAGGAGGGACCTTGCACTCGGCTGCAAAAAACAGCAAACCACTGAAAGCCTTTGAGCAAGGAAATGCATAATCATATTGCATTTTATAATCTGTGCAGGATCTTTTTCAAAATTCAGCAGAAGTCTTTTCAGATTAACACTATTATCACTGAACAGATTGTCACTTTGTAGGATTTTAAGACTTCGCTGTTACTCAATTTGCTTTCTATGAGGTGATATCTTCCACTTCCTCTGATTGAATGCCCTTCCCCACATTCTCCTTGGCAAACCCCTATCAACCTTCAGCATTCAGCCTCAAGAAGCATCACCTCTCCTCTGACTTCTTTTCTCTCCTAACCCGAGCACCTACTCCCTCCTCCATGCTCCCAGGATACACTCAATAGAGCATTACTGTAGTGATGTATTCCAACTGCCTCTTCAAAGTCTCTCTCTTCCACTTGACTGTGGATCCCAGGAAGGCAGAGATTTGCATTCTAATTTACATATGCATGCACATTTACATATAACACAGGAAAAAGATTCCATTTATTCAGCAGTATTCTAGTCTTCATTTGTGTGAGTATAAGCAGTACTTTTTTTTTTAAATTTTATTTGTATGAGTTGAAGGGGTACAAGGGCAGTACAGTTTTGTGGCTGGGCTTTTGGTATAACCATCATCCAAATAGTGTGCCTTGTGCCTATTAAGTAATTTCTCACTCCCCAACTGCCTTCCACACTTTCCTGTTTCCAATGTCTATTATTCCATACTCTATGTCCACATACACATATTATTTAGCTCCCACTTACAAGTGAGAACATGAGGTACTTGACTGTCTGATTCTAAGTCTCCAGTTCCATCCATGTTCTCACCAGTACTTTATTGAACACCTGCTCTGTGCTGGCATTGTGCTGGGTATGTATTCAATACAATGCCTCCAAATGCAGGGCAGTATATCTAAGTGTGCACGCACTGTACACGCATACTGGAATAGATCTTCAGTTCACTTAAAGCAGAAGTTAACATCTGCTTCAGTACTTCTGAACATGAGGGATTAAAAGAAACTGATTTTTAAAACCATAGTAACTAATTTATTTACAATCATATCACATGACAAAGTAGAAACAGTTAAAATGGTTTCAAACACCAAGAATTTAATATATAAGAATACAATATGTTGAGCTGGCAGGGTAGGAATCAATTTCTAGAAACCCACAGGTTTGTTTTTTTTTTTTAATTATGTAAGAAAACACTAGGACAGAGCTTCTTATCCAACTACTTCTATAAAATCTTCTGCAGACTGAGTGGAATATAACATGGTAGTGACTTTGCATTCAATCAGCACAGTTATTAGTGCCTGTTATCAGTCAGCTCTGTTGGCTCTGAGAAAAAAAATAGCTGCTATTCTCTTTGTAGTTTTAGTGTATATTTCGGGCACCACACTTTACATGTACTAACTCAATAATCTGCGGACTAACCCTATGAAGTAAGTAGGCCCCATCTGGGTAAATTTTTTTTTGTTTTAAGAGACAGGGTCTTCCCCAGGCTAGAATGCAATGGTGCAATCATAGCTCACTGCAACCTAACACTCTAGACTCAAGCAATCCTCCTGCCTCAGCCTCCTGAGTAGCTAGGACTACAGGGGTGCACCACCATGTCCAGCGAATTTTTTAATTTTTTATAGGGATGGGGCCTCATTATGTTGCCCAGGCTGGTATCCAATGCCTGATTTCAAGCAATCTTCTCTCCCTGACCTCAGACAGTGCTAAGATCACAGGCATGAGCCACGGTACTCAGCCTTCCCCGGGTAAAGTATTCAGTCTCTCTGGGCCCCAGTTTCCTCATCTATAAAATGGCTACAATAATAGGATATACCTCTTAGGGTTGTTGTTGAGGAATTAGATGAGTTTACACATTTAAAATACTTAGAACAGTGCCTAACATTTACTTTCAAACATTAGCTCAGTCTCACCACCACCCTCACTCTTCATGACCGTTGTCATTATCGGCTCATTTTGAATATGAGAAAACAGAGGCTCAGTGAGCTCAGAAGAAGTAGGAGCCCCACCTTCTCCTTCAGACAGGCAAACTGAGCACCTGCTGTGACCTTGGTCTCCTTCCACTAAATTCCTAGAAATCAATTTGCATACACATGTGTACATACAAGAACCACACCGGAAAGCAAAAAAGGGAAACAAATCCTCAGTAGACCAAATCAGACATTACCATAAATCCCCTCTGGACAGAAAGTGCATGCGATCAGATTCCTTTTAAAGAAACCACAGCCTGCAGTCCCCAGAAGAGGATGTGACTGCTCTAAAGGCAGGCACGTCGCCAGGAGTGCTCCTGTCTGCACGTGGCAGGCCCTGGGCTCTGAGAGGCTAGGGGTGACAAACATGGGGGCAGTTTAGGCTAGGGGTGACAAACATGGGGGCAGTTTGGGTATAGACTGACATATAAGCACTTTAATTCCCTCTCCCTTAACCTTGTTCCCCCTCCTTATTTCCTTGGACCAGGCAGCAATAAAGGAAAATCTGTCTATAGATGGAGGCAGGCTGGAAAGCTGGGTGAGGAAGATGGGGCAGCGCTTTTGAGAGGAAGTTCCCACCCCTAGGTACCTGGCCACTAAAGTGACCCACCCAGCGCAGATGTCACCACGTCCACTCTTCATATTCTTTCTCCCTGAGAGCAACTGCACAAACAGATACAGCAGACAGAGGACGACGTTACAATCAAGGATCACCAAGCACTGAGGAACTCTAATACCACAGACAGAGAAAACAGAGCCAGAGAACTTGCATTCAGTGAAGAAGGAGTACCATTACTAGCTTAGAGAAAAGTGTGAGAAGATTGCAAGCATTTAAAAAAGTTACCCAGAAATAGCGCAAATGAAAATTTCAATAACTGAAAATTATAGAAATGATTAAACAGACTGAACGGCACATAGAGCCATGTTCCCAGAAATCAACGCAGAACAAGAAAGAGATGACAAATACAAAGAAAAGGTTCAAAACAGAGCATACACAGAGAGTTTCCAACATCATTTAAAACAAATGCCAGAAATAAAGAATAGGTAAAATACACAGCTATGATTTAATAAAAAAATTAAAAAAAGAATAGGTAAAATGGAGAGAAAGCAATTTAGAAAAAAGTGGTGAAATTCCAAACAAGAGAGAAATAATTCAAAAGCACTTCCCAGCACGGAATAAAAATACAAATCTTTGGATTCAAAAGCCCCCTTCCCAAATGCCATAACAAATAAAAATAAATGGGGGCGGCGCCTGTGGCTCAAGGAGTAGGGCGCCGGTCCCATATGCCAGAGGTGGCGGGTTCAAACCCAGCCCCAGTCAAAAACCAAAAAAAAATAAAAAAATAAAAAATAAATAAAAATAAATGAAAACCATCACATAAAACACATATTAGTAAAATTTTAGAGCACTAAAAAATAGGGGGGAAATGCCAATGTTTCTACAGAAAGAAGAAATAAAAGTTTTCTGAAAAGAAATAATCGTGTTGGCATTAGAAATGTCATCAGCCACAAGGAGAAAAGACAAAAGTACATTGGGTTAAAAATCTAATGATAATTAAATATGTGTGGGGGTGGGTGAGTATATATCTTATTTACCTAGTGGTTACCCTTAAATTTTTAATAGATATTTATTCTGATGGTGCATGACTTTTAAATATCCACAAATAATTTTCTTTTTATCAGAATGAAATCATTATCCCCAACCCCTTTAATGTTTTCATCTTGATCTTTTTTAGAAAAAAAATGTCATATTCACTTTCTTTTGGTTGGATTTATCTAGCGTATCTTTTACCATTTCCTCTATTTTCAATTTTCCAATGTCATTTTACTTAGCTTAGTTATTTAAACATAGGATTAAAAAATTAAATAAAATCACAGGTCTTTGTCTTTTCAAAAATAAGTCTAATCTATTTACCTTTGTTTGACTGCTATTAAGTTAGGACTTAATTCTGCTTTAATATGTTCTGTTTGCCTTACTTTACAATTGTTTCTTTTATCTCCTTTCTTGCTTTTTGACAGACTTTCTGGGTTTTCTTTGTCATTCCTTTTCTTTACTGGTTCTATTTACCTACAGCTTCTATTTCAACCTGTAGAACACCACAGCTTCTTTGGCTGTGATTATGAATTAAGTGTTCATCACAATTCATTCCACAGCTTTCTATATTATGGTTTTACTAACTTAGTAAAAATGTTGTTTATACAGTAACTTCATGTTCCATCAAATTGTATGCATGTTATCTCTCCAAAAACAAAGAAGTTTATTATTAATGCTGAAGTTTTTAATGGCTTTTGTAATAGCATTCACAGTAATTTTAATGTTTAATCTTCTACTGAAGGAACTTCCAAAACCTTTGAGTTCATGAATCAGATGAAAATATTGAGTAAATTATTAAAATGAATTTGATAGTTATTATTTACTTCCTTTTAAGGCTGGTCACTATAAGACTATAAAGAACATGTGTCTTAATGGTGAAGCCTTAAACATGCAACAAGATAAAATAGGCTTCTACTACTGCCACAATTCAACATCGTCCTTGAAGTTCTGGCTAGCGCAATAAGATAAGATAAATATATAGTAGATGAATTAGAAAGAAGTACAAGAAGGGTTGTTTGTAGCTGATATAATTTTCTACACAATCTAAGAGAATCTACTAAAAAATAACTTTAATTAATGAGAGTTTTATGTGATAATTGGATATATGAGAGTTTATATATGATATTATGTGATAACTGGATAGATGAGAGTTTTATGTGATAAGTTTCTATAAGTTAGCAACAGTCTATTAGAAATGGAAAGACATTCATTCACTCACAAGAGCAATAAAATTATAAGATACACAGGAAAAAATGTAACAAAAGATGTGCAAGTCCTAAATGGAAAAATCTCCAAAGCTGTAATAGGACCTAAGAGTAAGTATCTGAGGAAAACTCAAGACTGATGAAGATATGGAAAGATACTGGTAAGACTCAACATTGTGAAAATGTTGATTCTCCCCAAATGAGTCAGTAACTCCATTGCATTTCCAAGCAAAATCTGAAGATTTTGATGACTTAATTCTAAATTCATAGGAAACCATAAAGCCTAAGATTAGCCTATTCTAAATAAGGAGGGGAAGATTAGCACTGCCTGTTACCAAAAGGCATTATAAAAATATAGTCATTACTAATAGACAATAGGACAGAACAGAGAACCTCAAAACAGATAACTTAATATAGGAACTTGGCATACAAACAGAAGTTGGATTACACACAAGTGGACAAAAGATGTACTATTCACTAAATAGATGTGCAAAGCTATGGAAAACTATTACTAGTCACTAAATGGATGTGGAAAGCTATAGGTATAATTATACCTTACACAGTACATGCTAACAAATTCCATATGGGTGAGAGACATAAATATTACAAGCATAATTTTAAAATTATAACAGAAAATACAATGGAATATTTTTATAACCACCTTAAAAAAAAAAGTGATTAATAACCAAACTGCCATATCTTCATCAGAGTCTTGAGTTTTCCTCAAACACTGTCTCTATCCTACCTTCTATGATAAAATATGGAGTCTGACTGCCTAAGAGGCAATGAACTTAGTTTTTAGGATTTAATATAACAAAACTTATTTTCTTTAGCCAGCTTCCAAAAACCAGGACATATTTAGGAGTCTCAACTTTTCCCTATAAAATGAATAATATTGACAGGGTTTATTGATAGGGAATGTCACTCTTCTACAACTGGACATCTGTCCTTCATCCCTTGCACACAAGTATGTGTAGTCTTCAAAGACAAGGAAGATGTGTAGCGTGTCTGGTAACCAGGTGTTCTCCATTTTCAATGAAGGAGGTACACAAGGAGATGATTTTTGTAATAGCAGGGAGAATCTCGGCTAAGATCCAAAGGAAAAAATGTCTCCTGTCTGGCAAGGCTTAAAATGCTGTAACACAAAGGAAGGACAGCAAGAAGATATCTCCTTTCCTCAAATGCTTTCAGAATCAAATCAGCCATCTATCTTGGGGAGAGAGAATAGTTGGCTTAAAAAGGAAAATCCTAATTCATTGATTAATTTGACCAAAACCAGAACCCCTGGTCTAGAAGGACTGAGAAGCATACACCCATAGAAAACTTTGTTCATCTGGAAGAAGTTCCAATCCTCTCCCTCTAAGAGAACATGGGGGAAAGATGGTATGCACCCTGCTCTATCCCTGGGTCTGCACAGCCCCTCCACAGAGCCAGGGAGACAACTCTGACCTTTCATATGAAGTGCTCCTGTCACATGTACACATGCCACATCCTGTGGCCCCAGCATATGGGCCATGAATCATTCACAAAGCTTCTGAATCAATTATTCATCCAAACCAAAAGACCAAACACTTTGCTAATGGTCCAGGAAGGGGAGAGGGGAGAAGAGAGACTGATTTAAAAAAAAAGGAATCTGTGTCATCCAAACAATTGGCTATATTAATACTTTATTTTAAACCCAATAACAATAACAAATACACAAAGAGAAAGAAAACAGTCACCATTTCATTAATTGGAAAAGTAAGGTGGGCTGTCTCAGGAGGGCAGAAACCTACCAGCCTCCCCAAAGTCCTGATCAAAGGACCCCATTCTACATCACCCCTTTTTCTACTTCAGCCTCAGCACCCACACACTCACTGCTTGTGGGCCTCAGGTTTGGTTATGGCCTAGATTTTTATTCCTGCAGTGTGGGCTCAGGAGTGGGACACCCACCTAGGTAGGGTATGGCTAAGCCTGGAGGATAAGGCATGAACTGCATTGTGCTCACCCTCTCACCCCACTCAGCTCCAGAGGCAAGTGTACACAGACCCTCGCTTCCCAACCCTCCCTTGTCTCACATTTATTGGAGATCTGAGAATATCAAAGTTCCTGGGGCCAGGCGCAGTGGCTCACGCCTGTAATCCCAGCACTTGGGAGGCCGAGATGGGTGGACTGAGCTCACAGGTTAGAGACCAGCCTGAGCAAGAGTGAGACCCCATCTCTAAAAATAGCCAGGTGTTGTGGTGGGCACCTGTAGGCGCAGCTACTCAGGAGGCTAAGGCAAGAAAATCGCTTGAGCCCAAGAGTTTGAGGTTGCTGTGAGCTATGACATCACAGCACTCTACTAAGTGTGACAAAGTGAGACTCTGTCTCAAAAAATAGAATACCCAAGTTACCTAGAATAGGAAAAGAAGAACAATGTCAATGAAGAAATGAGAGAGCCATGAGACTAACACAGAAGGGACACAGTGCCTGCTTACGGAGGGAGATGCAAATCACAGCTAAGTGGGTACAGAGCAGGTTGACTGTCCCCTGAGAAGCCACACAGGTCTTGAGCTTGTTCCCGTAAGACAGAACATCATGGCAAAAACTGGTGAAAGGCAGGAAGGATATAAACAAGGCAGGGCAACAGCAAGGCAAAGAAACAGAGCAAGAGGCTTTGAGATCAGACAGGCCTGGCTGGGGTGAAGGAACCCCAGGTGACAGCAATGAGACAGCAAGGCCACCAGGCACTGGGACAAGGAAGAAAAGAGCTGGCAATGGAAGTCTGGAAGGCCGTACATTAGAGCTGAAGAGCTCCTCCTGCCACATCAACAAGGAAAAAGTTTGTCCAAAGGTCCTTTAGATCAGGAGAAAGAACTGGAGAAAAATTATTCACTCAAACACATGACAAGAGACCACAGCAGGGATAAACTTGAGGGTAGAAGAAGTTAAGTTGTGAAGCTCTTGCAGTGAATGGATCTACTAATGATGACCTAGACAAGGGGAGAGATGACAGAAGGAGGCAGGGAGACCAATTCTCCTTGAGGGTTGATGAAGACATCAGGTACAACAGAAAAGTCTAGATGACAGGAAAGATGATAAAATTCAAACAAATTCTCAAGCTTGTAGATTCTTGAGAGATCACTGAACAGAGGGGTCCTTAAATGTGGGCCACAGGCTCACTTGATAAAAGATACGAACCCTTTCTCTGGTAGGAAATGCTCTTACATACAAACTTATAACATCATGGCAAGCAATGTAATATTCGCTAAAGTTCATCCATCCAAACCTTTCAGGCTACACGTGAATAAACTGCAGCCAGGACTATTAGGCGGCTCACCTTGGTCCCTCTGCAGACACGGGAGGGTGGGGAGCAGATCCTCGTATTCCTGACAGACTTCAAGGTCTTTTTCCTTTAATCACACAGGCTACTGATGCCACTGATAAACATGATGATGTTGGAAAAGGTGTCATTTTACCATTCAAAGAGAAAACATCAAGAAGGTAGAAAAAAATTAAATAAAAATCAAAGTATGAGAAGTTACCGTTTCTGGAATGTCCTTTTGTATTTACTCAAAAACAAAGCAAAACAACAAAAAGAAAAACTTACACTTCTTCTAATCCCTTGACATTTTTGTTTGTTGTTTGTTTTTAATATATGATTAATTTAGAGAAGGGAATTCTTGTCAAAAATCATCAAATACACTATCTTTCCTCCCTCCTTTCACATAAATACAGAGACGATCATCTCAGCTTGCCCTGCTGGGAAATGGGTGTGCCCCCAAAGAGCAAGCCAGAACCATGAGTAACATAAGGGCTGAGTCCCAGTCCTTTCTATGATAAATTCATTTTGAAGTGTCCATCCAGGCAGGGGGACCAGTAAATTCTTAGGGTTTGAGTGTCCCCAGCAGAGAGAAAGTCACTTTTGGCCAGGGGTCAGGGGTTAGAGATCCTAATGAGTTGGGGAGAAGCAAAGGCCACTTCCCTCAGAGCAATTTACAGAAAGACAGGGCAACCCAACTCTGGAGCAGTTTACAGAGACAAGCTAAGGTTTCTCCCAGGAAGGCAAAGGCCTTTGAATCCTTTCAGCAGAATCCCTGATAAAGAAAGCGAGCTGCTAAGGAAACACAACTGCCACGCTATCTGCATTCAAGAGTTCTTCCTAGGATAATATACAGTATGGAGGACACAGATGAAATATAGATGCACATATTCTTTGATGCAACTTCAAGCAGGAATAGATTTGACCCACTGGCAGACACACGTATGGACAGGTCATAAACCATAAGCCTGTGCCTACCTTCTTCATGAGCTGCAAAAGTTCTTATTATTCTTATTTCTTAGTCTTTCTCTTCTCTTCCATATTACCTCTCCAGCCCAGCAGCTCCCAGGAACACCATCAAATTTTAATAGGTTCCCTTCTCCACTCCACCCATGGCCTGAATATAGATAAGTACATAAGGTACACCTATGACTCCTTCTACTGACAAGCAGAAGAATGGGAAGGAGAGAGACAGGGGAAAGCACCAGCAGCAACTAAAGTACCAGACACTTTCATGTATGCAATTCCTCTTCATCTCTTCAACAGTCCTATAAGACAGTATTGCTATCTCTTTTTAAATTAAGACTCAGGAAGGTTAAGCAGCGGCTGCTACAGTCATACCACCAATAAGGATCAGTGCCAAGATTCAATCAATTCTGGTCTGGCTGGGCTTTCCACTCCAACACACCCTCTCTCACTGGAATTGATTGAGTTTGACTGTCAGACTGCCAGCTACACATCAGCATTAAAAATCTACTATAAACTCAGCATCAAATATAAGTACTGTGTGTACGCGCATGCTCACAAGCCTGGGAAGGAATGGGAAGAAGGGGAATAAAATGAAAAAGATAAAAAGGTAGAGTCTCCACCACAAGAATTTAATGACATAGTAGATAATTACAAGAAATTATTTTAAAAGATCATAATCAGCACAGAAAAAAATAAGGAAAAGAAAAATAAATAAACAGTATTATGAGGTTTAATATGTAGGAAACATAAAATAAAGGAGAAAAGTAAACAAATCTTTTATTACAATAAACATTAATGTGCTATGTTTTCTCAAAAGAGAAAGACTCGAATAAGTTATCAGAAATCAATACAAACCACACACACCAATCATGGGATTGTGATTATGTAAGCAGCAAGGCATGGGAAGTAAGCAAGGAAATAGGAAATAAAAATGGATCTAACCTGGAATGAGAATTCACAAAAAGGTAAGGAGAGAAAAACAAGACCACATACATTAGCTTTCCATTGTTACTGTTCAGACCCCACTGATGACTGTACCTTATAGATTTATACTCATTTTATTATCATTAGATCAATGTAATTATTCAACTGTACTTTAAAAATTCTATCTTAGGGCAGCACCTGTGGCTCAGTGAGTAGGACACCGGCTCTATATACCAAGGGTGGCTGGTTCATACCCAGCCCCGGCCAAACTGCAATATATATATATATAGATAGATAGATAGATAGATAGGTAGATATAGATATAGATATATAGATATCTCCGGACATTGTGGCGAGCGCCTATAGTCCCAGCTACTTGGGAGGCTGAAGCAAGAGACTCACCTAAGCCCAAGAGCTGGAGGTTGCTGTGAGCTGTGATGCCACAGCACTCTACCAAGGGTAACAAAGTGAGACTCTGGAAAAAAAGTCCTGAGTGTCTCCATCCATTTGGGCTGCTACTACAAAAAATCATAGATTAGGTGAAAAGATAGAAGTAAAAACTTCTTTCTTAGATAAACTAAGAGCTCTGACTACAGATCAAATATGAAGTGATTCCTAGACCATGAAGCCTGCTAAATAGACTGAATATTTGTATGTCCCCAAAATCCATATGTTGCAATCTAATCCCTAGTGTGATGGTATTTGGACATGGGCTCTTTGGGAGTTTATTAGGTCATGAGGACTCTACTCTTACATGGGATTAGTGCCCTTATAAAAGAGATCTCAGAGAGCTCCTGCAGCCCTTCTGCCATGTTGAGGACACAGACAGCTTTCTATAAATCAAGAAAAGGATCCTTACAAGACACTGGATAAGCCTTGATTATGGACTTCTCAGCCTCTAGAACCTTGAGAAATGAATTTATAAGCTACCTAATCTTTGATTTTTTTGTAGTAGCAGCCCAAATGGATGGAGACACTCAAGATTTAGTACATTCTAGGAGCTAGTGTGATCCAGTACTAGTAACAACAGCCTACAAATGCAAGGGCATCAACTTCACCTCAACTATATCAAGAATTTCTGTGTGGCATAGAGTAACTCAGGAAACACATTTGCTCATTCTGTGCCTCCCTTTCCTCATTAATAAACTAAGGAATAGTAATAGATACTATGTGTATTTATTGAAAATCTACTATCTGCAAAGCTCTCTTTAAAGTGCTTTACAAACATATCAGTTAATTGTCATAAAATTACACATAAATATCCTGAATCTTTAATTTCCCAATGAGGAAACTGAAGTTCATAGGCTAAATAACTTGCTCAGTTTCATAGAGCCAGAATCAGACTTCAAATACAGAACTCTGTAATTCCAGATCCTTTGTTCCTTTCATCCTGCCAGGCTATCTTGTGTTGTAACTCTAGCCTATTTTAAAAGGCTAAATGGACAATATTACTAAAATGACTTCAAGATCAAAATGCTAAAGAAAATTCAATAATCTGCTGTCCTTTTAATCATCTTTAGTAGAATACATTTTATCAGTAATTAAAACCAAGCAGTAAGTTTCATATTCCTGTGGATAGATTGCAACATACCAACAGACACATACTTTTTTACCTTTCTTAGTTAAGACGCATCAGGAATTAAAAAAAAAAAAAAACATCCAGAGCAGGCAGCCAGTGGGACATACAAGTTAGGTGGGCAGTACAACATCATGGTTAAGAATCCGGGCTCCAGAATCAGACAACCTCATGTGAATCCTGACTCCGCCAACTGCTAGCAGAATGATAGGGGAAAATTACTGAGCCACCTTTGTCCTAGTTTCCTCATCAAGTGGTGATAATGATGATATCTACTTCATAAGGTGTTGCAAGAATTAAGTATAAAAACACATCAAAATGTTTACTGCAGTGATTAGCACTGACCATCAACTATTCATTAAGCCAGCAGTACTGAATAACCAGGTAGTCCAACCTTTTGTCTATTCTTCTCCTCTCCGCCTCCTGACCTGGCATCACTACAAGGGCCAGGTACTGAAGTAAGGAGCCCTTTTGGGTGGGCACGGTGGCTTACACCTGTAATCTTAGCACTCTGGGAAGCCAAGGTGGGAGGATTGCTTGAGGTCAAGAGTTCAAGACCAGCCTGAACAAGAGCAAGATCCCATGTCTATTAAAAATAGAGAAATGAGCTGGTCATTGTGGTGCATGACTGTAGTCCTAGCTACTTGGGAGGCTGAAGCAGGAGGATTGTTTGTGCCCAGGAGTTGGAGATTGCAGTGAGCTATGATGATGCCACTGTACTCTTATCTGGGGCAACAAAGTTCGAGACTCTGTCTCAAAAAACTAAAAAAAGAATAAAGGAGACCATTTCTAGACCATTACATAGAAAACTCATATAAATGTAAAGAAGGCTAAAAAATTTGGGCAACGCTTTCTGAAACTTGAAACCAAACTGGCCTCTTCCCATCAAAAAGGATAGCTTTCCTGGATTCAATTACGGAACCCCATATAGACAGCAAGTCATAAACTGCAGCAAGGAGCAACATAATGGACATCCCCAAGGACCACTCCATTACTGTGGTCACAATAATAAATCCTTTTCCAAAGACCCGTGACAATCATTTATTTACGACTAACACTAATCTATTTGCTGTAGCTATACACAGCACAAAATCAAACTTCTGATTTCAAGCTTCCTTGTGCAAGCTAAGGATAAAAAAGGCATTCGTAAACTGAAAAGCTAGTTTCCCCTCTAAAACTGGTGCCTGATTTTGCATTTTTCGGCCACAGACTTTGGAGTTTGATGGATGTTAACCAGCAGTGATGTCCAAACTGACATGGACATTTTATAAATAGCCTCAGCTGGCTGACTACCTCTGGGCTTTGCTATCTTGTAGAGAAAAAGACAAGCAACACAAAAATAAAATGAAATCAACCATTTGTTCTCATTCTTATCTTCAAAGCTTGATCGAAAGAAGTAGCAGAAAGGGTTCAAGGGCTACACTCCACCAGCATCTAGCGTGTCAGCATTACCATGTTAGAGAAGAATGAAACCACATTCCCAGGGAACTTTCATCTCACTTTCATCTCATTCTGTTCCTGCTCCTCCTGCTGCTCATCAGTCCTTGTACGAGGAAACCACTCAATAAAAAGTGGATAGATGGACAAACAGAAAGCTGGATAGCTTATTTATTTATAGCACATTTATTCCTAGTCTTTTATCTTGATCAAATGGTGTTGAACTAACATTAAAATGATCTCTCTGCATCAGACTTAAAGCCCCTCGAGGGCAGGTATCTTATTATTTATCCTTTCAGCTCCAATACTTAGTAAAATGCTTTGTACATGCATAGTATTTCTCGAATCACTGGAAGAAGCGCCTAATTCACAACATGCTCTATCTATGATGGCTTTTAACCAGAGTTGAATTAGGATCCAGATTCAGCATCATGATGTGTCATGGGCTTAGGGAGCAAGGAGAAGAGAGACATCCCATAAACAAGCATGTGGGTTGGCTTGATCTTTTGACTATTGTTCTATCAGGAAAATAAAAATCATAATAATCATATAGCAATGTTCTCAGCAAAACATTTTTAAAATAATTTCTCTGCTGAACATCAAAAATAAAAGCCCACACACTCATCAATTCTTACCCATTATGTGAATCAGTAGGAGATGCCTGGAGTGTGATCTCAGAGGGCAGGGACTATGTCTCTACTCTGGGCAGGTTAACAAATCTTTTAGCATATAATGGGCTAGATTATACAGTCTTTAGACTGGGTTTTGGTACAGCTCCAAGAGGTTAAACAAAATTATAGTTGAGGGGCAAGGCTAGAAGAAGACAGGAGGGAAGAGAGGAGTTCTTTGAGGACTTTAATTCCACGTCCCAGATTCTGAACAGACACGGGAGTTATTCAGGGAAGTTGTTCCAACTTCTTAACAGACATTGCACCTCTCCTGCAAATCTGTTCACTTTCCCTGTTTCAAAGCATTCAATGGCCTCTCACAAATATCCGTGGAGATGCCACCAGGCACTGAATGATGTGGCCCCCTGCGTCCTTTCCAACACCCTCAGGTTACTATCCCAGTAGGCCCTGCGAGCCTTCTTTCTGTTTCCCAGATCTGCACACCTGCCCTACCCTCTGCCTAGAGCTCTCCAAATCCTGGCCCCTTCTCCCTTCTCTTCTCATTCTTGCTAAATGCAACTGGGTCTTTAGCTGTCAGCACCACCTTCCATTTCCAGGCCCTCCTCCCCTCAGAGTAGGATAGCATTCCCAAGAAAAGTTCTCCTCACACTCTAACACATGTCTTTTGCAGCACTTTATATACCACTCAATTTAACTTTAATTTAATATCTGTCTTCTCTGCTAGACAGCAAGCTCTACGGCAATGGAAACCACGTCTCTGCCCACTTCTATATCCCTGGGAGTCAGCACAGTGACTGCACACAGGATGTGCCTAATATTGGCTGCCTCCCTCCTTCCTTCTCTCCTGTCTTCTCCCAACTTTTCCTATGTCTTCCCTGACCCCACAGTTCAAAGTTTCATCCAAGGGTATTAGGCACACTCAGGCCTGAGTGGGCTTTATCCTCTTTGTCTCCCCTTCACCCAAAGTTTTGATGAAGATTCAATAGCAAAGATACCCAAAACCCAATTAGTTTCTGCTCAGTTTCAGTTTGAGTCCCCCCCTGTGGCCAGTTACACAGACCTGGACTAAGGAAGGACCCGCTCCCCAAGGACCAGTTGGGCACAGGAGGATGGTGGGGCAGGAGGTGAGATGCCAGGGACCCCACAGTGATGTAAATCATTGTGAATGCGTGGTAGATGTGACCTGAAATAGGAAGCAGCTACACCTGTCACACCTGTCACTCTGCCTCCCAGTCAGTCTTAGCGTTGGAGGCCACACAGAAAAGTCGTGGCCTTGAGGTCCCTTCCTAACCATTCCATCTCCAAGGCCCAGGCTCCTGACGGAAGAGTGGCAAGTGAGAAGGAGGAAGATGAAAGACGAGGGGGAGGAAACCAGCGCTCAGTCTTCCTCTCAGCTCTCCTTGGGTGAGGACAGGAGCTCTGAGCAGGGCTCTGACTGGACATCCCTGCTCAAGGAAGAAGGCACTGTCTTCAGCGCTCCTTGGTAACATCCAGATGAGGGAGAACAGGACCAGCCCCCGGGGACCTGTGTGTGTGTTTTGTGGGCCATGAGGAGGGCAGTGGGGAGAGCACAGAAGACA
This sequence comes from Nycticebus coucang, assembly GCF_027406575.1. Classification (NCBI taxonomy): domain Eukaryota; kingdom Metazoa; phylum Chordata; class Mammalia; order Primates; family Lorisidae; genus Nycticebus; species Nycticebus coucang. The sequence continues at coordinate 80,573,371 of NC_069789.1, forward strand.
TAGAAAGGAAACACAAAACACATAGGCATCTAGAAAATGTAACATGTCCATTGTTAATAAAGTTTAGAGGTCATTTTATTCTAGGAATTCTTTTGTTCTTACTGATAGTAACTGCAGGAGATTTTGACTAATTTGATGAAATTAGATATATTACTAAAAGGAAATAAGATACATCCTATTTTCAAGTTATAATAAACTTCTCTCTGGAAACAAAATAATAGCTAGTGGAATATTTTAAATGTGCCATGGTTTCAGAATTTGCAGTAGGTTTCAGTGAAATTTGTTCCTGTGGTTTCAGGTTTTATAGAGATAAATCACTATTCCTAATGAAGTCTACAGAACCATAGTAGTTTGAATACTTTTTTTTTTTTTTGTAGAGACAGAGTCTTACTTTATGGCCCTCAGTAGAGTGCTGTGGCCTCACACAGCTCACAGCAACCTCCAACTCCTGGGCTTAAGCGATTCTCTTGCCTCAGCCTCCCGAGTAGCTGGGACTACAGGCGCCCGCCACAACGCCCGGCTATTTTTTGGTTGCAGTTTGGCCGGGGCCGGGCTTGAACCCGTCACCCTCGGTATATGGGGCCGGCGCCCTACCCACTGAGCCACAGGCACTATATGCTGTTTTTTAAGACACTCAGGTTGCTTTATGTGTATGTTAATATTTATCTTCATAATATCACTGTCTTGGAGGGAAAAGGTATGATTGTTCACTGATTTGGTTTTTGTTTTTTTTTTTGAGACAGAGTCTCATTAGATCGCCCTTGGTAGAGTGCTGTGGCATCACAGCTCACAGCAACCTCAAACTCCTGGACTCAAGCGTTCTCCTGCCTCAGCATCCCAAATAGCTGGGACTACAAGCGCCCACCACAACACCTGGCCATTTTTTTTTTTTTTGTAGTTGTCATGGTTGTTCAGAAGGCCTAGGCTGGGCTCAAACCCACCAGCCCCAGTGCATGTGGCTAGCACCCCAACCACTGTGCTACAGGCACCAAGCCGATTGATTTGATATCTTGCTTGGTCATTTTTCAAAACACTTTTGGGACAGAGGCTGTGCTGTTCAGTAGATATAGCATGGGCTTTGGAATAGTTGATAATAGAATAAAAATGGCAGTTCCTCCCCTGAGCAACTAATTGGCCTTGAGCAAGTGACTTAGCCTATTTGAGTTTTGGGTTTCTCATCTGTGAAATGGAGATATTATCTGCCTTGCCTTAGGTTTCTATGTTTAAAATAATACACACCAGTGTCCCTATAGTTTATAAAGGCTTCTACATTTAAAATAAGACATCTGAGCTCCTGGTTAAATGGAGCTGCCAGCATCAACACCAGCATCAGTGTTATCCTATTTACTTGTCACAAGACCTGTGGAGGCAGCTGGGCAGCAGTTACTTTCATTTCATGACATTTCACAAAGGAAACCAAAGCTAAGACAGTTTCCCTATCACCTGGTACCACAGAGAACGTGTATCAAGGGCCAGGACCTGAACCGAGAGCCCCTGAATGGCTCAATCCACTAGATTCGACCCTGCTTCCAGGTAAGTTGCACATACATATTCCAACCAGAGAAACAAAGTCTTATTTCTGAACACCCTCAACTTGATGGCCAAAAATCCAAGCAAGAAGCTACAGATTCCCACTGCCAGGAGCAGAGGAGCATAACCACAAGAAAGTGTGGAATCTGGAGGTACACAAACCAGGACCCAAGCCCCAGCTCCCCACACCCCATGTATAAGACCCTGGACATACTGCCCAGCACCTCCCTTTTCTCTTCTGAGAAAAATATGGTAAGGGAAAGCCAGACAAAGTTATCGTTCTCCAAAATCTAAGATGCAGTGACTGTGCTCTAGAAACCTGAGGTTTAACTTGTCTCTGCATGTTCTCTCTGAAACCAGCACACCCTCTTCTTCTTCTCAACATCCCCACTGCCCTACCTCACGCCTTCCCTTTGTGAACTAAAATAAAATCTTAAGGCTCCCCGTCGCTGACCAACTAGACCCTCTCTTGGCCAAGGGGATCCCCTAAAACTGAATGACTAGCCCTGGGGAAGGAGATCAGACATGCCTCATCACGTCTTCCCCGCCTCCTTAAAGATGTCCTTGGACTCATTACCAGGCCTAAGGCTGTGCAAGACATACCTTTAGGTCCTCAGTATATACAACAAACCAATTGAGTCTGGGCCTAGTCCAGTTTGTCTCTGGTTAACAGATCCCCATCTTAATTCAAGCATTCCTTTTTGCTGACTCTTGGTCTAAAAGACAAAGCCTAACTCTTTCAACCACTGTCACCTAAACAATCTTAAAGCCATCTCTAACCTGTAAGCTCCTGCTTTGAGATGTCCCACCTTTTGGGGCCAAACCAATGTATGCCTTCCACATGTTGATGTATGACTTTACCTGTCCCCCTAAAATGTATAAAACCAACCTGTAAACCTCCAACACCATGTCCACTTGCTCAAGGTTTCACGGGGTTTCACGGGTACAGCTCCGCATCACAATCCTCAGAATAAATCTCTTTAAAATTCTTTTGCAGAGTAAGGTTTATTCTCTGTTGACACCTTTGGTGACCAGTCTGCACTCACTGCATCTGCCAGTTACTGGCTACAGTGACACACACACTAGAGCTGTTGCACTTTCATATCGATACAAGCTGCGGATATTTACAACGTAGACACAAGGCACAAATCTCCACCCAGGTGAGGCATATTTTGTCCACAAAACAGACACATAAACACTCCCTTTAATTCTCCATTTTACCTTGTAAATCCATAGAATAGACATTTATGCTCTCTCCATCTCATGCAAACATGCCTCGGATTCTTCACGCCTACCTCCCTCTTAAACACACACACACAGACACACACACACACACGCATGAGCGTGCACGCATCTAACTGCCCTAGAACAGGAGCTGCAGGCGCAGGAGGGTGGTCTTGCCTGATTTATTTCCCTGTATGACACTTAGTGAATGCAAAACCCGAAGAAAACAAAAAACCCCAAACCAAACTACACAGGGATTTTGAAACTTCTTTCACTTTTTCTGCCTTTTCCTCCTTTTTGTTGGTACCAAAGCCAGTTCCCGCCCCACTCATTTCTCTCCATATTAAGCTCTGTCAATGCATGTGGCTTTCCCGAAAGAGAGACCCTCCCCACATCAAGGTCTTACACTTAGAACATAGCAGGTGTTCAACAAATATCTGTTTAGTGAATCAATGATGCATCTCAATATAGGGAAAAAACAGGTATTACCTACCACCCAAGGAGTAATTCCAACTCAAGTGTTCACCAACTACTAACTGGCACTGGTGTTGGGTGCCCCCCGAGGGAACTAGGTTAATCCCAGCATAGAGCTAAGAAGAGTCTTTTAAGTGTCACGTTTTCTCTTTTGCCCACCTCTCCCCCAAATCAAAATTCTGTGTTCTAACCGTATCTTTTCCATATTCACCCATCTTAGGAGAAATGCAGTGGGAACAGAAATAATGTTCTGATAAAAGGCGATGCTGTGAGTACCATTTGTGCTCCCACAGCACAGAGCTAGAAATGAAGAAACAGCCGGGAGGAGGAGGCTGACAGAGGAGAGTCACCAACTACCGGCAGAAAGAATGGAAATACAGCAAAGGCTAGAGGGCTGGCAGAACTCCCCCATCGGCTTCTGCTGACTCAGCCCGGCTGAGTAGCCCTGAGACGCTCTCATCGCCCCACTCAGCCTCAGTTTCCCCATCTCTCCATGAAAAGCCTTCATGCCTCTTCCCTTCACCTTCCCTTGCTTCCCACATCCCCACTTCCCTCACCTCAAGCAGAAAGGACAAGGAAGAGACAAGTCTGTACAACCCTGCCAGGCTCACTGGCACAGCAATGCTGTATAAATAGCCTGGGTTGTTATACCATGCTGTATTAATGTCCAGTGCTATCATACCAGGCTGTAATTCGTACCCAGTGCTCTCTTACCATGCTGTATTAATACCCAGTGCTATCGTACCATGCTGTATTAATATCCAGTGCTATCATATCATACTATATTAATACCCAGTGCTATCATACCATACTATATTAATACCCAGTGCTATCATACCATACTACATTAATAACCAGTGCTACCATACCATGCTGTATTAGTACCCAGTTCTATCATACTCTGTTATATTAACACTCAATGTTATCATACCATGCTGTATTATAAATAGTCCATGCTATCCTACCATGCTGTATTAACACCCAGTGCAATCATACCATGGTGTATTAATACCCAGTTTTGCATACTCTGCTCTAGTAACCAGTGCTGTCATACCATGCTGTATAAATAGCCCATGATATCATACCATACTGTATTAATACCCAGTGCTATCATACTCTGCTATATTAACACCCAGTGCTATAGTACCATGCTGTATTAACACCCAATACTATCATACTATGACCACAGGGATCTAAATCAAGCTGGGGGCTGAGGACTGTAGTCACAATTCCACCCCCATATTCTCAGCCCAGAGACAGTGTGCCCAGGGGAAAACTCTGTTTTCCTCGATCTTCAGCTGCTTGGGAAACGCATGTATTAGGGCGGCCTCCTTACAGAAAACCCTCTAAAAATACCTATCAATATATATTTAGCTCCAGATATCATCCTCCCACCAGCAGACTTCAGGCTAAACCATTCTGTGTGTGCCCCTAGAGAGAAGCTGGGGCTGGAGGACGCCCGCGCCCAGCACTGCTGCAGCCTTCCCTGAGCTTTGCACTTCCCTGCTCCCACTTCCTCGGTCCTTCTTTCTGCCTGGGTATGCACCCACTGTTCTTCTAAACTGCAGCTAAGGATGTGGAGATGGCTCCATGCTCTTTGCTATGCCTTTCCACAGAGCTGATTCCAGGGTAAAAAAGAAAAAGACTCCTGCAGCACCCAGAATGGGGTAGAACTCAGCATTCTACCCCCTGTCCTAAGCCTTCAGTGGCTCCCCACTGCCCTCTTGTTGAAGTACAAAGTCCTCAACCAACTGGCCCCTGCCAACCCCTCCAGCCTCATCCCTCACTATTCCACTTATCACATTTCCAGAAGTCTCCTATGGTCTGCCTCTTCCTCTCTCTCCAGGCCCGCACCTCCAAGCTTTTGTGACAGCATTCTATCTCACAGAAAATCTCTGTTCTTTCCCTATCCTTCTAAGTCCTATCTAAATGTTACTTCCTTCGAGTAGCTTCCCCCAGTACCCTTCTTCTGGGTTCTCATGGCACGTGGCCTCCCTCCCCCTACTGGGGGACACTGCCCCAGCCCAGCCACACGTAGCACCATGCCTGTCACGCTATGGGTACCCAACACTATCTCTTGAGTGACTGCCTGAGCCCTGGGGTAATGACCGTGGCAAGGAAAGGAGATAGAGCCAGGCGCGGACATACCTGCCCACTCCCCAGAGTTTGCACCACGTACCCCACAGTGAAAGGAACAGTCAGAGCAGGTCGTCCCCTGTTACAAAGCTGGCAAAACTGAAGGCAAAGCATGTCTTGAACTGATTCTCATTTTTTTGATGGGAAAACAGACAATATCACCAAGATTTCAGAATAGATTTGTAATGTCACCATACTTTAACATACAATTGAAAATAAAGATTTCCTAGGTGAAAATGGATGGCTTACTTCTCACTACTTGGCCTGAACCTAAAGATGCACTGGGGAAATAAGAAGAGAAGGCCAAATTGCTCCCGTAGCACAGAAGAGCAGGTGCCACGGGTGTCGTCACTGAGCTTGGGAGACAGTGTGGAGCCGACACCAAAGGCAAACAGGCCTTTTTCAAACCCTGACTTTACCATATGCCAATGGGCCTGGACAATAACCAGGCCTAATAATTCTTACCTTGTGATACCACTTTTAGGATTATATCTATTTATAAATATATGTATTTATAGAAGCCTTTGGCATCTAGTTCAATAAATGGCAACTTTTATGCCAAATGCCTGGTGGTGCAATTCAGCTGCTTTCTCCTGACGCTCTCCCCACCCTGTCTCCATCACTCTCGGAGGTTAAGTATTCAATATTCAGCCCTGCCCCTTCCCCATTACCCAGGAAGCAGTTCCCACGAGGTAACACTGACAAATGAGCACACAGCCCCAGATGACTGGAATCTCGGTACCTCTTCATGGCCTAGGGACTGAGCTCCCAGCTTTCATTTCCCTAACAAAATGACCAGAATGCGAGCAGGCTGGGAAGATACAGTTATAGAAAAGAGAGACACAGATACTATCCGGCTCTGCCAGACCCAGGCTGCCCTCAGCACTCACTTTTGTATCCTATAGACAAATGATTCAGTTCAGCGAGGGCTGATGGAGTTCTGACTATCTGCCAGGCTCTGGGCCTATGAAGATGTACGGAGGTCTGAGGCACAGCCCTCTCCCTCATCTCTCTGTTGTTACCCATGGTTTAGGAGTGTCCTTGAGTTTTTAACCTCCCCACTCATTTGCCCTTCTATTCCAGGTACAATATCTTATTATCAAGACTAATACATAATAGTGACTTCAAATATTTAGGAATTCTCCAGGTGGCTTGACAAGTATTTAGAAATAGCATCTCCTGAGTTGTTCCCAATGCAAGAGAGAGCCCAGTTTCTGTAAGATAAAAGTTTGGTAAAAGAATGGCAAATTCTACTGTCTTTTAGCAGAAATGAGAACATCTTAATAGAACTTCCTTCTGCTTTCAACGTACTAGTTTTTCTGAATTATTGAATGGGTGAATGAATGATTGAACAAATAAGCCAATTAATGAAGAAATCAGCTGGAACCTCTGATCTAGTTTCTGTGCATCAAACCATGCTATTCCTCCAGTTAAGCAGCATGACTCTTGACCACAGAGCAGTGAGTGTGATTCCAAGCCCACAGAGGGAAGGGTTAGTATGGGCACCTGGGGCTCCTGTCCTCTTCAGCACACACATGAGCCTCAGCTTGAGCAGGGCACATCCGCCTGACTATGCATCTCCCTGAGATGATCCCACACTGCTTCAAGGGGACCAAAGGAGCATGTAATCACAGTATGTTAGATCCAGAGTCCTTGGGGTTGTGAGGAATGGATGGTGTGGGAAAAAGAGTGTCAAAGAAAGTACCTAGAGCCAGAAGAAGTGAGATTGGATCCAATGCCACTAGCAAGTCACGTGCCCTCTCTGATCCTCAGTCTCTTCATCTGTGAAATGAGGAGAGCAAGATCCTTTCTACGGGATTGTAAGGACTAGACAAAATAACACATAAATGCACTTCCTAAACCATGAATGCTCAACCTGCAGCCTAACCACACCAATGGTTAGAAGGTCAGAGGTGGCAAGTAGAGTGTGGTGACCCAGGACCCCCCACCTGCCTGTCTCTCAGCCAAGGTCAATGAGAGTAGTTTTACACTGAGCCAGTTGTCTGAGACCTCTGCACCCACCTCCCCATCCTCCCCTCCCAGCACTGAGACTGAGGAGCTGTGCAGCCTCAGCCCCGAGGCGCTGTCGTGCTCCAGTACCTGTCATTCCTCTGTGCACAAGAGGAAAATGGGAGGTGACACCTGGAGATGAAGTGGGAAGGAAGAGCTGTCAGCAGACACTGCTGTGGGTGCAGGTGCCAGGAAGGCAAAGGGGAATGCTGGGTGGCCTGGAGAGGGGCCTGCACAGATCAGGGCTAGAAACATCAGCCCTGGATCTGCCATCAAGAAGCAGCTGATCTTGGGCAAATGACTTTTGCCTTCTGCCCTCCACCCTCCCTGAGGCCTAGATGACCTATCTCTAAGCCTGCTGCGCCTGCCCCACTGGGCTGGAATCACAACATACTTCATGGAATCTAAGACCCCAGCAATTGTAAGATGCCCCCAAATTTTATGTGGAAGGAAGGAGGGAAGGAAGGAAGGAGGAAGGAAGGAAGGGAGTTATAAATTAAACAACATCATGCCACTATTGTAAGGCACAGGTTAATTTCAAAGTTGTTCCAGCATGAAAAATACACCTCTTAGAAGTGACACAGTGTGGCGGAGGAAAGCACTGTGGAATGTGAAACTAAATATGATCATCCATTCCTATAGGATGAACTGCAACCCTCAGCCCCTCGACCCTTCAGCCAGGGTCTCCAAGGTGAGTGCCAAGCCCTTTCCTATAGCACATTCCAGTGCGAATTAAGGAGAGAGAAAGAGAACAGTCCACCCTGGGAAGAGGGTTAAGCAGCAGTCTGGAGGAGGGGCAGGTGCAAGCAGCATCCTCCCAAAGCCAACACACAGAGCCAGTGAAGAGCCACTAAGAAAAGGAGGGCTGTGTAGAGAGGGCAGAGAGGGGGCAAGTGGGCTGGCCAAGCTCAGTGCCTGCACCCACTCCCATGCGCCCCGTGGATACACAGGACGGACCCTCTCAGCTGTGCTGATGAAAGGGCCCAGCTGCCTCCTACAACTCTGCTCCTCTAACCACATAACGACCCTCATTTGAACACAAGGATTACTTGTCTCTTGTAAGTCTTCTTCTGTCTAGTCAAGTGGTCCAGTTCTTCCACCTCCCCTCACCCATCACAGTGCCCAGAACCCCACACCAGAATGGCTGGACTCTCCTTTAGAAGTACTGTGACCTGCCAAATGCCTTAGAAAACATGACATTCCAAAGATGTACGTTGGAGCATCTTTGATAAAATTTATCATAGCAAAAACCAGAAAGCAATCCAAGTGTCAAATAACTGCAAAAAGGAGAAGCAAGCTGTGCACATCTGTTTAATAAACTGCCGGTCCGTCGTTACAGAGTTTACTAAAATACGCAGTAACATGTAACACGCTCACACAATACTGGGCAAAGGCAGTGAAACGACAAGCATTTAAAAGAGAGCTTGGTGAGGGCTGGGAGGAAATATCACAAAATGATCATGAGTTTTGCTTAATTAGTGAACAGTTTTTTTTCCTTCTCTTGACTTTTCTATAATGAACATAGTATAGTTTAAAATAAAACCAAATGGACAGGACAAGAAATTTCAAATGGCCTCTGACACAGGACTGAGCAAGACCAAGAATTTACATAAACATAATGAACAATACACATTACAATACTTTTCTTCTGATAGAATCACAACATTTCTAGAAAGCTCAGATTCTCACATAGGCCTTTTCTAATGTATTATATATTATTTTCTTTTAAGGACACTTGAAATATCACCCAATGTACTTCTGTACGTGGCACTTCTGTAGTACCATGTACCAAGTGTATTTTCATATATAAATCACATTTAAAATGCAGTAGTAGACTTAGAAAAATAACCTCCAGAAAATCATTTTGTGAGGCAACAGATATTTTTAAACGTGCAGTCAACCCTACTTATCTGTTCCCTTCAATCCCTATACTCCCGTCTGTTCCATTTTCAGCATTTTCTCTTCCACTCAATCCCAATTAGCATGGAGGTTAAAAATATGAGTATTGTGTCTATTCCACAAGATAGTAAAGCAGAGGTGATCCTTCCCAAGCCTTACCCTTCTCAACCTCCCCCTAACTAGTCCCTGCGTGAGTTCCTCTTTCCTCCCCTCTCCTCTTGGCCAGTCATCAAAGTGGCTACACATTTCCCCCATCCTCTCCATTCTTGGTCACTCTCTTCTTTTCCCCAGAGGTGTGAGGTACTATCTGCAAGGCCCCTGATAAGGCCACTTCCAGACCATACTGCTTACTGCCACATCTACACAGGCCGGCTCACTGCTCCGGTAGGCACCAAGAGCCATCTGACACTAAGACCAACCAAAAGTCACAAGAGCCCAGGGCAGACATGCCCATCACCACATTCCCCAGGCCTATCACATTTGCTGTCAATGTCACTGGGTCAGCCCAATGTCCTTGTACTATATTTATTTCCAAAGAATGATTAATCTTATATTTAACTAAAATGCACTGCCATCGTATATGCTGCCATGACACCGAGTCAGCCCTAATGCAGTATTACTATATTAATTTCCAAGGAGTGATTTATCAAATGTTTCAACGTGGTTCAATGTTACACTATTAATAAATCTGCAAATCATAAAAAGTTCTGTGTTAGGACATGAGTCTCAAGTATCAGTTTGGAAAATACACCTGGGGTTTTCTCTGGCCCCCCAAAGAAACGGCTCTGGACGGCATCTTTTGGCCCATCTCTTGGGGGTGCCACTCAGCCTAGGGAAAGCTACTTGCTCTAGCAAAAAGGCTCACTGGGAAATGTCACCCCACCCAGAGAAGTGTTGTTTAGCATCCGAGCCAAGCACAGAATGAAAAACCAGAAGCAGCAAACCTGAGAGTCCCGAGGCCTCTGCCTAATGCCATACACATCTCCTCTTGGGGAGCTTCCCTAGGGCCCAGCCCTGGGGGAATCTCAACCTGAACTCTTCCTCTTTTCCTACCCACAGACACTGCCTCTCCACCCTGGGTTCCCTGCCCAGCCACGTTATAACACGAAGGCCCACATGCAAAGAAGGAGGGAGAGGAAGAAGACTCACCCGCTGAGGACCACAATGAAGTCCATGACATTCCAGCCGTTGCGGAGGTACGAGCCCTTATGGAAGATGAACCCCAGGGCCACAATTTTTATCCCAGCTTCAAAGCAAAAGATCCCAATGAAATATGGTTCTGTCTTTTCCTGCGGGAATAAGGTGCAGAGGCACCAGTGAGGGGAGGCCTGTGCTTTATCAGATGCAGACAGAGGCCCACCCAGCCACCTCCTAGATGTCTGTGCTGGGCTGTTCACATGTAGGTGGGAAGTGAGGGTGCTGAAGGGGACCCCAGGCTGGGACTTGCAGAGTACAACAGAGCATGGGAGCACATGGGGGGCGGCTGTGAAACAGGACAGATCTGGGGGTCACACCCAGGGTCTAGACTTCTTCCTCAGGAAGGTCCCTGTTGATCCAGGCTCTGCCCTGAAGGAGTCTCCACAGAGGTGGAAGGTCATCAGGCTGGATCCACCCACCTACACTTTGGATTTTCAGCAATCTGTTTGCTCTCTGTAGGGGAGTATGTAAGACCTGTGACTCATTTCTTTAAGGACAATACGGACGTAAGCATTTAGGAAGTTCATAACCACAAATACACACAAGCTCAGAGCATCCTTCATCCTCCCACGGCAGAAGTCCCTTAGGAAAGAGGTGCAGAGCAAACCGGCCCTGCCTGCTCTTCCTTCCTGCCTGGCCCCCATGCAGTGTATGTGAGCATTCACCCAATGGGGTTTATCAGTAACCTGTTCCTTGGTTAAGAGCAAACTCCTTACAGACCTCACAGAGAGGAGGAGAGAGAGGAGTGTGATAAGCCTAGTACAAGGAAACCCAGAAGACGCAGAGAGCAGGAAAGCGAGAAAAAGGGAGCACATACCAGTCTCCGGGACATTGGGGTCTTGTCATCCTCAGGAAGATGCTGCTCCAGGGCCAACACGATGCAGTTGGCAATGATGGTGGCCAGGATCATATACTCAAATGGCGTGGAAAAGGTGGAGTTAAGGAACAAATTCACCAAAGACACAGGCAGGCAGTTTCTGATATGGCCATGCCCATAAATACACAACCTTTGTCAACCCACACTGTGTCTGTGCAGTTTGCGGGATTTACATTAACAAACAGGCAGGCAGGACAGCGGATGGCCCTCAGCACAAGAAACCACAACCATAAATGACTGGTGTCTGAACACAAGGCATCCTTTCCAAGGGAAGGAAGTATGTAGCCAACAAATAATATAGTTAGGCGTATAGCAGACACTCCAGACACGGAGCAAATTTAATGACAAATCCAGGAATTAACCCAGGACTGAAAATGGAAGGGGGAAGAAGAGAGAAAGAAACCCAATAATGCCATGGCAGGGGCCCCCATTCTCTCTAGGCTTCAAATCACTGGCTTTGTAACAATGTGTAAACAAAAATCCAGCTGCAGCCGCCTGTTGCTGTCTAGGGACACACATCTGGAGACCCCTCTTCTAGAATTCAGCTCAACTGAGCAAAAGAAGAGCCCTTGGAAAAGAAACCATTCTCTCTATGCGAGCTTCCTTCTGCTTTAAACTCCAAGTCAGAAAAATACTTCATGGGGCCAGGAGAAGCTTGCTTTGTCCCTCCTTACGATCCCCAGGAAGTATCTATAGGAAGCAGAGCCTACTCAGCCATGAGCCTGAATCCAGGATGGTAAAGCCCAGGCCTCTAGGAACCAAACTACAAATGAATGAATTCAGGCATTTTTATGTTACATTCTTCTGAAAATAGGTAAGGGGCTCCCTGTGCTCTATGAAAACCAGGGCTGTGACACAGGTGCCAGCACCCGGACTCCTATGGAGGTCTTGCCCCAACCTCACAGGGAGATGGGGGGGACTGTTAGAAAACAGAAAAAGGTGAATCACCAGGCCCAGAGTTGGCATCTGGGATTTCATTCTGTAACCACTGTCATGACAACAAAAGGCTATTGTAACTGGTCTTGCTGAGCAGGAATCTCTGGAAGATTATGGAATCTGGCAGGAAAGGAGAGTAGAAGATCTTGCAAAGTAGAAGGGAAAGGAAGGGGCCTTTTTCATCTCCCCACTCACCAGGCTGGCTGTGTCTGACATAGGCCTGGAGCCCTCCCCAAGGAGCACAGAGGAGGGCAGGTCACGACTAAACCCCTGATACCTCTTCAGCCATGACACTGAGGGTGTCTGAGGAGGGCGGGGCATGGCGCACTCTACAGGCAGAGGTTTGCAAGGGGATGTGAGCTGCCATCAGCTGCTGTGTCCTGGTGCCAGCACAGGAGGCTGCAGGGGTGAGCCTGGCAGTGCCATCTCCTCCCCATCACCTTGTACCCTTGGGTCACACTCATACTCCAGGACCTGGCTGGCCGGCCTTCCTTGCCACATACCTCCAACACTTACACAGCACCCAGGCCCCAGGGACAGCTCTGCTGGCCTCTGCTGCCCTGTGTGGCTCAGCCACCAGATCTGAAAACAGATAGGCCTGAGGCCCTCAGAGTTAGCCCCACCTGCCACACCTGTGCTTGACAGCCTCATTGCACAGAGAGCCCCTCAGCACCCCGACTCCTCCTCCTCTAGCCTCTCTGGGTGCCAAGCTAGGCCCTGCGGGTACACGGCCAGCAGACACACAGCACAGACGCCCACCCAGCTTGCACATCAAGCTCAGGCACACAGCCCCCACCACCACCACCCCCCGGGCCACCAGTGCTCACTGTACACAGAGGCATACTCCCCTCTCCCACCACAGCTTCTAACCCGGAGCCCTGAAGAAAGCAGAGCAACTAGAAATCACACTGAGACCCAGGGTCCCTGAGACTTCTGAACAGCCCTAGGGGTGCTGGCCTGGGGCAAATGCCAGAATCCCCAGACCCATCTAGTAAAATAAAGATGGGAAGGTGGCAAGAAGCAGTGGCTGAGAAACCCACACGCTTTCCTGAAAACATGCCAAGGGGATAAGTCCAGAAAGGGAGCTGAGGACAGGCCTGTAAGTCGCTGCAAATGACGACAGAAGGTGAGGGCAGTTAGGGCAATGTTCCCAACGTACAGGCCAGGAAATACCAGCACTATGGGAACCTGCCATCAATCCACAAGGGAAAGACCAGATGAGTTAAGCAGGCTGCTCCCCAGTAGAGCCTCTTGGATCCCTTAATACCATTGTACACACCACACACACACACACACACACACACACACACACACACACACACACACACACACACAGCATTTCCCAAACTTCTGCACCATGTAACTTTCTCCAGAGCATCACTCTTGGGAACAGTGTTCCCAGGAAAATACTTGGGAATCCCTGATACATGGGCAGTCCCCAAAAGTTGGAGAGGAGGACCAGTGGCTCTGAGTGGAGTGAAATTAGGGTCTCTTCCATGTCAACCCCTGACTTTGTTCCGAACAAAAGTGTTCACATAAGTGTGGGGCTCACTCCCTTGGCCGGAGATGCCCCCCCTGCAAGCTCAGAAACCTGCTCAGCATAGCCAGGGAGCCCAGAGGTGAGACTGGGAACAAGCAGCTTCTCACTCAAGCTGCAGACCACTCAGGCTCTCTCAGGTCTGGGTGGGGTCTCTGATAGTCTGATGAGACGGAGTCTTCTTGCCCTGAAGACCCGGAGGTGATAGGCACAGGAGATGAGCTCTTGTTGTGGCTCACACACACAGCTCCCAAGCTTGACCCACCATATCCTCTTGGACTTGGCTACTCTCCTGCTATCCCCATTCTCTATTCCAACATCCACACTGGCATTTTCCTAGCTAGATAATCCAAATATACCACTCCCTGCTAGGACTTTTGAGTTCAGTTAGCCCAGAACATCTATGTGCAGATATGTGAGTTTTGTTGGGGCACAGGCTGGACTAGAGACGGTGTCGCCATGACCACTGCAGGATGCTCAGGGCAGGAGAATGGTTCTTGGCCCAGGTGCTGCCAAGACAACTCCCCATGACTGGCCAGGTATCTGGAGGCTGAGAATTCATGAGGTCTCAATGACTGGTACTACCCCAAACTCTGAAGGCTAAAGGTTGGGAATTTGGTACTTCGTAGGTTCTGAGAAGTCTCTTATTCCCACTTCCTCTTCAGCCAAACCCTCTACTTGCTGCCTTATGTGTAAAGATCATTCAGAGCAACAAAACTTTGGCTTAATGTTTTGGGTTTTTGGGGGTTTTTGTTTTTGTTTGTTTGTTTGTTTTTTGCTTAAAATTAAAACTGTTCAGATGCATATACCCTTGAGAGGGATGTCCCGTTCAACGTTATAGATCCTCAAGACCTCAGGATGAACCCATGCCTCGGGTAATGAAGAATTTGGGGTGAGACAGAAACTCAGGGGTCTGTGGGCCAAATGAAGGAAATGATAGCATTGGGGAACTCTTGGGGGGGCGGTGAGCAGGAGAGAACACCCAGTTCTCCCTGGGCCCCAGTCAGTCTCCTCTATAAGCCCTTTTCTTTAACCTCTTCTCCATTTCCCTTTCTAAAGAAAGCACAAGAGACAAGTATTTCTATCGTTGTGCTTTTGCCACCACCTGCACCTTTCCTCTCCTTTCTGGTCATACATCCAGACCAAGCTGAAATGCCACTTATCTACAAAGATTTCTCCTTATGCTCTGCACCCACATCGTGTAATTTTATTATTTTTTTCTCCTATTTAAATCTCCAAGGAAGTAGGCCTTGAAAGCAGGCATCTCATTCATCTGTCCACTGGCAGTGCTTAGCAGAGCCCCTGGTATACAGTAGGAGCTTATTCAATGTTAAATGCAGTGTGAATAAATGTGAGGTGTCTCTGCCAAGGCAGCTTTCTAAACAGCCATTATAAAGGCAGGGTTTTGTCACTCACAATGGCTCAGGCTGGGGCTCCTGCTCATCCACTCCCACCTGGTAGTTCACTCAGAGGCGCCATGCCCATTTCTCCTCAGCAGCAAAACTTCAAACCCAGCAGTGACAGCTTTGCTACATCTCTAAAGGAAAGAGTCTGGATGGCCAATAATGGCCCTTTGGTTAAGCTAGTAGTAGGCTGAACGCAGACATGACTTGGAAAGTCCCAAAAAGCTCCAAGTCACCATATCCTCAAACAGCACCTCCCCACCATGGCAATCACAACCAGGGACAAGACACAAGTCTATCCAAGACCCTGACTCCTCCTGCCTAGGAACGCAGCAACTCCCATGACACTCCGTGCCTGACACAAAGCATGTTTCAGAGGAGAATATCTGTCCCTACTGTCCAGATTGTGTTTTGAGATCTTGAACAAATGAAGCAGTGATGAAGCAGTGATGGAGCAGTGAGGCATGGGAGCCTGAGGGCAGGGCCTGGCCCGTCTCACTCAGCTCTGCATCTCTGGTGCTGGCACCATGTGTGGCATGCAGTGGGCTCCAAGGAACTATTATTTAATTAACTAATTAATTAATACTGAGCTGATCGATGGCTAGTGTAAGGAAACTGGAGCCAGAGGCATCTTCAAAAAGGTGCCCCATACTCTCTCTACACTGGATACCTATTTGAACTTTCTGTACTGTACATTGTGGACATGCATTATCTATTTTTAAAAAGAAAAAGAAAAAAACCCAGCATGTGTGGAAGATCCCTTTAATGTTGAAAGAGAGAGAAGAAGAAGAAATTCTGTCTTGCTGGAAGGATAATGAATTTTCTCTGGGCAGTAGGATGATTTTCAATTTCAAGTAGGCTGGTTTGAGTGTTAGAATGAGCATGCATTACTTCATATAAAATCAATCAATTAAGCATGCATTATTTCATAATTATAAAATAAATCAATTAAGGCTATATATATTCTGAAAAAAAAGAAAAAAACCAACACAAAAACCTATCCTGCCCTGAGGGCAAAGAGGAAGGTGACAGTCATAGAAATCTCAGAAAAGATTTCTGAGTGGATCAAATGCAAGAGAATAAAGGGACAAGACCAAATGAGGTAATGACCATGAAAGTACTTTGAAAGCCACAAAAGGCACCTCCCCTCCCAGATATCTCGCTGCTCACTAGGGGCCTCATTTCTTAAACTTTCCTGGCAATCTCCCCAACACCCCTTCGCTCCTCTCTCCCTCGAAGCCTGTTAATGAGGACCTATGTCATTCCAACTCTCCCTCTCCTGTCTCACGGCTTCAAGACAATCATTAGGGAAATGATAAAAATAGGTTCATTTATTGATTTATCTCCTTTACCCAACCCTCCTTCCTTCGAACGGTTGACTTGTTTCCTTAGCAACACAGCTAATTTGAGCAGTGCTGCTCAGCCTGCACACCTGCCATTTGTTCACTTCCTTCCTAAAGTGCAGAAAGCTGGGATAAGTGTGGTGGTGCTGGCTCTGCAGTCAACAGTGCCTGGAGACCTCCCTCTGCCAGACCAGCATAGCCTCCTCTATCCCCACCTCTCAGGTACAGACCAGCAGGTGCGGGCCTACAAGGGACTCAGTCAAGCCTCAGACAGCAGATATTGGGTCCCCCAGGGCAAACATGCATCTCTGTCACCACCATGGGGATGACCCTATACTCTTCTGCACTCAGCTGTTCTTCCCAGAGCCTATGGCATCAGAACACTAAGGGGACTGTGCTCCTTAGGGCCACCAGGGACAGGCCAGCAGACAGAACGCTGAGCCCTCTTCTGATTCCAGGCCTAATGGAGAATGTGCTTTTGTGGGACCAGCCGGTGGTCACTCAGGCACTTGTAGAAACTCTTGGACGAGTTCAGAAGAGGCCATAGCCTCAGGGAGGCCTGCCTCAGCCTCTTTTACTCATCCACCCCTCCTCCCAGACCTAGAACAATCTTCCCCCAGGAAGATTTGTCCCCGAAGAGTTGTAACAGTCTCTGAGGTCTCTCTTTCCACCCATTCCTTACCTGCACATAAACATTATCATTCTAATAAGTGGATGTGGACTCAAAGACAGTAACCAGGAAAGGGCCTTACCTAGTCTGTGATTTTTTCAAAGCACTACCCCAAAGAGACACATTAAATATGAACAATAGTGAAATACAGCTTTCCAAGATTTTCATCCAACTTCTCTTAATAGGGGAAGATTCAGAATCTTCCTTGAGATCTGGAATGCAACAGAAGAAATGTAGCATTGTTATGGGAGACCACAACCTGCGCTCTCACTACAAAAGCTGTCCCAACCCAGTACTTAGGAGTCAGGGGAAGGCTACCACCATCCAGTCTCACAGAACCACAGAAGAAATAGAAAGGAATCAAAGCCTAAAATGGTCCAGGAACATGCAAGCAAGCCCTCTGAAAACAGTAAGGTAAGACACAAATGTAGAGTCACTTTCATTATCCTACTAAATCAATGTTTAAGCATCTGCTGTGGCTTGAAGCTTTGGGGAAAGCATCTGTTAGTGGTCACAGCCTCCAGGAATGAGCTGGCTGGCTGCAGCCATGGGCTGACATTGAAGAGACCCACCTCAACAAAGGGTTTAGAAGAAAATTATGGTAATGGGCCTCTGGGTAGAGAGCAAAGACATTTGGCCAAGACCTTCAGGGAATATGGAAAGCACATCCAAACACCAGTCCCCAGAGGAGGATATATGAAACTGATGGCCCTGATGCATTCTCTCCCAGTGATTCGAAGGGACATTAATCACACCCAAGGCCAGGCCTAAGAACAGGAAGGGTTGAACCAGCACAGAAATCTGGCTCCAGCTCCTACAGGCCCTGATGAAAATGCAGTGAGATCATGCTGGTGAGATCATATCCCTCCCGCCTGAGCCCACTGAGAAAG
This sequence comes from Nycticebus coucang, assembly GCF_027406575.1. Lineage (NCBI taxonomy): Eukaryota > Metazoa > Chordata > Mammalia > Primates > Lorisidae > Nycticebus > Nycticebus coucang. The sequence continues at coordinate 80,591,497 of NC_069789.1, forward strand.
ATACATCTGTCCTGAAGGGACGAGTAATATGAAAGAGACAGGACCTTGTGCCTTCAAACTCAGACACAGTGACAGTTACAACCATGGCTTCAACAGAGTGTGTCTGCATTCTTCGTGGTCTTCCTCACCCTTCCTGGAGGAAGATACTGTTACAGGAAACTCTGCCTCTTCACCTGTCTATACATGCTGTGAGTGCAATTCTTCAACCCTTCATAGTCTGAATAGAAAATTCAAACCAGCACTATGATAATACCTGGGGCCAGCTCCCTTCCTAGAGGGTTTGACTTTTCTCCCAATGATGGTATAAAGTGAGAGTGAGCATAAGGTTTCAAAGATGGAGATCTAAGAGGGCTAAAACCTCTCACAAGTGGGCGGCGCCTGTGGCTCAATCGGTAAGGCGCCGGCCCCATATACGGAGGGTGGTGGGTTCAAACCCGGCCCCGGCCAAACTGCAACCAAAAAATAGCCGGGCGTTGTGGCGGGCGCCTGTAGTCCCAGCTACTCGGGAGGCTGAGGCAAGAGAATCGCTTAAGCCCAGGAGTTGGAGGTTGCTGTGAGCTGTGTGAGGCCACGGCACTCTACCAAGGGCCATAAAGTGAGACTCTGTCTCTACAAAAAAAAAACCTCTCACAAGCTACTGTCCAGCTATGGCCAGGTGAGAGGGCCCAGGTCAAGAGATGAGCCATGGTCCAAGGAGTCTTGGTCCAAAGGTGAATGTGTTCTCTTGTGGGTCCTTCTGGACCTCTTTACACTCACTCCTATAGCTAACCTGGCAGGATGTGGCATTGCAGCCTGAAGGAGACCAAGCCAGAAAAGGGAATAAACAGAAGAGACTGTATTCCTGGAGGCTCTGAGGGGTTACCAATGAACTTTTCAATTTCCTAAAAATGAATGTTAATCTCTTGAATTTATCAATGGATGGGCCACTCTCGTACTCAGGGTAAGTTCTACCATGAATTCCATTTCCATTTCCTTTCTCAGTCCTTACTTTTAGTTTCCAGTGTCTACCCCAGGCTGAGCAACAGGGATGAACCAGACATTATCCTCAAAGGGCAAGAGGGCTAAACACCTGTGCTTCTCCACGTGACAGACGTCAGTGCACAACTCTGGCTACAACCCTGGAAATCCACACTGCATCCCTTTGACCCCCAGAGCAGGAGAAACATACTGTTAACAAGCAGAAAGACAAGATAGAAGGTTCCACATACTCGATATTCTCCCATCATTATCTCATTGTTTTCCTTAGTGTAACTTTTCTCACTGCCCAACCACATCCTAAAAAAAAAAAAAAGATCAGATTGAAAAACCAAACCCCTTTTCTTTTTTTAAGACAAAACAAAACAAAAATGTACCATGTGACTTCCAGCTTTAACATCAGTTTTTTAACTTTGGTTTCTATGGTGGTGGGATGCAACCTGCCATCACCATGACAACAGCTGCCTCTGTTCAAATTCACCATCTGACAGGCAGTCCTGAGCACACACATACACACCTCTCTCCTTCTTAATCTCTCTCCCTCTTTTTCTCTGCTGTCAAGAAGATGGAAATGCCATTACACCTACTTCTAAAGACTTAAAATCTAATGAATGAAAAACAAAGAAAGCAATATTGAGAATATAACAAAGAAGCCAAGAACCCCCCCACCAAAAAAAGGCCTTTTGTTTGCCAGAAGAGCCCCACTGCTCTATTACGGAGGCCAGAGGACTCATTACTCAACACAAAAGGCCACAAGTATGGCCCTTTTAATGCTGGCTTTGAAGCCACATCCAAATTCTCCTTACCTTTGGACCAAAGAGCTCTCATCTGACTCCCAGTTCACTGCCCTCTACATAACATGACGGAAAGGAAGGGCACAATGCTGCTACTTTGCTGGGTCAATTTCAGACCCCAGCCCAGATTCCCAAAAGTCGGAGTGTGCCGGCTCTAAGGAATCAAGGCAGCACTGGCTTCCCTCCTGCTCTCACCGTGTCGCATCCCTTTCAGCTACAGTCAGCTGGATAAGTCTTAACAAATTCCTGTTATATTTCTAACTGCAGCCTGGACTCAAAATGCTGTTATTCGACACTGTTTTGATGATCAACAGACAAATGACTGAACACTACAGAAGCGAGAAGAAAGAAAAGGGGAACATTAAAAACCTCCAGAAGAAAACAAAACAGCAGTGGGAAAATTACCTGTTTCAGGAATCAGAATTTGTGTTTTGATGACACTCTCATGAATCTGAGCCCATCTGGCAGCAACATGCGTTTTAGTAAAGCAGTCTGTGAGCAGCAATCAGCAGCCCCTCCCAAGACTACACCCTACTTTGTATCAACACATTGGCATCTCAGGGAATCATATGGAACTCAATGCATAAAGAAAGTGAAAGACTCCATAAATCATCTCTGGAAGAATTTTTGTTTTCCTTTGAAAACTCTGCAACTGTACCCCTGTGTTCAAAGTCACCTACTGAGCCTGTAAATCCACCCACATGAGAAAATGTTGAAGGGACTAATAATATTCAGCTTGGAATGGGAAGACCTGAGAAAGACATCATAGCCACTTCCAAGTATCCGAAGGGCTAGCTCATAATAGAGGGCTTAGAGCAGTGGTTCTCAACCTTCCTAATGCCATGATGTATTTTCATTGTTACAAAGAGGTCGTGACCCACAGATTGAGAACTGCTGGCTTAGAGGTTTTCTAAGCTATTCCAGATGGTAAGACTAAGACCCAAAGGGTGAAATGCCCAGCCATGGCAGATCCAGGACAATGTAGAAAACTGCCACTGTTCCATCAGTGAATGATGTTAAGCAGTAAACCAAGTCCTACGCTAATAAATGTATAACACCAGGGAGAAAAGTTCTGATGCATAGCATCTGCCAATCTCTGGGATATAAATATTCCAACTTCATCATGGAACTTGGAATCTGGAAGAGGCATACACAAAGGAGACGGAAGAGCCAGCACACCACTTGCTGTAACTTCGGCATCTCTGGGACATTGTCAAGGACATTGAGAAGGAGATTGCTGCATTTCATGGCAGTTGTGCTGTGTCCCCTCATGTGCATACAGGGGTAACTAACCACGAAGGAAGCAAGGTCAATGAGTCTTCAGTCACTTGCCCCAGGGCCTGCTGGGTGAGCCTCACTTACTCTGCCCTTGAGCCAGACCTACGCTCAGGAAGACAGGAGCATCACCCTCATTGCAGAACGCTGTTACCTATGCAGCTGGACATGTGCCAGAAGCAACCACAGGTGAACGGTTGTGCCAATGCAGTGAAACACAAGAAATTAATCATCCCGATCTCTCAGGCTGAATTCCAGGATACCCAGGAGACTCTGGCTATTTCATCATAGCCCGCAAGAGAACTGCAAGGAATCCGCCAAGGCATCTGATCAAAGCACTCGGAAAAGAAACAGAAACAAATCAGGTAACAGTCTCACCTCTTACCCTAAAAGATCTGTGAATCTAAGCCTTGGCTAAACTGTAGAACCACCTGGAAAGTTTTTTAAAAATTAAAGCTACAGGTAATCCTATCTCCAGAAATTCCGATTCAATTTGTCCAGACTGAAGTCCAAGCATCAGCCATTCCTAGAAGTTTCTAGGCAGATCCTAACGTGAAGCCAGTGAGAAGAACACTGCTTTTCCTGCTGGAGGCCATGAAAGCTAATGCTGTCCTCAAATCAGGTGAGAACAGTGGCAGAGACTAGAATCACCGAGGCAGAGCAGTGAGAACTGAGAGGCATCCACCTTCCAGTCCTAGTAACTACCCCAAGGCACTCATTTCATAGCTGTACCTACAGGGACCAGAGAAGGAAGGAGACTTTCTTCAGAGCCAGGGCTAGAAACCTTCCTGGACTCTCACAACCAGGCCCTAAAAGGTTTGGGAAACTATTATCAGAACAATCAAATAAAACTCTCTGGTCTCTTGACTTAAAATGAGGATTTTAAAATAAAGAGATTGATGGACTTGAGTTTATTCCCTCCTTCCCAGGCCTACTCAGTTGTTCTCAAAGAGCACATCTCAAGGTAGTTCTGAATAGTTTACCTTTCTTAGGGTCACTGAAGAGCCCAGCAAACATTCTGAGACAAGCTGTCTGAACATGCACGCATCCTCCCATCTGCTGCAACATAGCTTTGTTTTTACAGTAGGTAGAAGTCCACTGCCATGGAGCCCTGAACTATCCTTTCATAAAGTTCTCTAGCAACACATTTGAGAAAGGAGAATATTAACCATTGTTTGGAATCAGTTTCCCATTCTCAATGAATTTGCTTCACCTCTATAAATCATCTTTTTTTTTAAGAGTTGGGGTCTTGCTATGTTGCCCAGCCTGAGCTCAAACTCCTGGCCTCAAGCGATCCTCCTGTTTAGACTCCCTCTTCAGTCGCTGGGATTCCTAGTTTTTCTTACTTAAGTCTTTATTACTGATAATCCTCATATTCATTCTCCTACACCCCCAAAAAACACCAAAAATACATATTTGCTAACTAATAAAAGGATGAAAGTCCCCAGAAGAAGATGAAGGGGCTAGAGGGAAAATGACTGAGCAGAGAAATTGTATGAAAGGAAGAAAACAGGAAATGTGACAAAAAGAGCCTGATCCTTACTTAGGAGCCCAGGTTTTAGTCTCCACTCTGTCATTTATTGAGAAACCTGTGGCAAGTTAGCTTTCTTACAGATAAATGAGAATTTGGTGAGAGTTTCTCCCAGGCCCCTATAATTTTAATATTCTATTTTTCGGTGGTGCTAATGGGGGACACAATAGGAGGAGCAGGGGAAAGGAGAAGCACCCACTGTTACAATCAAGAGAAGTCATTTTTTTTTTTTTTTTTTTGTAGAGACAGAGTCTCACTGTACCGCCCTCGGGTAGAGTGCCGTGGCGTCACACGGCTCACAGCAACCTCTAACTCTTGGGCTTACGCGATTCTCTTGCCTCAGCCTCCCGAGCAGCTGGGACTACAGGCACCCGCCACAACATCCGGCTATTTTTTTGTTGCAGTTTGGCCGGGGCTGGGTTTGAACCCGCCACCCTCGGCATATGGGGCTGGCGCCCTACTCACTGAGCCACAGGCGCCGCCAAGAGAAGTCATTTTTGGTGAAGCTACTAATGAGGACATCCTGGCACACGTAGGAACACCCCGAAAGTGTCTAAAGTCCATGGAAAGAATGACCAACTGGACTGGCCAGAAACTTCTCTAACAAATAATGAAGAGTTAAAATCTTAATAATGCTGGCCTGGGGGATGAATACAGACAGGACAGCTTTTCCATAAACCTACTGTAAGCTTTTTCTATATTCTCTATCAGGATATGAGAGTCTTTTTTGCAGTCTCCCCACACCCCAACCCCCATTTCTTTAAAAAGCTGCAAAGGCAGTAACATGCATTACATGAAATTTCAAGAAAAGGTCAAGAAACCTGCCACCTCCACACTGCAACTCACACATGGGTGCCCCAGAACAGAGAGGATAGGGCGTATGAATCTTTGAGGGCTGGAAAAAAGAAAATGGACTTTACATGCTAATACTGAAAGGGAAGCTGGCATTTCTGAGTCAAAGGCCCTCTGCAGAGTGAGAAAGGAACTATGGCAGTGGATTTTTAGGGGAAGGGAAGACAAAATAGCAAAGATGCCAGATTCCAACTCAAGCAGCTTGTACTCCATCAACATGGGACATGACATCTCAGATCTGCTTCAGGATGACTGTGATGACGGGTGAGAGATCTTTGCTCTGCTCCCAGCTATTGATCCTTCACTCCTCCGTGAATTTACCTTCCTTCCCAACGGGTGCTGCAGATACGTGTAAGTAGCTCACAGTACCATCCTAAGAAGATGCTGTCAGGGAAGAGTACCTGCTAGTGTCCTGGTATGGCTGGAGGTGGCCTGGTACAAAGGAAAGAGAACAGCCCATGGAGTCAGCCAGACCACATCTACCTATGACCTTGGGCTAATCACCTGTAAAATGAAAACCACAATATCAACTTTCCCTAGGGCTGGATTAAATGACATCAGCCCTTAAAGCACACTGCAGAGTGCCTGGCATGCAACCGGCAGGCAGTAAAGGTTTGCCTCTTCCATACTCTCTCAGGGATGCATGTGCAGAAGAGAAAGCCCCACAGGCCTGCAGGATGGTGCCTAGAGGATGTTGGTAAAATTAGATGATAAAAACACATGAAGGTAAGCTAAAAAGAGAGCTGATAAACCTTAGGACTACACAGGGTCGTCTAAACCAAGCCTCCTTCACAGTGTAAGTATGGAAAGCTGTTGGATGTACGTTCTCATTTCCTAGGCTCTATTCCTTTGCTTTGCTCTCCTGGGCCTGTCTACCGATGTTTGTGACAGAAATGAGCTCAGTCTGTCGAAGCCTAGGCAGTTTTTGTGAGTAAGCATTTGTTACTCTTTAATCATCAGCAGGGTAAGAGGTTACCCAGAGATGTAACATCCCTAGAATTTCAGAGGGTGTGGGGAAGGGGGTGATCTGAAAAGTACATACATACCTCTCTGGGACAAGGGAGTGTTCTTTTGCCAAAATGCCCAGATCCTCAGAACTGACATGGGCCCACACCCCCAGACCTGCCCCTCCTCATGTCACTACGCCCACCTGCTCAGCCCACCCCCAGGCAAGCCCACGCCCTTCAACTGCTCCTCCATCAACAGACTAGAACACATGCATCCTGGTGTATCCATATGGCTCAGTTATTGCACAAATACAAACTTCCACACAAACATAATCCAAAGTTAGCAGAAGGGAGAGGCAGTTCTCTTAACTTTTTTAGGCCCACTCCCTAACTTGTTTTTAATCTTCTGTCTGGTTTCCAGAAGCCAAGTGGTACAACTGAATTCTCCATTCTCATCCACACCAGTATCCAATTCCTACAGGTAAAATATCCTCCAGTATCCTGGATCAGAAGACTCCACTCCTTACCCCTACATCACTCCCACCCCTTGAGAAACTTCCTCTATAGTTCATGGAGTCAAATCCTCCCTTTTCTGATAGGACAGAGACAGAGGCCATAAATATCCAGGAGACCTAAACAGACAGGAAGCGGTTAGCTAGCAGGCTGGCGGCCCTGAGAAGAGTCTGCCTGGAGGGCAAGCTGGGACCTCGGAAGGATCCTTCCACAGGCCATTAATTAAGCCATCTGAAAATTTTGGCTACCATTGCTATACAGACAGAAACAAAATCAACTGAGTTTGTTTAAGGCTGCAGATGGTTTTGAATATCTGATGTGATTTTATCAAAAAGCTTGCTGGGAAAATTCTGCATCATTATTGCTCCTGAAGATAATTTTCTAGGTCGTAAACCCAAACTTGTCCTTAGGCACAATACTGGTATAAAACAGGCATTAGAAACATACAGAAGACAGGTTTGGATGTAGCTATCTTGAAATTTATATTTTAATGGTATCCAGATAACTTTGAGAAGAAAAAATAAAAGCTCATAAAAAGGCCATCTAGCAGAGCCTTTTGAGCATCGGCTCTGATCCAGGCCTTTGGCTCTTACTGTGTGATCATGGGCAGATGAGTCAACCTCTCTGTGCCTTAATCCTTCCAACTGTGAAATGCAGAAAGCAAGAATGCATATCTCTGTAGGACTGGAATAAGGAATAAATACAACAACCCATAGGCAGCACTTAGCACAGGACACAGTAAATGCTCAATAAACATTAGATATTTACAAACTTTATCAACATAGCACTAATACCTAACACGTCTACCAAAGGCTTCCGCACACATTCACGACAGTCCTACAAGTTAGGGAAGGCAGTCTCCCCCTCACATCTGCAGGCAGGGAGGCCCCGGGAGCTAACTAGAGCAATGCAAGGTCACATAAACATTCCCTGACAGCACTCAACCTAGAAATCTAATACGAGGAGGAGAGAAAATGGTATTGCTAGAAGGAGAAAACTTAGCTGCAGACGTTTAATTCATCCAAAATTAACCAGATACTAATAACTAGAATTTATTCACATCTTACTATGTGCCAAACACTGTTTTAAGCACTTCATTTATATTACTTCTCCTGATTTACACAAAAATCCCATAGCATGTACCCTATAGGTAAATGACTATTTCTACCATTTTATGTTGTGGACTCCAAGACACAAAAATGGTAAGTAGGTACTGAGGCACATAGCTAGGAAGTGGCAGAGGTGGCACTAAGATGTGAATCCAGAGACCACATTTTTAACAATGTTACCCTGACGATCCCAAGCAGACTGCTAACTCCCAACTCTAAGGTGAAGCCTTCATCCACTGGGCACTGGACTAAGGACATCTGATATCCCTTTGACTCACTCCTGAGATTCGAAGGTTGCACACTTTTATTTTCTAGTAAAGAAATAAAATAGTGCCTGAGTCTCTGAAAATGATACCTAAAGTGGACTTTGGAGAAAGCAAGAAGCTACAACCTAGCTTAAAATAGACATGAAGTAGTCATGAAAGCTGTACTGATTTCAGCAAAGCATGTGACAAGAATATCTCATACACTATTCTCACAGACAAACTAGAGAAATGTCAGGAGGCTAAAGCATGGTTCAGAAGATTTCAGAAAAGCTGCACAGTTGACACACACTAACTAATGCCCAGAAGGGGGGACCCTCACTCCAACCACATAGTTATCAATCACTCCAGTGAAAGCAGCAAACATGTGCCTATCAAATTTTCAGATGTTTAATTCACCCGACGCAGAGCTCGGGGTGGGGAGTTCACTCATTAAACAGCAGCATCCATAGACACTGTGTCATAGACATCACTTAAACTTCAGAGTAGGATCACCTGGTTCAAGTTTACTGGTGATGATCTTAGGCACGTGATTTAATCTTTCTTGCCCTTAGCTTTCCCATATACAAAATGTGGATAATAACACTTACCTTGTTGGATTATTCATTCGTTTTAAAATAGAGTATCTAAAATTTGGTGTATACTTAATGTTAGTTCCCTGTCCCCAGAGAATGGGGATCTCTATAGGATGGACTACTGGATCAAAGGTAAAGAGATAAAATGTACTTGAAATAAACATAGAGTCTCGAAACTACATGCAAAAATTAAATTGAATGAGAACAGAGTGAGAAAAAAATATGCCTGTCGTATTAAAAGATTTGGGGTTTTTAGCTGACTACAACCTCAAGTCAAGACAGAAAAAGAAAGCCATTTCTTTAAAAAACAAAATCTAAAAAATGAATTTTAGTTGAAACATATGTTAGATACTAATGTTAATAAGCACTATTTTATATACTAGTAATTAAAATAATAATAGACACTAGTTCCTCCCCTTACAGGAATTTTATTTATTTTATTTTATTTATTTTTTTGAGACAAAATCTCACTATGTCACCCTTGGTAGAGTGCCATGGTGTCACAGCTCACAGCAACCTCCAACTCTTGGGCTTACGCAATTCTCTTACCTCAGCCTCCCAAGTAGCAGAGACTACAGGTGTCCGCCACCACGCCCGGCTATTTTTTGGTTGTAGTTGTCATTGTTGTTTAGCAGGCCTAGACTGCATTCGAACACTCCAGCTCCAGTGTATGCAGCTGGCACCCTAGCCACTGAGCTATAGGCACTGAGCCACTTACAGGGATTTTAAACCAATATTAAAGTTGTGTGGTAAATGTTATAACAAAGTAATAAATGAGACACCACAAGGGAGCCCAGAGGAGGGTGCTGTTCTTATTTTGTGAAGAGGAATCAAGGAAGGCTTCACGGGCGAAATGACATCTGGGTACAATCTTAAAGCCAAAGTCATTCTAGGCAGAAGAGCAGCAAGTTCAAAGGCATGGAAGCCTAGAAGAGGACAGTGCCTTCAAGGATTAGCAAGAGCACTGGAACAGCTGGAGAGACGGTGACTAGGCAGTTGAGGAAGTTTGGGGTGATGTTCACAGTAGATCAGGAAAAGACCTATGCCACCAAACCAGAGAAACCTTGCCCAGTCACAAAGCAAGGTTTGTAAATGTTAGAACCCAAAGTGGAACTTAGGCTTTCTGACTTGGTATGTGTCCTCTCTACCTGTACTGTCCTGGACAAAGGCCACTAGTCTTATGTGACTACTTAAACATAAATTAATTAAAATTAAATAATATTTAAAATTTAGTTATCAGTCCCATTAGCCACATATCAAATGCTCAAGAGCCACACATAGCTAGTGGCTCCCATACCAGATAACACAGATAAAAAATATCCATTCTCATTGACAGTTCTAACCAAACAGTGCTATTCAATAAGATAGAATCATCAAGTAAACAAGAAGTAGATTTCATCCGTGCTGCTTTACAGAACAGAAAAGCGGGGGTTCGAAGCTATAAAGAGGCATATTTCAACTTCCTCTACATTAAGAGTACTCTGTTTTCTAAATAACAGAAGAGCACCCAGTCATCAGAAGTACTCAAACTTGATGGCCATCTCTCAGGGTGTTGCAGAAAGCATCCCTGTACTTAATTGATGCTCTTTGGTTAAAATGTTAGTGTCCTCTCATGGCAGCCCGGCTGACAGACCAGCACAAACATCTCTGCAGCTGCTTCACACGGAGGTCCTGTCATACTTGTACATAGGTTTTGATGTTTGTTTAGGAACCACTATACCTCAACCCCACATCTCAATATCGCATATTATTGAAATTTTTCTAACACAATAGGTGTTTTTAAATTGTGATTCACGGACCCTTAACATTGAATACAAAATTGTATGAGCACTTTTCGGGAGAAAGGGGTCAACAGCATCAACCAGATTTTAACAGTATTTGTGAGCCCAATATAGAAAATAAACAAACACACACTACACTAGAGAAAACCAATGGTCCCAGCCCTCTAAAAAGAGTCATTCAGAAGACATCTAGACAGCCACTCTGGTCATTCCCAACTCTGAAGTTCCAGACCCTTCAGAACCTAAAGACTGTCACCTGCAATTGAACAGGTGACAGATTGTTACAGTTCAACATCTACTGACCTTCAAGGAGAAGGGAGATAAGAGTATTAAAAAAAAGGGGGGGGGGCACCTGTGGCTCAACGGAGTAGGGCACTGGCCCCATATGCCAGAGGTGGCGGGTTCAAACCCAGCCCAGGCCAAAACTGCAAAAAAAAAAAAAAAAAGAACATGAAATAAGCCCAAGGAACAAAATTCAGAGTTACACTGGGGAAGGTATCTGACAACCTTTCACTAAGTGCTTACTCAAAGCTTCCTTGGAAACCTTGATGGTTCACGTTCAGTGTTAGCCTACAGAAACAAGAACACCCAGTTAGAAGTAAAAACTAGCTTCCCAATTGGGGAACTTGCCCAGTAAATCTAAAGCCTGTAGACCTATCAATCCATTCTTAAAATAATGACTTTGTTCCAACTACTACCTGATGATATGACAATTGTGCCAAGATTTACCTCCAGCTCCTACAATCTTTCTAAAGCTAAAAAGACTGATTTCTAGAATAATGCAACCATTCCTCTGTTATCTGGTACAGCTAGAAAAGAACACTTTGGTTAATTTAACAAAAAAAAAATGATGAAGAGCTACTTTATACAACTAATATGGGTTATAATTTGTGAAAGCTCAGAATGCAATGAAATGCATGCACCATTCACCATTATGCTGAAAATAATGTTGACGAATGCTTCATTGGCAATATTCAGCATACCATGGTGCCTAGGGGCCATCGTTTTAAATCTCAGTGGCCATTATGCTATAGATCTCTAGGAGCCAATTAATAAAGAGTTCTGTGTAACAAAATGCCAGATATTAAGTACTCCGTAATTTTTAACAGTGGTGAAGCCCGTGTTGGGTAATACAGAAGCCAAAACAATCCTGAGCAAAATTATAATCATATGATCTTATACAAGATGACAATCAAAATCATCATCTTGTCTTTTATAGCCTCCCAATTCCCAGGTGATGATCTTCCACTTCCCTCCCAGCCATCCAGCACCCTCACTCCACCCCCTAGCAACCTCCTAGCCCCTCACCAGGGCCACATCTGGTCCTAGAGGTCCTGGTCAGGAACACAGGACACATCAAAGGCACTTTGTGGATGGTAACTGATTGAATTGTAAATCATTCAACGAAAATGTACTGAATACTCACCATGTACCAGCAACATACTTGGTGGTGGAATTAAAAGGGGCACGTCCATCCTTAGAAGAGCCTGCTCTCAGTTATAAGGCCAGGAAGAGCAGGATGGACTAATTCAAGGTTAATAATATTGTTTATTTAGCTTAATATGTCCCCATGTCCCCAAAAACCTACATTTTGTTAAAGAATTATCACTACCTGAACTCAAAGAATAAGCTCTCCTTAGCATCAGGGCTTTAGCTGGTATATGCAAGAGAGACTCAGGATGGGGACTCTCCTCAGCAATTTGGAATGCCTTCTCCAAAGGCATTACGAGGTGGATAACAAAACTGTGTAACTATTCTCAAAGTGTGTTCCCAAGAGCAGCAGCATGAGTAGTACCCAGGAACTTGTGACAAAAACTCTCAAGCCCTACTCCAGACCTACTGAACCAGAAACTCTGGAAATGGGGGCCAAGACTCTGTATTTAATAAGCCCTGCAGGTGATTCTGAGATGCACTTGAGGTTGAGAGCCAGCGCTGCAGATGAAACAGGCAGAGAACACAGGTCTGACTCCAACACAAAGGAACTAAAGGAGGAATTAGCCTGATGACCATGGAAATCACCTATGAAAGGACGGTGGCTGATAAAAACAAAGAAACAATACAGTCCGCAGTGACACACAGCTGGAAATTGCTAGGACATCAGCGAGTGACTGTCACAAATCCATTTCACGCTCTTTGACTCTGACCAGCCCCGTGAGACAACGGTTTGGAAATTGAGAAAGAGGCATAGAAAGTTTGAAAAACTTCCAATCTACAGCTAAGCTGAAAGCTGGGGAAGACTTGTAAGGGCTACCTTTCCTCCTCGCGCTGGTTTTCAGAGCCTCCAGGGGTCCAGGAGACCATTCGTGACACCCTGCTTCTCAGCTAGTGAAATGACACCAGAGTCCAACTGCTGGGCCAGGCTCCATTTGTGGTGTTGCCCAGAGCATTACTTCTCTTCCCCTCTAGCCTGTTACCCACCATCCAGCTACATCCCTTCTATCCCTCCCCTAAAGGAAGAGAAGAAATGAAGACAGGACACCCCCCACCCCTTTAATGACACAAGCCTTTGGACAGCTTAGGCATAGATCTGAAGGAAGCTTTCCAAATTCTCCAGAGATGGGGAGAACAGATGCAGCCCAAATGCAGCAAAAATGCAGCAGGACCAAATGCAGCAAAAAATAGAGCCTCAAAATTATGCAGAGTTGCAACAGCAACTCAAATCAAACACCCACAGGCAAAAGGCCGCACTTGGCATGGTTGCCAGGGAGGGCCTCTCTCTGAACCCCTCACGTGGCTGGAGACTAGCTGGACTTGAGGTTCCCAAGCCCTGCCCACCTACTTCTGGCATGAACTGCTGCTATACAAACAGGTTTATTTCAAGCTCCCCCTTTTAATATGCAGGAGCACTCAGATTGGAACTGTTTAGTCCTACATATTTGGAACTCAAAATAGTTAATAAAGAAGCTCCTAAGAAGTACCCACTGCTCTGCCAGGGGGATGTCTTGACACTTTTTAAAGTCATTCACTGTTGTTCTCCTTAATCTGGCCCATCTTCCCCTAGCAAGGACAAACCTTCTAGCTGCTTTGATTTCCAGAGACAGGGACATGGGGGCTCAACAAGGTTTTTAGAGAAACATATTTGGGGTACTCAATGAACAAAGATATACCATTTACATCTCCCGGAAATAGGATTAATGCATAAGAGATCACTAGGTTGGCAGATTCTAAGAACTCTGTGCCTTTCTTTCTCTCCTTAATTAAGACTGATGTCAGAAATACAGCTGATGGTGAACTCACGTTCTCTGTGTGTAGATTTAGAAACCTTGGGAAGAAAAACATTGATCCAAGTCCCTGATTTTTTTCTTCTTTTTTTCTTTCAGGGATGGGATCTCACACTGTCACCAAGGCTAAAGTGCCATAACATGATTATAGCTAACTTTTAAAAAATGTTTTATGGACAAGAGACTCACAATGTTGGTCTCAAATTCCTGGCCTCAAACAATCCTCCTGCCTCAGCCTCCCGAGCAGCTGGAATTACAGGCTCAAGCTCTGCACCCAGCCAAGGTCCTAATATTTCTATCCCTCTTTGAAAGGGACTGCCCTAGAAGCCACATGGTGACTGTAGTTGTGGTAGTAGGCTGTCACACATTCATCTACATACATGGTCCTCACAACCACCACCCCACCACCCCCTCCACAATTACCATGTGAATTTACACTGAAATTTGAAAAGAAACAGTTACAGAAGCCTGTTCCTTAGCTCAAGGGTTCAGCATTTATTAGCGATAAGAGGATTCAGAGTGGCAAGTCCTTGGGGACATAAATACCTCCCAGTTAACCACAGTTTCTGAGTAGACAAGAGGGCCAGCTGTGTATTTGCGGGGCTTCCAAATGTAACAGGGCTGGGTTGGAGGCAGTCATTATAAAAATGACATGAAAAAACCTGTTAAAGATTTCCCCCAGCTACCTGTGTGCTGTGTTGGAGTGCCACTGCCAAGAACAGGGGCCTTAAGAGGAAAGGTGATTTCAGAAGCTGGCCCCCCGTGAGTGACCTTAATCACATCCAAGTGGAAGACAAATAACCTTCCTTTTCTGAAAACCCTAGGAAAAACCCACACATATAATGAATTATTCACAAAGGCCGAACCTAAAAAGGACAGGGAGAAATATAGAAAGATGAAAAGATGGGCAGAAAGGGAAAGAAAAGATTTGGTTTCTTACTCCTCAAATAAAAGGGTATTAATTACAGTTGCATTTAGGTTCCCCTCTTTTACATCTTGTGGTCAGTGATAAGCAAAATAAGATGAGCAAAGCTGGCTCCCATGGATTGGATTGCACGGCTGGGCTCTGGCATCTGGTGAGCTGCAGCTTCCCAGGCAGCTCTGCGTGTGAGGTAGGGAGGCAGCTGACCTGCCCATCAAACGCAGGGAGCCAGAGGGTTTGCAAAAGTTCTGAGCACAGAGCAAAGCTTGACTCAGTTTTATTGAAACTGAGAGTATGAAGATTGAAAGAAACCAGATGTTCCTATAAAGAGGGAGGAAAGAAGCAGAGTTTGGGGGGGGGGAACACCTACATTTTGTACAGCAATAGCTAAAAAGATATAAGCAACTTTGGATGGAGCTAATAATTCCAGAGTCTGAATCTTTCAGCAGAAGAAAAAAAAGAAGGCTTTTTCTCATTATTTTCCTCCTCCTCCTTTAATTCATAGTGTGCATTGCGCCTACTGCAGAAAAAGCAAGTGGAGGGAAGTGGGGAAATAATGATATGCAAACCAACAGACAAAACTATCACATCTAAGGTATTTTTGTCTCTCTCCTCCAGTCATTTCGTTTCTGTCAAACTCCTTCACTCCAACTTGCTTTCCAGGCTGTATCCCACTTACAAATAGTCCCCATAACAAGTCGTGGCCTGGTTTCCAAATGAAACATTGCCCACACCTCATAGCAAGGGCAAAGTCAACAGGCATTTCAGAGATTGTCCTGGGATCCTGGGATCCTGAGAAAATGAAAACCTTGATCCTGGAGTTTCAGGGCCAATGGCAATTGGCTTGGGTTTCGCTGTCAGCATCCACGCACAGGTACATGGAAGATGTGAAAGCTCTCTGCATTATCTGATCATAGGATATAATTACAGACTTCTTCCTTGTTAGCTGCCACCTTCTGCCCTAATTAAGGCATCCTGACTCATGATTCACTGAGTTACATCAAATGTGAAATTCTTACCAGGACTCCATTCTACTATCCTGCAATATGCTGTGTATTTATAGGCAACCAAAGCAAGAGAAAAGTAGATGCCAAAATGGGAGCACCAAGAACTGAAACTTTCAGCATGCCTCACCCAAATCCTCCAAAATAAATGGACACTTTACAATGGTAAATTCACTATAATAAAGTACATAACCTCTGGTCCACAGCCAGAGTGCTCTGGGGATACAATGAAATTTTCTACAATAAGAAATCATGAGCAAACACCCACAAGTTCATGTAATGAGCTTTATCATCACAGTGGCTACAAACACATTTGATCTTTCTACTTTAAAGCATGTTCATGTCCATGCAAAGCATGTGCTCCCCTGCTGAGATGACCAAGTGTGCATGTATGTAGGGTTCACCCACTACCCTCGGATGGCACAGAGTCTCCAAGTCAGATATACACTTCTTCCCTCAACCACATGACCTGGAAAAGTGCAAACAAGTGTGTGAATCATGCATACTATGCAAGAGAGAGCTCTTGTATACCGACAGGGCAACTAGCCCTGGGCATGCAGCACAGTGAACATGGGAGGGGATTCAGGACAGGCAACTGCCTAAGAAGAAGAGCTCATCTAACAGACCTACCGTTTGGTTAGATCTATGAGACGAGCAAAAAAGAAAAGAAGGAAACGTGTAGAATGTTAATATCACATTTTAAATCAGATTAGCATTTTCAAAAAGGGTATGGTATCCACTGCAGAAGAAAGTGCCATAAGAAAATAAAATTATCTCCCTATGCAGATGTAGCTTCCAAGAAAAATGAAACACATTCAGAGTGGGCTGTTGACTTGCTATCATCTTTCATGCCAAATCTGGGTTATCCTAGGCATTTCTTCTCATGAGAATTAGACCTTCCCATTAATAACCCAAAAGTCAGAGGTCCTACCTGCATAAGTTAAGGCAATCCTGTTACTTGACTGGTCTTTTCAGGCCAATCTGACTAAAGCCAGTACTATGCACCAGGAAGAGATGAAGGGACCACTAACTAAAACAGCACACAGCAGGGCCATCATCCTCCCAGTCCTACAGTGACTCTCTGCAGCCAGTAATAGTTTCAAAAGGTGTCGTAGTGCACAAGCAATCAAAATCCACAAACACGCAGAATGGGAGTGTGACAGTAACAAAGCAGGTCTCTGGCAGGTTTTCTAAGCAACCTGCCTTTTTCCCTTTGCCTTTTTGGCCTTTTCAAAGAGCAGAGAAGTACTTCCCAAACTTTAATGTCTATACCGACCACCTGGGGATCTTATTAAAATGCAGATTCTGATTCTGCAGACCTGAAGTGGAGTCCAGAATTTTCTGAATTTTTAACAAGCTTCCAGGTGACACAGATCCAGCTCCTTGCTCTCTTATCCAGGCAAAATCTAGAAGACTTCACCTTGAACTAAGACCCCTGCCTCAGGCATGCTGAAACTTCTGAAAGACTCCATTAATAAACATAGCTAGAGTTTATTGGGTACTTAGGTAATGTTCTGGCACTTGACATATATTAATATTACTCATTTAATTCTCCCAGTAACTCATTAATATCATCCTCATTTTACCAATAAAGGAAGTGAGTCACAGTCACAAAGTAACTTTTCAAGGTCACAGAGCTGGTGGACGAACTAGGATTTGAACCCAGGCAGACTAGCTCCAAAGTTTTATGGGCAACCACTACCCATACTGACCCCCAGTAAGAAAAAAACGAGATGTTTCAGAAGCTAGATGTTTAGAAAGGAACAGAAAATGAAACTAGGAACTTAGAGGTGTTTTAGAGAAAAGCCATTGTTTTCACGTGGTCACCACTAGAGAGACTATATTAGTCAATTATATTGTATATTCAAGAAAAAAAATCCAAACATGGTACATTTTAAATGTTCCAACTGGGCTCCACTGAACACCTCAGCAGATGTTCTCTGACGACTGTTACAATAGCTTACACACTATAGAAGCGCTGCGAAATTTCCAACCATGGGGAAGGAAGAGACGGTGGGGGCAGAGCTCACAGCCAAGGCGCTGAGCATGATGCTGAAATCAATTCCCTGGAGCATCTCTCCTTTGACTTTCTCTGGTCCATTGTGGCCAAAGACAAGGAAAGGGAGAAGTAAAACTCAGCCGCACCTTGTGCTCACAACACCTGGCGGAAAGGCGGTGTCTTTGCAGCGACCGACCGCGTGGTGTAGGAAATGTGCTTGGTTTCCCAGGGGCCCAGATGGAAGTGTCCGAGGTGCTGAACCCGCATGACTAGGGAGCCCGGGGCGGCTGGCGAGTCTTGGTGGCGCTGTCCGAGGTGCCGAGGATGGCTGCGGGCACACTTGGCCACCCACGGGGCAGCTGGGCGGCTTTGTCTACCGCAGAGAAACGGCAGGGCGCCTGTCTGAATCAACATGCCCTTAAGAGAGGGGCGCAGCAAAGCAGCACCTGGTGGATGGAAAATTTAGAGAACTGTAGAGGGCGGGTGAGGGAGAGGCAGCAGCGGGGGAATCTGTAGAGACCGGCCGAGAGGAGTATTTGCAGCCGCAGCACGCAACACAATGAGATCTGTCCGCTTTGTGCAGAGCCCGGGCAGGCGTGACTGCAGGACCGGACCCCTCCCCCTCACAAACCCCCTACGCTAGATCCTTTCAATTAAGATAGCGTATGGCCCCGGATCACTCAGTGGGGGCAGGTAGGGCAGGGGAGAGGAGGAACCCCGGCCAGGGGTGGTGGTGGGAGGATGTGAACAGCAGCAGGAAGAATATCTGCTTAGAGATGCTCCTTCGTTTCTAATGAGGGGTGCTGCCTAGAAGCACCCGGCGCCAGCCAATCACAGAGCTGCTGAAGCAGGGAACTAGGGAAGGAGGGGAAGGCCAGAGACCGGGATGGGGGCAGGAGGGAGATGCCCTGGGGGAAGAAAGCTGCATGCCTGGTTAATACTGAAGACCCAGTGCAGCCCTAGCTGTCTCACTGCTGCACTCCTGGAGAGCAGGGGTGCGGAGAAGGGAAGATAAGGGAGAAGAGGGGGGGCCACATTTGAAGGCGCATCCTTCCCAAATCTCCCTCCACAAGCATCAAAGTCCTGTGTCTTCCATCCCACCCCCATATGTAACACCACACCACTAGCTTGTCTCCTTGCTAAGCCCCTACTAATCACCTTCACCAGCCCACCGCCCACAATTCCTAATGGCCTTGCCCGGCATCCAAATCCTTAGTGAAGAACAAGGCAGTGAGATGCCTAATCAGCAGCCTGCATTTGGTGCACTTGATTAAACCCGCAAAAAAGCTCCTTCCATGAGGATACTACCACCATCAGGAACAGCCCCCACCAGCTTTGCGAAGAGCAGTTCTTTTGGAGCTAAAGTGAGACCGACTGCTCACACACCTCTGGCCATCCACTGAGAAACTCAGGCCCAGCAGATCCACCTGGATCCTGGGTCCTAGAGCAACCAGCTGGATCAAGCACAGAAGGAAGGGCACCCAACTCAGGACCAAGGAGAGGATGGGCCCTGGTGAGCTGCTCTTCCTTGGCTGAGAAGAGTAATCCAACTTTGAGCAGTTGGGGCTGTGGCAACAGAGATCACCTCCCCTGACATTCATTCATTCACTCAGCTTTCAGTGGAACTTAAACTTAGTCCCCAGAGTTTAGCTGGGCCCCCAGCCAAAATGCTGTTTTATTTATTCATTTGTCTATTAGCATACAGCGTTTTGGCCTTGGAGCTTTTGAACTGATAAATCCCCTCATGAAGCCTCAACTTCCTTTGACAGTGCAGTTGTCTCCCCAGCTGGAGGGGATGGGGGCAGAGAGGCTGGCTTAAAGCGAGGTGGGAAAGGGGGAATTGATTATGAAAGAAAGCATTGAGATCAGGGGTAACCCAATCTCTGTAGAGTGCACCTTGTGAAGGGTCCAGGGGTGGAGAGGGGGCTGGGAATCAAACAAAAGCCCAGCCCAGAAAGGGACGCACCCAGGGACACTAGAGATCTCCACATAGGAAACAACAAAAACCAAGAAGTCTTACCTTGAAAAACACTAATGCCCCAACCAGTCTCCACAGCACCAAGCTTGCCCCTTAGATGCACCGAAGTAAAGAGTGCACTTCAGCAAAGGGGCAAATTGGCACCAGGAAGGTGTAGGGGATACACTCCATGCTCCGTCCCTCCCCCCACCCGAAGACATGCACAGGGGAAGAGAGGAGTTACGGTGGGCAAGAAAGGATATGGCCAATCGATGAGCTTCTTGGCGTATTTCCTGACAATGTTATCTTCTCCGAAGATGAACAGGGATCTGTTGACGGTGAAACAGTTCTGCCGGACTGGAATGGGGTTGTACAAAGCCATAGTCCGCGCCCTCTGCGCTTTCGACTGCTTGTAGGCGGCCGCCGGCCCCGAGGCCGGCACTGGGGTTCCTTGCCGGTTCCTGCTCTGGTCCGAGTCTCCATCGCCCGACCCCGGCCTGCCGACCACCGCCTCCCCGAAGCGAGCCATCCTGAAGTTTAAACAGACAGAAGACACACAAAGGTGATCGCGGCCGAACACCCGCACACAGCAACAAGCAGAGAGACACACGGAGCCTCAGAGCCACATCCAGACAGTCACCGGGACCACCGCCTCTGGGGAGCTCCGCGAGCTCTTCGGAGAGGCGGCAGCAGCAGCCCCGCCGCTCTGAACTGTTGAATCTAAACACAGCCTCCGCGAAGCTCCATTCCTCAAGAAGCAAAAAAACACCAGGGCTGGGGGTAGGGCTCGGGGGTGCTCAGTTTCTGGAGGCAACTGCTTTTTTCAAAATGCCAGTGTGTGGTGTTCAGGGGCCAGAGAGCAGAGGGGTGGAGGAGGCTGCTCTTCAAACATAGCTCCTCTTCTGGCAGACGCACCACCTAGTTCAGGGAGAGAGGCAGGCACCGGCCAGCTAGGTAACAGTTTGGTGATTTATTGGTTGGGGGGAGGGGTGGAGAGGGAGGAAGGAATGAAAACAAAAGAACTTTTTCTTCCAAAAAAAAAAAAGAGAGACGAGGACAGGATTACGGTGACATGCTTTACAACGCCAGCCCAGGCAAGTCCATCTAAGAAATTCCACAGCGAAGACTTGGGTCTTTAAATCTGCCAGCACAGACGCATCCAAACGTCGGAGAGAGAGGGAGGGGGGAGAGCGGTATTGAGGTTCCTGCGTAAACCGCAATGCCCAAAATATCAAAATAAGAAGTCGATCCAACCGGAGAGGGACAAATGACTTCAAAGCTCCTGCGCTTGGGCTAGAAGTTGAGCAGCATCCAGGGAGCAGCGAAGCCCGAGTGCCAGCATCCGCCCGGAGCGCTGGCCGCCGCCGCCGCCTCCCCGATCAGCATGCAACAGCGATCCGCGGCTGCGCCGGGAGAGGGCGGGCGCGCGAGCGGGCGGGCGGGCGAGCGCTGGGGCGCGGGAGGAACAGGTTGCCGCCGAGGCTGGCGGCGGCCTGGCACGGAACTTGTCCAAGGACCGAACTTCCTCACTAACACCTGGGTCTCCGTCTTCCACTCAGCCTCGCTCCCCCAAGCCGCGGGGAGGACGCAATGGAGAAGGGGGCGGCGAGGAGGGCGCGCCAGCCGGGCGCAGGGGCTGGCGAGGCGCCCTGAGGAGCGGGGGAGGGGCTGGCGAGGCGGGAGGGGCGGGGACGCGGCCGGAAGGCTGGAGGTTCCTGGGAGGTGAGGCTGGACTGCCTGATTGATTTATTTGGTCAAAGGGTAGAAGCCACCTCCGCAAAGGTCCAAGAAACTAGCCTTTCCCCAAGTGATGACGCCGAGGAGAGGCAAGCACAGCTGGCGGCGCCGCGGCGGAGCCTCCGCAGGAGAGCGGGGACCTGGCGTGGGGCGCACACGCACGCGCGCACGCACTCGCGCCTTGGGTCCCGCAGAGCGGGGTCCCCACGGCTATGCACCTCTCAGTGTCTGGCGCAGTGCCCGGCCCACCCGCAGCCCTAAGAAGGAGTCCCAGCCTTTTCCGCTCTGTGAGCGGAGCGGCATGGCCGCGTCGCCGTTCCTCCGCACCTCCCAGGCTCCGCTAACACTACCAGGGATCTCCACAAAGAAGGCAGCACCCTCTCCTCATCTCCCTATTTCGCATCCTGGAGGTCCCATGGGGGAAGCCAGGAAGTCTGGGGACTCCACACTCTGGTGTTGATGCCAGCGCCCCGTGGGAGCTTCTGCCCTTGTGGGGCGGCCTCCTAGCAGAGCCCTGCACTCCTCTCCTGGAAGGGGATCCAGATATTGGGTCCCTAGAGGGTGAGTTACGGGCTAAAACTACCCTTCTCAAAATCCTGGCAATCAGAAGGGTCCTTCTACCCCCATCTTTTACTCCCAAATAAGCTCCACTGACTTTCTCAAACCTATTCCCCCCCACCAAAAAAAAAAAAAACAGAGGGGCAGAGGTGGGCTCCAAGCCCCAGAGAAAGAGCCCCTTGTTTAGCAACTAAGAATTTCCACACAGGTGACTGGTGGTCTGAACTGAGGACAGGGCCAGCTGTCCCCTCCTATGTCCACACTAGCTGGGGCACATCTTCCTCTACCTTCCCTTGCCTTAGCCTCAACACATAGTCCCCTCCAAATTCTCCCCACCTGAGCAATGGAAGGGAAGGGAAAAGGAGAGGCTGAGGAAGGAAACAAAGACTGACCAAAGCTCAGAGGTAGGAAATCACCAGTGAGTGTGGCTTCATGTGTGTGAGGGGCACGTCTCTGTGTGTAAGATTAACTGCTGAGAAGTGATATGGCATCTGAGTGCGTGGCCCATGTGTTCCTAAGTGTATGTGTCTGTGAGGGGGCAAGGCCATGTGAGCACCGACACGTGTCTCTTGTGTGTGAATGTATGTGTAGACAACGTGTGTCTGGAAATCTGAAGGGGTGGTTTCAACTTTACACCTCTGCTAAGTACTGCTGCCCTTGGACCTTTTGGAGTCCATTTGGGCCTGAATTACATACAATTCAAGGTGAATGGGCCCTTAACTGTTATTCTGATTTCACATTACTGCCTTCCTCTGTCTTTCCTCCTACCTCCATGGAATACCTAGTCAGAAGTGAAAAGGAGGGTCACAGTGGGAACCATGAAGTTCCATCAGCCAGTCACTTAGAATCAGTCCCAAGTGGCTGTCTCAGTAAACTACAAGGGATTAGAAAGGGCTTTTAGAAATTATCAAGTACATGCCCTGGCTTTCAGGTAGTACCATAATCTATAGCACAAAATTCATTCAAATCATTCATTTGATAGATATTTTTGAGTACCTTGCATGTGCCAGGCACTGTTTTAGGTACTGAGGATATAATAATGAGCAAAATCAAGGATGACATCAATAACGTATCTTCTTCTTAGACTGAATTAGATTGTGTAGCCTCATTGGCAAGACTGCTTCACAAACCTCACTTTCATGCTGTGACTGTACCCCTGCCCTTAACAGACTGGGGCTCACTAGCCTTTCATCTCCTGGGAGAGCTTCTCGGAAGATCAGAGATCCCTGACTTGGCCCTTCAATGTCATCCATTCAGCAGAGATCCAGTACTAATTTCCTTTCCTCTCTCTGCCATGTCCTATGTTGTTTTTGGCTGCCGTCATTCTGTAGAGACCTAGAATATTCTTGAGACAGGATATTACACGTGGAAATGTGAAGACCCACTGGAACTGATACCTGCCTTCTTGCCTTCTGAGGAGATGGGGATCAGAAATGCATAGGTTGGGGATATGTATTGGGGAGTATGGGCACCTATGTGGAGAGTTAAAAGGGACAAATTCTTGGGAGGTTGGAAGCCAAAAGGATAGGTGCACACAATGGCATAAATGGCTTCAGGAAAAGACTTGGCCTAAGGGCAGCAACTCTAGTAGAGAGAGACATTTTCATTTCCTCTCCTCACCTCGTTGTCATAGCTGAGACCTTTCACATCTATGAATCTCTACATTGGTTTCATATTCTCCAATCTCCCAATCCCTTAGGACAGCTACAATTTTAATGGTTGAATAATGTGTTTAATAGTTTTCGGTTAACATAAACCCCACAGCTGAGCCTCACTCCAAACCTCTTGAGATCAGCCTGGCCACACATGTATCATGACCCTGATATGACAGACAACACAGTAGAGTTTCTGAAGTGTGAAGCCATTTGCCCACTGTCTGATGAGAGACAGAGCATGGGCTCCTAGCACATCTGACTTTCAGTTTATGGCTCTTTCTGAAACCCACACTGCCTTAAAGGGCAGCAATAGTGAGATTCCAAATTGTTCATCATCGAGAGATGAAACCATACAATGACCTATCGCCAATGGAAATGCTATGCTTACCATCCTCAAATTGAATCTGATCAGTGGCCAAATGCTTCTGGCACCTTGCCGGGAAGGTGTTTTAACAGGGGATCTAGTGCCCAAGATCTGGAGGATCCTTCAGAAAGAGTTCATGATGAGATTGTTGTCATAATGCTTTTCATGAGAGAATGGGTATTCTACTTCCAGTACCACTTTCTTCTTAAGGACCCACAAATGGAAATGTGGAAAATTAGCAACTAGGCACAACTGCTTAGAAACCCGCGTGAAGACCTTCTGAAAATCCTTTTCGGGCCTCAGAGGGACAGCAGCCTGTATTTTCCTGTTGTTGTTGCACCATCTACTGGTGACTTGTGAGATAGCGCTGTGAGCCTAGTACTTGATAGCCCAGAGCTCCACACACCCAGCCTCAGTGAAGCCTAGACACTCCTAAACAGGTGATGCCTTGTCACCAGTCTTCTACTCCACTGTGGGAGTAGACCTTTGTCAAGGTCCAAGCCCTAAATTTTACCACAATGCAACCACCTATCTCACAGTGCCTGGAAAGTGCAGCCATACATGCCAGGGTACAAGATCAATACCACACACACACACACACAAGTTAAAATGGGGTAGCCAAATGCTCTCCGTGTTTTTCTTCAAGCACTAACTTGCAAACCATGACCTCAACAGGAGCTAAGGAAGCAAGTTAAAAACTTTCCTAGATTATTAAGCCCATTCAGAGTATTAAACTTCATAGTCTTTACCATGTAGCTGTACTACTGTGCTGTACCATCCAAGATGCAATCAGGAGTGATGGGGATGGCAGGTGGTCCCTTCAGCCTCCTCTGGAGAAGGAAGAAAACAAGGTTCCCACACTTCCTCCACACCAGGCAGGCCATGAGTGTTTGGACTGAGACAGATGAATGTGAGTAGCAAGGTTGCAAGAAGAAGCAAGAAGCAGGTGGCCTATTCCCCCTCATTCAGAAAGCTCTTCCCAGATCTATCGGGCCTTAGACTATTTTCATATGAGACTTTAGCCCATCACTGAGGAGTCTGCAAATTTGGGTCTCATCCAAAAGACATGTGCCCCTTCCACCAGCCCGCTCCCTCATCATCCCCCACCCTGCCAGTTACACTCGGATAGCTTATGCTTAAGCTATCAGAGCCCCTTTTGTTCTATTTTTCTCCCGTTGAGCTTTTCCAAGAAATAGACTCTTATGCAAAGCAGTGCTCTAAGGAACATAATGCAGAGAGGATTTGGGAGTGGGTTCTTAAGAAAAAAATTGGCAGGAGACCATGTGCAAATGCATAGCAAAGCAGAGGAGCATCACAGCAATGCAGACATCTTGGGAGTCTGGTAGCTTTCACAATACCTCACAGCCCTTGCTTGGACTGCACAGCCTTATGTAATGTCCAGCCCTAGTACCAGCATCTCTCAAACCTAAGCCTGAGAAGTCCCATGACTCTTAACACCCTGCAGTTAAACAAAGATCTGCAAATTTTGCTTTAAAATGTTTTGAAGACCATTCATTTCTGACACCCCAACACTTACTGGGTCCCAACTATCATGTTGTCTCATCGAATTTTTGCTGCAAGACTGTGAGGCACATTCTATTATCTGAGACCCAAAGGGTCAGGAACTTGTCGAAGTGCACAGAGCTTAGAAAATAGCAGAACTGGGACTTCTATTAGTAATGCTGGGATTCTTTGTAATATGTGGCCACTAGCGACATAGTGTATGTCAAAATAATGCTTTCCTTGCTTAAGACTCAGGTTGTAGGCATGATCTTGGACCTTGGAGAAGGAAAGCATGACCTTGATCTAGGGAGCCTCCCAGGGGATTAAACTTCTAAGAATGCAAGCTCCTACTCTGCCCCGTAGGGCTGGTATGAAGGTTAAGTTAGTTAATACGTTCAGCTCTCGTAGCTGTGATCACAGTAACACATAGCAAACACTGCTTATCTGGTGACTTGCTGTTTCTTAAAGCACACTTTAGAACTGCCACGCAGGATGGTCACATGACTTGGCATATGTGTGGAATGGATGGAGGAACAGAGACCTGTAAGTGCCTGAGATGTGCTCAGAAAGAAGAATGAAAGGAGAGAGGAAAAAAAATAGTAGAAAACCAGTGTCTGGGGAGTCTTAAAATCCTTGGTACCTGAGAGAGTTGTTTGTTTGTTTACTTATTCATGCATTCATAAACCCACTTAATAAATAGTCATTAATCCCTTTTGATGTCCCAGGCATTGTTCTCAGAGATTCTGAGGCTCAAAGATAAATTAGACACAGTTACAGCCTCTAAGAGCTTAGTTACAGTTTAAAAGAAGAGAAGGGAAAAATACCCACGAAGGGCTCTAATATGAGACAGGATGTGGAGCACACCATAGGGGATCACTCGGAACAGAGTGGGAGTCATCCCCTCTTGTTGGAGGCAGCCCGGAAAGGGAAGGATCCACGAGATCTCTTTGAAAGCTGGCACGGGGGCACGAGAGGGATGTGGCAGGGCTGCAAGACGCCTGGGACTCAGTCAGCATTTTTAACTGATTTCAATGCATCTAGGATCACAAAGATTGTAGCTTTACCACCTTAACCTTTACTTTTCCCTACGATGAGGGCACTTTTCAGCCTAGAGAAAAGCCAAATATATTTAACCTAACAGATATTAACCCTTATTGGCAAAGTTGCTTTGGAGGTTCAGAGTTTATCTTCAGATAGCAAAGGATCCCTCCTCCCACCACTGTCCACCTCTCTTCCCACCCTCGGGGCCCAAATGTGCTGCCTAGTGGACAGCCAAGTGCAGAAAGGGACTTGCTGGGCAGCGCTCCCCCTGTCCCTGGTGGGGGTGAGCAGAGGAGGAGAGCAACTGACAGGAGCATGCCCATCCATCCACCCCCACGGTCTCCTGACTCAGAAAACACAATACAGCCTACACCTTGCAAAACTCACTCAGCCTGGGTGGGCTCGGGCTGATTCATTCATTCAGCAAGCATGCAGTGAGCACCTTCCACATGCGGGGCATCCGGTCAGGGGCTAGACAAGGGGGTGGTGCCGGGGAGAAGGTGCCCAGGTTAGAGTCTCATCTTGCCTTGAGCCACTAGCCACATTTCACTCTTGAAGATCAGGCCACAGGAGCAGAAAAGGTAGCTCATGGTTCCAACAGCCTAGAGGGACCTGAAGGCCAGAGAAGAGGACAAGACTCCCCTGAGTCCACTGCACCCCCAGTCCTGCTTCAACTGAGGCCCTCTGGCTGGACTTGTCAGCAGAGTATGCCACCGCCTGTCCATCACCACACCCTCTCTCTCCCACTCGCTCCTACACTGAGCAGCTGGTGACACCCACCTAGTATAAAATAACCGGAGTGATTAAGGCATTCCCATATGATACGGACTCGAGGCCAGTTTCCAAACATACACCTGGGCAGGCCGTTTGCTGGTTCTGTCTCTTCCATTGCCCAGAAATTGCAGTAAGACTCACACTGACCTCCTAAGGGTCCTTGTTTTACCCTCCGTTTCCTTGGTCCCTCTGCAGACCAGTGGTCTCCCCTCCTGGAACCCCAGGCCCCACATCTCCCAGTCTCTCACTGTTCTCTTCACTCCCTCTTCTCATTGTTCTCATCTGACCGCGGTGGGGGGGGGTGCCCTGGGGGTCTGCTCTCAACCCTCTGTCTCCTCTCTCTTCCTTTGAGGTCAAATCCTTATCCACAGTTTCCACTGTCCCATTGACTCCCACATCTAGTCCCATTTGCCTCATCCCCAGATCCACACCTCCAACAAAGTAATAGGTATCTGCATACGGGTCACCCTTCATCACCTCAAACACAACGTGTTTCAAAGTGAAGTCCCTGTGATCCTTCAAAGCCAGCTCCCCGTCCCAACATTCCAGTTTCCATCCACATGACATTGTTCTCCCTGTCACTAATCACTTAACTTCAATGGCTCACCACTGTCTATAAAACGACCAAGCTCCTTAGCCTGACAATTTAAGGAAGTCTGAATTCAACCTCTCTTTCCAGTACCATCTCCCCATACATCACAGAATTAACACAGTTATAACAAACATGTCATGCCCACACTTACCTCAAAGCCCCACTCGCAGCATCTGCTGCAGACTGCCCCGAGGACATCCTCCTTCCTTTCTGCTTTACCCCCTCCCAGGCATCCTTTAATGTGTGGTTCAGTTCAATTCTGCCTGCCCCATGAAACCTTCCAGAATCTCTCTAACTCTGTGACCTCTACCTCCTGTGAACTCACAGAACTTCCCTGTCATTCACGTAGCACCTTGTTTACACACTGTTATCGTTGTCGTGAATATAACTTCACCATTGCATACATTAAACTACACTTAATTTTTCAATTATGCATGCCTTTTCTCCTCAACTATGTCAGCGTCTTCTCAAGAGTAGAGGACATAGCTCCCCCTTCATTTTATTACCCAGAATGCCTGCATTATGTTGTCCTCATAGCCGGACTCTCCTAAATAGTCAGTGGATGAATGAATCTCCTGTAACTCTTTTTGGTGAAAAAGGGTTCGGGCATCACTCAGCTGTCTGGTCCCTGCCTGAGGAGCCATGCTTCCCCTAGCACATTCTCGCTCTGTCTCTGAGTCTTTGGGATGAGTGATCATCCAAGAAGGGATGCCAACCTCTCTTGTCGGCGAGCAAGTGGATAACTCAGGGGAAGCTTGTCCAGCATATCCTTCCTGTTTTTAAAAACAAGGTCAAAATAAGATCTGGGGAATCAGTTATTAAAAGGAAACATTTAGATCACCACAGAAAGAATATTTTCAGATCCCTTTCCACAGGGATGAAACATGGAAGGAAAAAGTTCTGCTTCAACAACAACAATAAAAAACTACGTTGACCACCATTTTAATTGGTTCTATCTCTTCTCTACAAAAAAAAGGCAAATGTCCTCATGGGTCTTATGAAGAATTACATGAGCAAATGCATATATGCAAAGACCCCCACTGGGTTCTGACGTGATCTCAAACTCTGCCAGTCAAGTGTGCAAACATGCACGTAATCTTCCTATGCTGCTGGGAGTTCTCAGACAGGCTTAACACAGCACATTCAAATGTGAAAAATTACATTATGATGATTTCTAAATATTCCCAACATGCCGTTTAAAATGGGAAAGGTAGAAATGTAATCCTCAATCAAGAGAGAATTTCTGGAACACTCCTAAGACCCTTAAGACGCCAAGCCCTCGACACACA
The DNA here is from genome assembly GCF_027406575.1 of Nycticebus coucang. Taxonomy (NCBI): domain Eukaryota; kingdom Metazoa; phylum Chordata; class Mammalia; order Primates; family Lorisidae; genus Nycticebus; species Nycticebus coucang. The sequence goes on from NC_069789.1 coordinate 80,620,728, forward strand.
CATAAACACACACACAGTACAGCCTTTGCCCTTAAAGACTTGGTTGTTTTTTCTTCTTTCCCACAACCACCCACCACTCAGTCACAGACTTCAAAGTAATTCTGCTAGATGTAGTCAAGTATTAATATAATAATTCAAGGCTTTCTGTTATGCTATATTCCTTTTGTTTAAATAATCTCTATCCCCCCCCAATAAGTCATAACTTCATATGGCAAATTCTAGAGCTAGAAAAAGATGGAGCAAAATAGACATGCATCAAACAAGTAAAGAATAATTACAAAGACAATTATAGGTGATGGGGTTTATAGTAATATTTATAATAAGTATTAGTACTTACTATGTGCAGGGCACTGTGCTAAGTGCTTTACTTTCCTTATTTCTCTGAATAATCCTCTGTGGTGAGTATTCTTATAATCCCCCTTTTACAGATAAGAGAAGTGAGACTGAAAGAGACTAAATAATTTCCCAGACAGGTGGTGGGTGACATAGCAGAAAGTCACCCCTAGATCTATCTGACTCCAAAATCCATTATCTTAATCACTGTAAGGCCTCTCACAGATATCATGAATTCAAGCTAGCCATTTTATTTCATGATGATTTTACAAGTCCAAGAGGTAAGAATATGTCCAGACTCTACAGATGTGCTGAGGGCTTCAGAACGTACAAGTCATCAGGGTGTGGATAGCAGCAGGAGACTCGCACCTCAGTCCCGGTTGGATTTATACCCCATGTGCAAAAATGACAACAGTAATGCCTGCCCTCTGAAACCCAGGGACTTACTGACAGACTAAATTTGAGAGCAGATTATTAGCCTGACCTGTTGCTGTAGAAATTCTGCATTGCAACATCCCAGGGCAACTTGAGTCATGCCAAGGAGAACTGAGTTCCAGTTCAGAAACTGTTTCCACTCTTCAGAACTTCTCATAATTAAAAGGGTATGCTGCTGTCCACCATTTACTCATGATGAGCATGGCTTTACATACCATTTACTTGGTGTAACAATACTTAATTTTCAATAAACGGCCAAATTCATCCCAAGTGCCCCAATCCCTGAGCTCCCTGGTTGGTCAGCCTCGAGTAGAGCTACCTGGAAAAACTACCCAGGAAAAGCTACCTGGAGGGGTAGACAGGGAGGGAAGGGAGCGGGGAAGAAAGGATAGTTGTTCTGAGCAGAAAATAAGAGTCTCCTGCATTGTAGACCCCAACATCATTCAGTGCCCTGTGTTCAGCAAATGCCAAGGCAGCACTATTCTGACCATCCAAGAACATCGATCCTGATCATTAGGTACAGTTTTCATTTGTTCTTTTCTTCATGAATATTTCTGCTCCCAACACGTGCCACTGAAGGACTCAGCAAATTTAAATCCTCCTGCCTCTCAACTTGTTTTCCTGCCTGCACTCCAGCAGGTAAAACACCCACAGACTCATAGTGCTCCGGGCTGTAGAATTCACAGGAGTCTATAATGTTCAGGTTATTTTTAAACTTTCAGGCCACTCTCCCTCCCCATGAACAGCAGGCCTGCCATTTAGAACGGTGTTTAACCCACACCCCACCTGCTTTGAAACTTTAGCTTTCTGTGTTAAAAGAAGCAATCCTTCAAGTGTGCGTGTGTGTGCGCGCGTGCACACACACACATACACACCCTAAAAACTGAAGATAGGCGCCAGCTTACTGGGGTTGAAAGATCCAGCTCACAGAATGATGCTGAGATTGTAGAGAGGATGTGTCTGAAAACGCTTTGTAAATTCAGAGTGCCACACCAGTGGGTATTACTGTTCTATTAGGGGTAATATCCAAAGACAACAAAATAAATTTTCTTGTGGATATGTAAAGTTTACAACATGACCTTATGAGATACATGTAGATAGTAAATGTTCACTGTAGTGAAGCAGATTGACATCTATTGTCTCATAAACTTCTTTGTGACAAGGGCAGCTGATCATCTATTTAACAAAATCCCCCCAAAAAAGCAATACAATTTTATAAACTATAGTCCTCATGTTGTACATTAGATCTCTAAACACCTGATTTATCTGCTGCTCCTTTGACCTACATCTCTCCACTTCCCCGCCCCAACCCATGGCCTGTGGTACCCACTGTTACCTTCTCAATCTCTGTATTAGAGCTCCTTTTCCCCCTAGGTTCTACACGTAAGTAAGGTCATGTAATATTTGTCTTTCTGGGTCTGGTTTATTTCACTTAGCACAATGGCCTTCAGGTCCATCCATGTAGTGGCGAATGGCAGGATAGCCTTCTTTTTATGGCTAAATAATATTCCATTGCATATATACACCCCCATTGTCTTTGTCCATTCACCGATTAGGTTGTTCCTATATCTTGGCTATCGGGCATAATGCCACGTTGATTGTGGGAGTGCAGTTATCTTTGCAAGATGGTGATTTCATCTCCTCTGGACAGATGCACAGAGAAGAGATTGCTTTCAGTGATGGTGGAGATCCAGCTCGAGGAATGGTGTTGAGATTGCTGAGAGGGTGTGTATGAAATGCTTTGTCAACTCAGTGGGTGGTAGTGTTGTCATCTCTGCAGAGACAGAAGCCAAGCATCATAGGTAATGTCAAAAGACTACTCCTTATTTCCAAAAAGGAATTATCCCACTACAATCAAAGCATTCAAGGCCCTTCTTTTGCCCTGAGAGTCAGACAGGAGCTGGCTAAGGGGTTTTAATCATTGTCTTCAAATTAATTACCTTTTTTTTTAAAGTGAAAAACATTGGGGAAAGGGGGAAAGAAATTGTAAAAACAACTCAACAAAAAGAGAGTTAAGTAGGAGAACCAAATAAAAATCTTCAAAGTGGCAGCAATAAGCAACAGTTGGGGAAAGTTGAAGTCTTGTGTGTGTTACCTTATTTGATTTGTTCAGGAATCCTAAGAGGTGGGTTGGTCATCTTCAACCATTTCTCAGATGAGGTGACTCAGATCACACAGAGCTGGATTGGGAGCTGCACCTGCCTAAGTCGCATACTGACCCTACGGGAGGTGCGGTCAGGAACTGACCCCATGGAAGCGGTTTTTGTACAGCTGGTTAAGCTGGACAACCAAACATGTGAAAACAAATTTTTGTTGGGTCAGTCTCTGATTCCACCACCCCCCGATGTGTATATGACTGTTTAATGCCAAAGGCCACATCTTTGCCATGGTTTGAATGTTTGTGTCCCTCCATACTTCATGTTAACACATAATCCCCAATGTACCAGTAGCAACCAGGTGGGATCTTTATGGTGTGATTAGGCTAAACTCATGCATGGAGTTGGTATCTTATACAAGGCCTAAGGGAAATAGCTAGACCCCTTTTGCCTTTCAGCCTCGCACCATGTGAGGACACAATGGTCTTTATCCTCTCTGGCAGAAGGAGCATTCAAGGTACCATCTTGGAAGCAAAGACCATGTCCTCAACAGATATCAAACATGCTAGTACTTTTACCTTGGATTTCCCGGCCTTCAGAACAATGAGAAATGAATGTATACTGTCTTATAAATTACACAGTCTATATTTTGTTATAGCAGCAGGAATGAACTAAGACAACCTACTGCAAGAGATATACTGAAAGGGTAAGCATGGCCTGAATCTTAAAGCTGGATAAGAATAGTTTCAAGGACCCAGAGTGGACGGGCTTGGGGTCCCTGGGAAGTCAGTAAGAGCTAAGTGGTGGGAACAGAGCCTCTTCCAGACCATGGCCAAAAGTGAAAGATGCAATGTCCCTTTGTCTGGGTAGGCTCTGCATGAGCTACAAATCTCCACATAGTCACTCAGCCTTCCACGCTACTGGAAATAGGATGGCACAGACAAATTCAATCAGAGACTGTCCCCAAATGCCTTCCCCTTAGTAGTACACCTCTCAGGGCAAAGGCTATAGCTTCTATAATCCCATTGTTGCCATAATGCCCCAGGCACCTATAGTAAAACCTCTCTTCTTTTTTCTCTCCTCTCTCTTTTCTTTCTCTCTCCTATCTCTCTCTCTTTCTCTCTGCAAATCCTTCAACCAAAACTCCTAACATGCAGGAGGGATGACTCACTGAAGAGCCTCCTCCTCTCCCTCTCCCTCCTCACCCCCCGGCTGAAGCACTAAGTGATAAAATGATCAGGTGGCTCAACACTTTTACAGCTAAATACATTCCAAGGGATCTTTTACCCCAGAGTCTGTTTCCCCAAAGGCATTTAGGGTTTGCACACATTCTTGTGTATCCCTGAGACAGCATGAACTGGTTTCCCTCCCCTCTCTGCTTCCCTCAGGAGCGTTTCCCAACTACTCTTCTCCTCCCACCTCTTCCCAACTGCCCCTTCCTCTTCTTCCACCTCCTCAATGTGAAAGTTCTTCAGATCAAATGTTTCCTGCCCTCTTCATTATGTACACACTCCCTCTTGGTGATGTCATCCATCTGGATGGCTTCAACCAAAGCTAATATCTGGAAGACTCCCAAATCTTTATCTTTGGCTGTGTTCTTTTCAAGTCTGGTACAATAGTCACAATTGCTGAAATGGGCTCCTCCACCTGGATGGGCTGACAGCACCATGAATCAGCTGGTTTAAAAACAAACTCAACATCTTTCCCTCCAAACCAGCTCCTCCCTGAGTCTCTAATTCTGTCTGCAGCATCTCAGCTTCCCACTAACTCAGACACAAAACTCTGGATGCATCTTTGACTCCAGCTCTCACACCAACCATTCCCCAAGGCCTGTCACTTTTTTCTCTCTAGGCCACTTTCAGTCTATCCTTTCCATTTGTACCACCACCCCTTACATCAGAACTTTATCCCTCTTCTGCTCCAAAAATGGGAAGAGCCTCCTAACCCACCTTCCTCTTCCAGGTTCTACAATAATTCACTGCACAGTTCAACTCTGACCCCCATCCCTAGCTTTCAGTGCAATGAGATTCAAAGTTATTTCTCCAGTGCCTAGAAGAGAATCTGGTTTAAAAAAATCATTAAACAAATTTATTTTTTTGTGGAACAAATGATTGAGTTTCCTAGTGCCTATGAAATATAACTATGAAATCATGAGCTCTTAGAGTCCAAAGCAAACTTAAATGTCATCCAGTCCAAGTCCTCATTTCTACCCTATTTTACTCCCAGCAATATCTCCTACAACTCCAATGAAGCAGGACTATTCACTATTCTCCAAAGTTACCTTGAAATGTTTATTTTGCATATCATTTCTCATTTCCCTTCCCCCTCCTTGCCCCCTTCTTCTATACTACCTGTCAGAAAACTATTTATACCTAAAAGCCCAGTTCACATGATACCTTCTCTAAGAAGCATTTTGACACCAGTACGACAACTGTGATGTCTCTCTGCTCAGAGTACCTCTAGCAGTTTATGTCGCTCTGCCTCAGATACTGAGTGTAATCCTCTCTTCTCTTCCGCTACACTGCAAGGGGCTCAGCTTATTCAGGCTTGTATTATCCATAGTACTAATGCATTGCCTTATGCATGGTGGTTATGAATACATGTTTATTAAATAAATGAATAAATGCATGTATAAATGAATGGTAACCATAAACAAAGCCAACTGGATACAAGCAAGATATGGACTCCTTAGGATCTGTGCCATGTTGGGAAAGTGCCATGGAAGGAGTCAGAAGGGACAAATCTGTTCTGGAGACAATCCATGCATACCAGGAAGATCATCCTAACACTCTCCTCACAGGTCCAAGTGCAGCTGACAGACACAACACGCAAGATGAATGACCCAGTGTGTGGAGGCAGACATTGTGGCCACTGTCAACCTGCAAAGCTCATGCATCTTGAGTACAGTATTTTGCTCTTGGTAGCAAAGAGAGAAATATTTTCAACTCATTTTATTTCATTCATATTTTTATGGATGCAACATGGGTTGAAATGGTCAGTATTAGATAGATAGGTGATTGAAATATACCGTTTAGCTAATCTAGCCACACATATCAACCTCCTCTTCTAACCCTTCCATGTTTAGATAAGAAAAGACATGTAGAGAAGGATTTCTCAACCTCAGCACGAGTGACATTTTAGAGTCAGGTAATCTTTCTTTGGGGGGCTGTCCTTGCCCCATAGAATGTTTAACAGCATTCATCCCTGGCCTTTACCCACTAGATACCAGGTACACTCCTGCTCACTCAGCTCTGACAATCAAGAATGTTTCCTAACATCCTTGCGGGCGGGGGCAAAATCACCCTGGGTGTAGAGTGATTAAACAAATTGCTCAGGATCATCGGTCTCATCAGCTTCATAACTAGATACAGAGTAACTTAACTCCCCATGGAATTCATTCACCACACTGCGCACACCTTTCATTTTCTCCCTCATAGCTAATAAGCCACAGCCATTGAGAACTGGGTGAACGCAGGATTGTGTTCTGGTTTTCAGATGGGCACAGGGTCCCACATCTCAAGATAAAAGAGACATATTCTCAGCACAGACTAAAGGGACAGCTTAGCTGAAAAGAAAAAGGGGACCACAATCCAGCATCATAAGCTTAAGACTCATCAACTTCACCTCAGACTAATAAGATTTCTCCTGACACACTGAATACTTATAAATGTGGTCACAAGGCCCCAAGAAGAGTAAGTCTCTCCCTCAAATCGGTGTTGTCTGCAGTAAAAATGGCCATGCTAATTTTTTTCCATCCAAACCTGTGTACACTCGCCCCACTGATTTTCCTTCTATCTGCTTTCCCTTCTTATTTTTTAAAGCTAGAAAGAAACTTGAGTCCTTCAACTCCTCAGGTCACTAACACCCTTTGTGGCTTCGACTTCGCTTCCAGAATTTCTCTTCCCTAGAACTGGAGAAGCATTTCCCTGCTTCCTGATTCTGATCTTTCATTTTCTAAAAACACTCAATCACTTCAGGCAAGATATTTTTGGGAGCTGCTGGTAAGAACTTAACCAATGATCACTTTTCTAAGTGAACTGCCATTAGCTAAGCACTCACGTACCATCTGAGGGGGCAGAAAGTAATTGCCCATTAATGACCTGCTGCTTCTCCCCCACTTTCTTCCTCAAATCTCCCCCTACACTCTGTCAGCCCTCTTATTAACCTCTCCATTAGGAACATCACAGCTATAAGTCTTAGAAGACTGTGTGTATCCCTAGGGAATATTTTATCCCTTCCTATTTTAGGATATTCTCTTTGTAAAAGTCATTCAAGGATCTAGTACTAGAAAGATCACAGAACAAGTAAAGCCTCTTGCTAAAAATTTCTTTAAAAAACTAGATAAAGTACAGAAATATATTTTCAAATATATTTGAAAAGATATATTACTGAACTTGCAAGACATAAAAGGAAATTCTTAGGAGGAAATGAAAAACAAAGGAGTAAGCTTGTGAATCAAAACTGCAGCTGTCCTATGGGCAGTGAGTGATTAGTCCTGGTGACAAAGGAGATTTAATGGATGAGTGTTAATGCCCACTCAAGAGCAAGTGATAAGATCTTAAGAACATGTGTGAACAGAAGTTGGAACTAAGACACTGCACCAAGCTGTAGGATGCTTGAAGAACTGTACGTTCAGTTACATAATAAACTGCATAAAATCTACCCTCAGCAAAAGGAGATAATGAGGTGGCTTCTGTCTCTGAATGAGAAAAGCAAAGTCTTGAGAAATCAAATCCCAAGACTACATGTTACACAGACTTATGGGCTGAATTCACACCCCACGTTCAATAGGGTTCAGGAACTCTTAGGCCAAAAACATAACACTCCTGGATCAAGTAAGAGAACCAAACAAAACCACTCTGAGGATATTCTCACAACCCAGAGTATACTGCATTTCTAGGGTAAACAAGCACCGCTAGACATGAGCTTGCAACTAAAATTCTTCATAAAAGATTTTTAATCCAGCATAAGGAAAAGTTAGCTGGTACAGTCAACAGAAGGATTAGAGCCCAAGAACTTTAAATAATAGAAATAGTATATAAGGAAAAACAATAATAGAATACAATAAGATGAGAAAAATGATAGATCTGAAGAAATCTCTTATAAAGAGATATATAATCATTTAATTTAAAGGCAACAGATACATTGACTATTAGATTTGATACAACTATGCAGAGTAAACAGGAAGACACATGAGGAAACTCCAGTACATAGCACAGAGAAATAAAAAGATGAAAAGTATGATTACAGTTGACAGACATGGAAGACATAATGAAGAGAAATCAGACAGTATTTGAAGAGCAACAGCACAAATTTTCTGGTATTAATGAGGTCTTTAAATTCTCAGAGCCAAACATTTCAATGAGTTCTTCACTGAGATTACAAAAAAAAAAAAAGGAAAGGAAAGAGAAAAAATAATTGCAACGAGTTCTACGCAGGATAAGTAAAAATAAATTCAACCTATACACCCTCTAGTTAGATATCAAAAGATCCCAAATCATGAGCAGAAAATTTTAGAAGCATGCACATGACTACAAGAAACAGATTATCAATCACATTAATAGAAGTCAGAAAAAAATAGAATAATATCATCAAGTATTGAAAATACTCAGCTAAATTAAGACTTAAGTCAAGTCATATCTTTGTTTGAAGTGAGGTATCAAAGTAAGAAACACACTAAAACTGTGTCTATTCATTATTGGACTTGAAGTACTAGTCAGTATAATAAGTAAAGAAAAAGGAAGGAAAGTCAAATGGATTATATTGAAAAAAACAAAGCAGTCATTATCCACAGCTAATTCTGCCTACATACAATACATGACAGCCTACCAAAAAAAAAAATCCATTCACAGTAATAAGAAAGTGCTACAAGAATGCTGGGAGCAAAATCAGTATACAAAAATGCAAGCTCCGAACTAAGTCTGTGTTATTTTTGAACCATACATACCTCACTTCTCACCGCCCTGCCTACCTTATGTGGCATTGTTATCTAGTAATTTAGTTCCATCTTGTGCATGTGTGTATTTTTGCCAATATCTTTTACTCATTTTGCCCTTTTTTCTTTTTTTAACTTTCTGAGGGACATTAAGGAAGCATAAGAATAAATATGTCATTCTCGGGGATTAAAAAACAAAATAGTTTTAGAGGACAATCATACCCCCAAATTAATCTTTCAATTTATTCAATTCCCATCAAACCTTATTTTTTAATGAAGTGTGACCAGTTGATCTGAAAAGTCCCATGATATATGATGAATAAAGAGCCCAGACAATTTGACAGAGGCATATCAAAACTACAAAGTTATAAAAATTAAATTAATGAGACACAGGGGAAGAGGATATATAAATAGACCTATGGAATAAAATAAGGTACGCAGAAACAGTGTAAAAGGATTGCGGACTCGCTAAATGAAGCTGAGTCAAAGGACTAATCCAAGAGCAGGAAAAAAAAGATACATTAGAGCTTACCTCACACAATACACAAAAATTAATTGCAGATAGGTTAAAAGAGCCACATGTGATATGCAAACTGTGAAGAAATTTGGCAATAAATATAAATGACTTCTTTTTAATCTCGGTATATGGAAGGAATTTTTAAATGAGATAAGATGGATGAAAATGATAAAGAAAAAAAGCAGATAGTGCGGCGCCTACTCAAAGGAGTAGGGCACTGGCCCCATATGCCAGTGGTGGTGGGTTCAAACCCAGCCCCGGCCAAAAAACTGCAAAAAAAAAGAAAGAAAGAAAGGAAAAAGCAGATACACTAAAACTGATACCTTAATATGACAAAAAGCACCATAAATAAAAAGTTAAAAAGACAAGCTACGTGGGGGAGAAGATGTTTGCAACCCACATGTTATATCAATGGCCCACATCACAAAATCTCAAAACTGCAGATGCTGGCGTGGATGTGGAGAGAAGGGAACACTTTTACACTGCTGGTGGGACTGCAAACTAGTACAACCTTTCTGGAAAGAAGTATGGAGAAACCTCAAAGCACTCAAGCTAAACCTCCCATTCGATCCTGCAATCCCATTACTGGGCATCTACCCAGAAGGAAAAAAATCCTTTTATCATAAGGACACTTGTACTAGACTGTTTATTGCAGCTCAATTTACAATCGCCAAAATGTGGAAACAGCCTAAATGCCCACCAACCCAGGAATGGATTAACAAGCTGTGGTATATGTACACCATGGAATACTATTCAGCCATTAAAAAATGGAGACTTTACATCCTTCGTATTAACCTGGATGGAAGTGGAAGACATTATTCTTAGTAAAGCATCACAAGAATGGAGAAGCATGAATCCTATGTACTCAATCTTGATATGAGGACAATTAATGACAATTAAGGTTATGGGGGGGGAAGCAGAAAGAGGGATGGAGGGAGGGGGGTGGGGCCTTAGTGTGTGTCACACTTTATGGGGGCAAGATATGATTGCAAGAGGGACTTTACCTAACAATTGCAATCAGTGTAACTGGCTTATTGTACCCTCAATGAATCCCCAACAATAAAAAAAAAAAAAGATTCTCAGCAGCCGGGCATGGTGGCTCATGCCTGTAATTCTAACCCTTTGGGAGTGTGAGTTGGAAAAACTGCTCGAGGCCAGGAGTTCGAGACCAGCTTGGGCAACATAGAGAGACCTTATCTCTGCAAGAAAATAAACAAAAATAATTGAGTGGCATACTCATGTAGTCCCTCCTACTGGGACAGTAGAGGCTGTAAGAGTCCTTGAGCCCAAGTGTTTGAGGCTCCAATAAACTATGATTGAGCCACTGTACTTTAGCCTAGGTAATGGAAGAGACCTTGTCTCTAAAAAAGAGGAGGGGGGAAGAATTCTCAGAAATCATAAGAAAAACACATACTACCCGATAGAAATATGGGCAAAGGATATGAGCCTGCAATTGACATAAAGGAAATCTGAGCAGCCAACACACACATTAAATACTTAATTAGTAATCAGGGAAAATACCATTAATGAAATAATTGGATTCCATGTCACACTCCTCAGATTGGCAAACTTTAATAATTCTGAACATCTCAGGTGATGTGCAAGATACACAGGAATGGGGACTCTGCCGCTGGTGGGAGCGTAAACAGCACAGTCACTCTGGAAAGCAGTGTGTTAGTACAGCATTCCCCCTTCTGTGCTTTCTCTCTCTGTACTTTCAGTTTCCCTCAACCACGGTCCAAAATAGTAAGATATCTGGAGGGATAAAAAGAAAGAGAGCTGCATTCACATATTTTTTTCTTTTTTGAGACAGAGTCTCACTATGTCACCCTGGGTAGAGTGCTGTGGCATCACAGCTCACAGCAACCTCAAACTCTTGGGCTTAACTGATTCTCTTGTCTTAGCCTCCCAAGTAGCTCTGACTACAGGTGCCTGCCACAAGGCCCGGCTATTTTTGTTGTTGTCGTTGTTGTTTAGCAAGCCCAGGCTAGGCTCAAACCCACCAGCCTTGGTGTATAGGCTGGTGCCTTAACCACTGAGCAAGGGGAACCAAGCCTCACATAACTTTTATTAAAGAACACTGTTATAAGTGTTCCATTTTATTATTATTGTTTTCATTTCTTGCTGTATCTAATTTATAAATTAAATTTTATCATAGGTACATATGTATAGGAAAAAATATATGTAGGGTTTGGTACTATCCACAGTTTTAGGCATCCTCTGGGGGTCTTGGAATGTAGCCCCCTCAGTTAAGGGGGACTACTGTACCTAGTAAAGGTAGAAATGTGCATTCCAAAACTCGGCAATTCCATTTTTAGGAATCTATCCCAGAGAAAATCTCACACAAGTGCTCAAGGAAACATGAACCAGGATGATCATTTGAACATTACTTTAACTGCAAAAACATTGAAGCAACCTAGCCTCCTCTCAGAAGGAGAATGAGTTAAGAACCTGTCACTTATTCATACAGGGGAGTTCTGCACAGAAAGTGAAATCATGAACTCCATGTGCACGCACTAATACTGGTAAATCTGAGAAATAAATGTTTACTGTGCTATAAAAGGGTACATTCTACACATCATTTATACACAACTTCAAATTTCTCAAAAATCATATACATACTTTATTAATATATACATATGTAGAACATTTTTTAATGTACTTGGTAATGAAATATCAATTTCAGAGGCATGGTGACTTCTGAAGCAAGGGACAAGGAATAAGAGTGCTAAAGGCATCTGTAACATTTGACTTCTTTAAAAAGTGGAGAGAGATGAAGCAAATATGGTAAATATTATCTATTTAATCTTCATAGTAGGTATATGAGTGTCTCTTAATTGTTTTCTACATAGAATGCTTGAAATATGTAATTAAAACAAGTGTTTAGGAGAATCTAGGAGATAGTCTTACTAATTAAAATACCCAAAGCTATCAAAGATGTGAGCAGTCTCACCCACTACTGGTAGGGGTGTAATTAGCACCACGTTCCTGAAGGAGATTGGGCAATCTCTTACTTCTTAAGAGTCATAAATATGTGTATAGCTTATGCCACAATAATTCCAGTTTTAGCAATTTCCCCTTATGATCTCATCAGATTGACATACAAGATCTTCTGTAAAATTGGCCATTGGATTGTTAATTTTAATATTAAAAACTATTATCTGTTTGTATTATTATACTAAGTGAACAACAATAAGGAACTGGTTAATATATTATAATTTAGTCATAGAACAGAATTTTTCCAGTTATTAACAAATTATTAAAAATAATCTCATAGGACACTGCTTGCAATATATTATTAACCAACAAAGCAAGTTACAACATCAAGATGTGCACCTTATAATCCCTGTTCAGTATAATAACCTGTATGTGGATGTATGTATATGAGTGCACATACGTGTACGTGGTGGGGGAAAGCCTAGAAGAATTCTTGCCCGGTGTTAATGATTAGTTACACATGATGGGATTGTGGGTAATGCTAATTTTCTTCTGTGTGACTTTCCATATTTTCTGCAACAAACATGAAATACTTGTAATTGTTTTTCTTTTTACCAGTGTTTATTTCTGAACTTTTGCCCAACTCATCTTCTTTTTTTTTTTCCTTTTAACCCTGTTGGGAACTTTATTTATTTATTTTTTTATTGTTGGGGCTTCATTGAGAGTACAATAAGCCAGGTTACACTGATTGCAATTGTTAGGTAAAGTCCCTCTTGCAATCATGTCTTGCCCCCATAAAGTGTGACTTGTAATTTTTAAAAAATTATTAAATCTGAGATGGGTTCTGAGCTTCATATGAGTTGTTGCCATCAGCCACCCTCAGAGATGGATTCTTTATTCTGCAAGAACTGGTATCATATTTGAGCAAGTAAAGAAGACAGTGTCAAGGGGAAAATGCTCTGGAGGAGGACTCCAGAGGGGAAAGTCTTTCATCTATAACATAGATGTGAGTTTTATCTCAAACTCTCACAAGGGCACCATCATAGTGATTCAGACATGGATGTGGCTTTGACCTCCTCAAAAGGGCTAGGTTCCAGCCTCCTGAGTAACTCCAGAGGAAAGTTTTGTGACAATCTATCACCTGCCCTAAAGGCACAAACTCCAGAATCTCCAATCTAACCCATGGAAGAAAGTCTGCCAGGTGAGGGCCCGGGTTGAACCTGCCTCAATTTCTTTATTTTGGGTACAATAAGGGAGTTTAGAATGAGCACAGATCAGGCACTTTACACACCAGCATCATCTAACTCTCACAACTACTCCAAGCAGCTGGTGTTACTACGTACTAATCACCATACAGCAGATGAAAAACTTAGACCAAGGCCATGTGCCTAGAAACTGGTTAAGTTGGAATTCAAACTCAGGGCTGGCATAATCCGAAACCAAGTCTCATCTTATTAAACTAAATTAATTTTCATTAATGAAAGCAGTATTTTCCATACATTGTTAGCCACAGATCCCTTTCTACAGAAGATGTACTACTCTAAGTGTGAATGAATGAAACAGATGAAGGCAGAAGGAGGGTTACTCTGATTTGACTAAGAGTGGAGAACCCAGGCTCCTTCCTCCCAAGGTGATTCCACAGAGCAGCGTGAGGAACACTGTCATTGGGTCGCTTTAAAGGTCTCCAGTTCTTCCCCGCAGTGTTCCCCAAGCTGTAGCCTGTGTTCAACAGATAATGAAGGTCCTTGGCAGGTTATAATTTATCATCTTGCTGAACAACATATTTGAATTCCAAGCATTAGGGTTGTTGTGCCAAGAATGGTGAGTCCTTTACTAACAGCAACATGACCTGCCACCCAACACCCTCAGGGCAGCCTTTCCACTGTCCTGCACAGACACACATGCTCATGGTTTCCATGGCTCCCACTCATGTTCAGGCCATCATCCATCCCTCTCCCGAGTCTGCCTACTGCTCCTCTCTCCCCTTCAATTTATTCTCCCAACTGCAACTGGAGTTGTCTTTTAAAAAAGAACATCAGATCACATCACTCCACTGTCCAATACTCTTTAGTGACCTCCCCTACTCCTCAGAATGAAATGTAAACTCCTTCTTTTTTTTTTTTTTTTGTGACAGAGCCTCAAGCTGTCACCATGGGTAGAGTGCCATGGTGTAACAGCTCACAGCAACCTCCACCTCCTGGGCTCAAGCGATTCTCCTGCCTCCACCTCCCAAGTAGCTGGGACTACAGGCGCCCACCACAATGCCTGGCTATTTTTTTGGTTGCAGCCATCATTTTTGTTTGGTGGGCCGGGTTGGATTCGAACCCGCCAGCTCAGGTGTATGTGGCTGGCGCCTTAGCCGCTTGAGCCACAGGCGCCGAGCCTGTAAACTCCTTCTTGTGTCCCACAGGGCCCTACATCAGCTGGTCCCTGCCTGAATATAATTGCCCAGGGTCCCCAAAAGCAGAGCCTGAGGCAAGGGTTTAGATGTCTTTATTAAGGAGTACAATGGCCAGGAAGCAGGAGTGAGGGAAAAGGGAAAGGACAGAGGAAGAGCAATACTAAGGGGGACACCAGGCTGGCCACTGCAAAAAGATAACTGCATCTCAGGATAATCCATCAGAGGACAGAGAAGATTTCAGCTGCTGAATCTCCCACTGATCAAAACTTCATCACTTGGGAAATTAATCTCCTCACCAAATTCTAGTTGTCCAGAAGAACCCCATGAATCCCAGGGGTCAGTGTCAACAGGGAAGCTTCAGGATAAGAGGTAGGAGTGCAGAGTATGAGCTGAGGAGCTGTTGGGTTTTACATGCATGAAGTTGGTCAGCCACTGTAGCAGCAGCTGTGACTGGAAGAAGCAGCCAAAACCTCAGAGGTAGGTGAGGCCTAGAGGCCATGACTGGTGCAGATGAGGTGTCCAGCACACTAACCTCTGACTGTATCTCCTGCCTCCATTCCCCTCTCTGTATTCGCATTGGCCTCCATGACATTTCTCAAGCACTCCAGGCTGGCCCCTTAAGGGCATTCAGACCAGCTGTTCCCTATGCTAGAAATGCTCTTCCCCCATCCTCCCATGGACCTGCTTCCTGACACTCAGATTGCCCCTTATATGCTATTTTGGCAGAGCCTTCCTGGACCACTCCCCCAGTCACACTCTATGACATCACCCTGTGTTCATCTTTCACTTTTTACTATCTTGTATCCTCTTGTTTATCTATTGTTGATCTATTTCTGATGACTGTAAGTTCCTTGAGAGCAGAGACTTTGTCAATATTGTTCCTTTCTATATCCTCATAGTTGGAACAGTACACATATGTATCAGGTACTTAATAATTATTTCTTAGGTATTTGTTGGGTGGATGGATGGATGGATAAATAAGAAAATGATTTAATATTTATCTTGTAGCTCGGCGCCTGTAGCACAGTGGTTATGTTGCCAGCCACATACACCGAAGATGGTGGGTTCGAACCCAGCCCAGGCCAGCTCACAGACAATGACAACTGCAAGAAAAAATAGCCAGGCATTGTGGTGGGCACCTGTAGTCCCAGCTACTTGGGAGGCCGAGACAAGAGAATCACTAGAGCCCAAGAGTTGGAGGTTGCTGTGAGCAGTGATGCCATAGCACTCTACCAAGGGTGACATAGTGAGACTCTGTCTCAAAAAAAATAATAATAAAATAAAACAAAATAATAAAATTTATCTTGTGCATGAATGGATTAATAAACAGTGGTTTAGGTATACCATGGAATACTATGCAGCTATAAAAATATGGAACTTTACATCTTTTGTGTTAACCTGGATGGAGTTGAAACATATCTTCTTAGTAAAGTATCACAAGAATGGAAAAGCAAGTATCCAATGGACTCAGTTCTAATATGAAGTCAATAGACAAATTAATACATGCCCACACAAGAGAAAAACTCAATTCAATTCAAGTTGGGGGCATGGGAGAGGGGTGAGAAGGAAGAGAGATTGGTGTGTTCCTACCTAATGTGCACAATGTAAGGGTACATGGCACACCTCTTAGGTGTGGGACACACTACAACAGGGAGTTTACCTAACAAATGCAAACATTGTAACCTAATCATTTGTACCCTCATATTAATATAAAATTGACAATAAAGTAAAATTTAGCTTGTGAAAAATAGCTAAGAAGCACATTGGAAGCCAAAATGAAAGATGAAAAGGCCAATGGTGATGCAACGTACCAAAGACACAGGACCCTCAAAAATGAAGGCAAGAGCCTATCTAAAAATTTCTGTATTCTGGAGCATCTCAGCTGGACTCTGTGTAGGTCACAGATGTCAAGGGCCTATAGTGCCTCAGTTTCTTTGTGTTTCTTGGAAGTGCTTTTCCCAGCTAAATCCTGGCTCCCTCTCTGCTGCCTTTTTTTCTCTTCCTGGTTGTGGATGGACAAGTCAGCCCATCATCTTCCCTTGGGGTTCTTCTCTCAAACAGGAGACCCATCTCAGCTCTTCTATAGCTCAGCCCTGAAAGAGGGAATCTATGCCTTTCCAGGGAGCTTCTGAAATGGCCAGAACCAAGGAAAATGTTACTCTTGTTTCCTTCTTTGCATTTGCCTTTTGGTGGTTGCAGGAGGTTGTGGGAAGCACAGAGGGGTTGGTATGAGGGGACAAAGGCGGGACTGGTAGCACCACGAGTCACCTGTGTGTTCTCCTGCCTCCATGGCTTGCCAACAGGACATCCCCCGCCAGTTGGAGACCCCAGCCAGCTACCATGGCAACAAGAGGACAAAATGAAATGAGAGAAAATCATGACACACAGGAAAGAGCAGTCTGAAGAATAGGAAAAGTTTTTCTGGAAAAGGCAGTAGAGGAATAAGCAGGGAGGAGCCTTCTGGCCCATCATGGAAGTCAGCTCACAGGCGATGGACCCAAACCCCATCTAGAATCCACAGGCTCATCCCCGCCCACACCCAAGTTTGAGGTTCTTTTCACCCCTCCCCCTGTCCCCTGTACGTCCCTTCCCCCAGCATCCTGGGGAGAGGTGGTCCTGCCCCATGCTGGGAACAGATGAAGGTCTTTGAACATTACCAGTTACTCCTGTTCTTGTCACTCACAAACCATGCTGAGCTGAGACATTTCTCCTATCCCTGAGAAACAATTGAACATTTGTTCAATTTCAGAAGTCTGTTCACCTCCAGATAGGGGAGCAGGTGAGCACTCAGGCTAAGTCAGCGGCAGGGAGGGCATTTTGAGGGAACTTGCCCTTTGTGCACTTTCCTAGCAGGTAGGGAGAAGCCGTGGCCCCAGCTCTGCCTACTGCATGTAGTAACATGCAATCTGCTAGGCTTCCCCTGCAGAAGTCAAACAAGCTGGCCAGCACCAAGTGAGACCAGTCATAACAATGCCTCACACTCTGTCATCCATGACCCCTGGTCCCCAACACTGTAGTCACTCTACTTGTGAGGAGCCAATAGCTTGGCTGACAGCTTCTCTCCTTCCCAGACTGACCAAGGGATGGCCCTGTGTCCATAGCATCTCCTAAACACCCACCAATCTCATCTTCCTTCCTTGTTGAAAAGGACTGAATGTTTATGCCCCCTCCCCCAAATCCCTATGTTTAAATCCTAACAAGATGATGGTATTAGGAGGTGGGGCCTTTGGGTGGTGAGCAGGTCCTCAGAGAAGAAGGGATCAGTGCCTTCTAAGAGAGGCATCAGAGAGATGCCTTACCCTTTCCATTGTGTGCAGTTAACGGTGAAAGGAATGGCATATAAAAGAAAAAAGAAAGAAAGAAAAGAAAGCCATCTAATGAGGAAGAGGGTCTTCACTAGACATGAAAACTGCTGGAGCTTTGATCTTGGACTTCCCAGCCTCCAAGACTGTGAGAAATACACTTCTGTTGTTTATGGAGCCACATATTTTATGATATTTTAGTATAGCAGCCTGGAGAACGAAGATGCTTGTCTTTTAGTAGAGGAGCTAACACAAGATCCCTTGACTTTTCCCAGCACCTCTGAAATCTCAACCAAGCAGCCTTGAAGATTACAATTACAATTTTTCTCTTTTTAAACCTCAAGGGAAAGATGGGTGGAGGAGGAAGGGAGAAAAATCTCTTCTCCACCTCCAGCTGCCACATCCCACGGCCCACAGCGAACGCTGCAGGTAAATATTAGCTCCCGTTGGAGTTAAAGAATACCAAAGAGAGTGAGAGAGAGACAGGGGAGAGGGCGAGTGCGATTTTCTGCTGCTTAGCACCTTCCTGGCAGCGTGGGAAGCTGGTTGAATAAGCAAAACATGGGTTCTCAACTCCAGGCACATAAGTAAGTGCAAATAGATCCACTGCTCTTAGCAGCCCGTGAGGGGGGCCGAGAGAAGGATGGCTCCCACAGCCCTACCCTCCATGCCTTGCAACCACTCAGATCCTCGAAGCAAGAACTTCCTCACCCTGAAAAGGAAGAGGAAGCAGGGAAAGACATGAAGACGCCCAAGGAAGGAGGTGGGGGTCTGAGTGCATGCCAGGGGAATGCCTCAGATCACACCGAGGCTGGCAGAACAAGCATGCCTCTTCCACACCCTCAGGTTCTTCACTGCAGTGAAACACGACACCCAGTCCTAAAAGCCTGGGAGCCCTCACAGACCCAAGTTCATGATCTCCAGGCAAGCCGATTCTCTCATCTTGGCCCCCACGACCTCAGCAGCCCCCTGCCCACCTGCCCAGTCTCTCCTGCACTAGTTTCCAGCCTTCACGAGAAGTTGAACTCTTCTCAGTTGCCCTCTCTCTCACTGGGACCAGCAGCGATGATGTGGTCTCTCTCCAGAAGTCCTTGATCATGAATCCATGTTGACTCCAAATGGACCTGGTCCTTCTCCATCCTCTCATTACCTCTCTCCCCTTCCTTACTAGGCCTCCCTTCCAATTCCTGGGCTCAACATTGCCAAAACCAAATTCTTCCCCTCCAAAACAGGTTCTCTTCCCATTTCAGTCAATGATGACCATCCCAACCCCAGTCTCCCAGACTTAAGCCACTAGTGCCTCCCTCTCCACCCAGGAAACACACCCCATTGAGCCTTCTGCTAGTCTCCTGGTCCCCTTGGTGATACACCCTGCACACCACTGCTGATTGGGTCCACCTCACAGAGCTGGGACCACTTTCGAGGACATGGTCTCGGGTATAAACCCCAGGTACAAGGCCAGAATGAGAAAAGTCTGCTTAACTCAATGATGAGTCCAAATTATGGTAAAGGATGAAAGCAAGAGGTCAGAACTAGAGATGAGTTACTGAAGACCAGAAAATATGAGGGTTAAGGCAATGTCAAGACTAGGCACATGAGACAGAGGCCAGAATTGGCACAAAAGGTAGACTGGGTCATAATGGCAGTGACTGGGGCAAGTGGCCAGGACAGTGACTTGGTTATTCAAGGGAGTCAGACATCACTTTTTACTGTAGTCACAGCTAGCTGAATTTTTATGGGCACAGCCAAGTGTACAGACAAAGTTTCCAAACTTTTCTCCCTACTATCCTTAACAATCTTACTCCCAAAGCTATTCTCACATTATTCCCTTGAGAAGTTGAGAAGAAGTCTCCCCAAACCTCCCATCGTATCAAATACCTCCAATTCTTTGTCAATATCTGTCCTCATCCTTGGTGCTTGCCCCAAGTACTACACTACTCAACACCTGCTCTTCCCCTCAACTCTGGGCATTTGAGCCCACCAGGGGTCCCTTAGTTTTAGATTTTGAGGAAGAACAAATTTTCAAAAACAACCAATATAATGTGGCCAACTTTTTATTCTTCTAACTATGGGCTTTCAAAAACAACCATTGATACTCCAACATTTCAAAAAGAAAAGGGTATTTTAACACTAAAATGTTGGAAGGACATAATCTCAGAAAATCCTATAAAATAAATAAATGTAGCCTTATGAAATAATCCCTGCTTATCCTGTTTTTCCTCATTTCACAGCAAACTGATGAAATGTTATCATCAACAAGCACAAACCTACAAATTAGCATTTGGGAACTACAAATATAAATTTCTCATTTGACATGTAATCACAGAGTGCTTTTTGTATTTTTGTTTAGTTTTTTGTTTTTGTTTTTTGAGACACACTCTCACTTTGTCACTTTCGGTAGAGTGCCATGGCATCACAGCTCACAGCAACCTCAAACTCTTGGACTCAAGCGATTCTCTTGCCTCAGCCTCCCAAGTAGCTGGACTACAGGTTCCCACTACAATTCCCTGCTATTTTTAGAGATGAGGTCTCACTCTGGTTCAGGCCTTTCTCCAACCTGTGAGCTCAGACAATCCACCTCCCTCAGCCTCTCAGAGTGCTAGGATTACAGGCGTGAGTCACCATGCCCAGCCATGTATTTTGTTTAGTTTTGTTTTCTCTTATATATCCAGGTATTCAACTTTGCATGTCTATTTCATGTGCTAGGTGGGAAGATCCTTCAGGTCAAGCGCTGTTTATACTTCTTTGTATCCCTGTAGTCACAAACACTGAGCAAATGATTGTCAGGTCAGAGCAGGAAAATACTTAAGGAACCGAAGGGCAGGAAGAAGCTGAGAAATAAAAACAGAAGGGTGGGGGAGACAACACATTTCTACTACCATTTTTTGCTGCCTTTATGTTATGATCCTTGAAGGAAGCTGATAAAAACAGACTTGTCTATGACATGGGTATTTCAGCCAAAAACACCTCAGATGCATTAGTTCTAAATTCTCTGAAACCCTCAAGCTGTCACCAGTTTTTGGAGCAACTTTGTGAAGACATGGCATTATACTGGGAGTCAAGTGAGGGTGGGCTACATTCCCTGGCTTGCCCTTGGGGTGTCATTTTACCTCTTCTAAGTCTTAGCTGTTTCTCTCACTAAATACCTGTATTTAGACTATACTAGAAGGTTCCTTCCAACCCAGAAGGCTGTGATTTTTTCACTCCCATCTTATCAGTGAATGAACAGGGATAATGTACAGAGAAGGCTAAGAGGCTTGTTCAAGATCTCCTGGAGGCTCTAGGGAGAAACCTGATCCCTAGCCCCATGCTGTGCCATGCAGCACAGCTTTCTTGGCCGCTCATGAAGGTAAACTGTGACATCTGTGCTAGGCCACCATAGCCTGTAGTTCTTGATCCCACTAGGAAGCCCTTGGACTCATAATAAAAGTAGTAAGGTACTATTTAGTAAGTGCCCACTGTACACCAAGAACATGTCCGGCACTATGAGGAAACTGAGGCAAAAGCAGTCAAGCAATATACATGGTTGAAGGTAGGAACTTGAACCTGGGTCTCTGGCAGCATGGCCTGTGCTAAGAGACTAAGGGCCTAAGGGACCAAGAGCTATAGGTGAACAAGCAGATTTTCAGAAGCACGCAGTTGAAATATCTGAGCTTGTCCCAGCACCAGAATTCTTCTAGAGTCCAGAACTTTCTACCATCAATAGCGTCAGCAGCAGGAATCGGAATGAGCCGTGTCAGCTCTCTCTTGCTAGCCCTTCTGTCCAGGCAGCCTCCTGCCACCTGCCCACAGTGGGATTCTGCAGCCACCTCCTATAATTCTAGAGAAGGATATAAAAGGGTTACCTGGCATAAGACCAGCATTCTCATTTATGACCTTGAAATAGACTGATTACGTAACACTTTCAGGCCACCCTCTGTGCTTACTCCATCCACACACACCCCCTTGTACAGGTTGAGACATAAACTCCCTTGAAGGCAGAGACTGTTTCTTTCAATCATGTATCCTTTACAGAGCCTAGAGCTAAGCTTGCACCCACACGACAGGTGCTCAATATACATTTAGGGCTCAGGCCTTTGTTTCACACTTATTGTCACTAAATTCTAGGCAGTTCTCAGAAAGAGAAATTACAGAAAGATTAACTCTTAATTTTACTGTATGATTAGGAAGTAAAATGATTTATTTTGTCCCTGGACCCTTTCTCTTTAACCTCAACTCATATATACTGATATGAGGTAAACTATAACCTTTTTAATGGCAACTTCCTAAGGACTTGGCAATCGTTAGAGCTAATTCTTGAGATACACTGGTTTCAAGAAAACACTGCCACAAACTATCCAAACACAAGTCCATCAAGAGTGGAGGACACTAAAACTGCCCTGCTGAGGGTCACAGGGTCAGCAACAATGCATGTCTGAGAAAGAATCCAAGCTGGCAAATTTTTATATTCACCTTCGCATTATCTGGAGTGTCAGGAATGCAGGAGAAGGGAGTAAGGGGAAAGAAATCAGGCTGATATCCTACTGAGAAGAACCACCAAGGAGAAGCACCTGAGAGAAAGGTCCAGAAAAAAGAGGCTGGAGTGGGAGCTGAAGAATTAGGGTTTGGAAAGGAGAAGTGTCTTGCTGAGTCTCATATGTGGTTAAGCAAAGGAACCCACACCAATACTTTGGAGGGCAGCTGAGAGGCAGGCCTACCAGGGACAGTCTTTAACACAGATTAGTGTAGGTTCCCCACACTGGGAAATACCTCCTTGGGATAACACTTCCAAAGAAAGCTGATGTGGAAAACTGGCCCATCCCCCAACAGCCTTGGCTGAGGCAGGCTGGGAGCCAGAGCCTTATTTTCTGGATTTCCTGTGCTCTCCCTAGCACCTGCAACCCCGAGGCATCCCTGAAGGGCTCCAAGGAACACAGTTTGCAAACCACTGGAGAAGTGAGAAAAGAATCAATCCTTGGATCTAAAGACCCAAACTTGAAGGCTGGCTCCGTAACTTACTAGTTAACTTCTACCTTCTCTGGGCCTCAGTTCCTTATCTCCACAATAACCTCTAACTCACCTGTGGAAACAAGGTAATATATGTACATCAAAGGCCCTGTGAACTGCAGCCCCATACAAAAGCATTCACTTTTATTCAGAACTCTTCTTGTTTATTCAAGAGTCAAGGCTTTGAAAGGGAACTCAAAAGTCATTTAGTCATCTTCTCACTCACTTGAGAGACAATCCTTTCTTCTACCAAGGATTACTAAGAAGGCAAATTGATTGACTAAGCCCTCATCAATGGGGGCTCCTAGCTTTGCTGTGGGAAGCAATTAGCACCTTAACTGTCTGGGCTACACTCCCGCTACTCACTCAGCACACCTGGTGAGCCCATTCCTTTCTGAGGGACATTACTTACCTTGCCTTTCCTAAATAGATTGTGAGTTTCTTGAAGGCAGCAACCTCTTTGGCAGTCCCCTTAGTCCTAAAGTTCCACCAAGGGCCTCATGCCCTACCTAAAATATTTTATTGGCTCCTCACTTCTTATAAGATCAAGTCCAAATTCCTCAGCCATAGATCCTTTCTTCTTATTCATACACTCTTTTTGAAGACTCCTACCCACTCCAAGGCTTCAGCCTTTAGCCTGATGACTCTGAGTACTCCTAGCTGTGACCTCTCTTTCCCCTGAGCTCTTGTTTTTCACAACCAGCAGCCCATTCAGCTGTCTATAAGGGGAGATATTAAAATATTGAACTGGTGTGGTCAAAGTAGGAGACATCCTACTATGCACACATTAACCATATAGCTGCTAGATCTTGGGACAGTCCTTAGGGACTGGCAGGGCAAGCAAGGCAGTGGAAGGGAATGAGGATGAGGCTGCTCAGGGCAGAGGCTATTTACATACATCACAGAGGCATTTTAATATTTTTATAACCATCCAGTAGATGTGAAGCCCAGCTAAACTCAATCTTGATCATCCCATGAGCCCCTCAAATTCAACATGTTCATGCTGCACTCAGCTTTTCCACCAACACCACCCCACCCCGGTGTCACCTTCTCTGTCCCAGTAGCAATGAATGCTCCACTAGCATCCACCCAGTCACCTAAGCCAGAAACCTGGGGATTCTTGGGACCACCTCCTCTCCCTCAATCTTATCCATCAGTCACCAAGTTCTCCCCTTTGCAACTCCCAAATAGCTCTCAAATTTGCACACTTTCTCCAGCCCAGCCCCTAACTCAGGGAACTTCCCTTGGCACTTAAGACCACTGGCCAGGAGTCTCCCTGACTCTGGCACTCCCTCCTCCAAGCCATTCTCTATTTTCCAGCTATGATCATCCTCTCTGAAGCCAACTCAATCATGGAACTATTCTTCTACAGTCGTGGCTCTGCTTTTCCCTGGGCTAAAGCACAAATTTCTTCACTTGGCATATATACGTGTATCATTACCTGCTTTTTTTTTTTTTTTAGCTCCTGCTAATCTAATCTCTCCCCACCCTCCTCCCCCATAATATTACTGCACTCCAAATACCACCCATAATCTCAGCTTCTGATTCTCTCATTTGCCGAAATCTCTCTGGCCTCTGGGTGTTTCCCCATGCAATCTATTCTTCCTAGAATTCTGCACTTCTTCAATCCCTACACACACACACACACACACACACACACACACACACACACACCCCTCACCTGAAGATCTCTGGTTTGTTTTTAGGTTTAGCTTGTATATCAATTCCTAAAGGAGCTTTCCTGACCATCCCCTGGCAAGACTGGAAGACTGAGCTGGGCACTCTCCTCTGTGCCCCTGGAATACTAAACCCTTCCTGCCTCCCACAGCAATGATGACACTATATTGCATTTGCCTTTTTTAAT
The DNA here is from genome assembly GCF_027406575.1 of Nycticebus coucang. Taxonomy (NCBI): domain Eukaryota; kingdom Metazoa; phylum Chordata; class Mammalia; order Primates; family Lorisidae; genus Nycticebus; species Nycticebus coucang. The sequence continues at coordinate 80,645,534 of NC_069789.1, forward strand.
TAAGAGGGAGGTTTGTCATTTTTTTTTTTTGTCTTTGAATACCCAAAGTAGAGATTTAATCAATGTTTCCTGAAATGAAACAAAGGAGCTCAGCCCAGCACCTCCACACAAGGTGGTCTGTGGGTAGGAATTGGTCATGCACCAAAAAGACGCCCCAGGTGTCTGCTCAGCCAGGCTCCTGCCTGCACACAGAAAGAAGCTAGTGCCACTTCACACACACTTCTGACACTCAATGCAGAAGCTAAGGGGGAGAAGAGATTAGCATAAACACTATAAATTCCTCAGCAGTCAGGGCCCAAAAGCAAGTTAGCAACTTGCAATCCTGATATGTCAAAGTCGGTTTAATCAATGTGCAGAGACAGAATCGTGGTGCACTGCCAGCCTGTCAGAGCAGCATCGAAATTGGAAGAAAACAGCAAGAATACTGAGGCAGGACATGAGATGATCACATCATGTCAAAGTGTGTTCATGAGTGTACACATATGTGTGTGGAAGACGGGGGTAAATGCAGCCTTCCTGATTTGGCACTGTATAGGCATTGCAAGGAAGGAACTGCATGTCCCTTGAGAGTTTTCTAATTGAGGCACAAACCAAGTATCTGTGTCTTGGAACTGTGACCTTCCAAAGTGCCACAGTGCCAACAGACTGCCCAGATCCAACCAATGAGCTGCATCTGCAGGAAATGAGTTAACACACCACTGAAGTGTTTCACAGAATTGGAGAGCCCCCACGTTGTGGCTCTGCCAATGGCCACGCCAAACCTAGTGTTCCCTTCTTCCCCATGCTACTCCTGTGTCCCTGCAGTTTCAATTCTGACTCAGCCAGCACAGTCACTCCAGGCCTCCTGTGATGGCAGGGCCTCTGGCCCAAGGACAACCTCTCTGCAGGGTCCCAGGCAGCTGAGATGAGCAGAACAGAGGAAAGGCTTGACCCAGCTTACTGACTAGCATGCCCTCCACCTAGCACACCCAGGGGAGGCTCTGCAGAGACAAGATGCTATCCCACTTTAAGCCACTCATAAGTGACTTAGAGCTCAGTCCAACCAAAGGCCCTGTGACAGAGTCACTTCAATTTCTCAAAGATCTCTCTTGTCCCAGGCTGTGGGAATGTAAAATTGCCCTGCTGCTTATCAGCCACTGAAGGAGGCAGGAAGGGTAATTGACACTGTGCCTCAAGCCCAGACCCCAAACTTACTTGGGTAAATCTAGAGGAAACATGCATATTTAAAGGAGACTTCAATTCTGAGGCTCTTGGTTGAGAACCCAGGAGACACAATATGGTGTGGCAGAAAGAGCAACATTTAGACTTGAGAGTCTTACCCACCTGGGCTCAAATCCTGGCTCTGTCACTTACTAGCTTCTGGACCTTAGGCAAGTTACTGAATTTCTCTAAACTTCAGTTAATTCATCAACAAAAAAGGACTGCACTTACCTCATCTGTTTGCTGCAATGATTAAATGAGATAATATTGTACTGATCTAGCTTGAGGCTTGGCATACAGCAGGTGCTCAGAAGATGTTAGTTCCCCTCCAAAATTTCAATTAAGTGCACTACACGCTTTGCAAAACTATTAAATGTGATAGGCAGAATGATGTGTCCCCCAAAGATGTCCATATTCTAATCTCTACAACCTGTAAATTAAGAGAATTAAAATTGCAGATGGAATTCAGATGACTAATCAGCAGACCCTTTAAACGGAGATATCACCCTGCACTATCATGGTCTCATTTATCTAAACACATAATCTCTAACCTAGTCATACCAGCTCCTAAAAGCAGAGAGGAAGATGAAAGAGTGAGTTGAGTTGGAAAGACCATGTAAGACAGACTCTACCTGCTGTTGCTGGCTTTGAAGATGGAGGAAGGAGACCACAAGCCAAGGAGTGCAGCAGCCTCAAGAAGCAGGAAACAACCCTTAGGTTTCAGTAAGAAAAAAGAGACCATGATACTACAACTGCAAAGAAACGAATCCTGTCAACAATGAGCATAAGTAGGAAGTAGATTCTCTCCTAGATCCTCCAGAAAGGAATGCCATCTGCCAATACCTTGACCTTAGCCTGGTGAGATTCATAGCATGCTCCTGCCATACAGAACTATAAGATAATAAATTTATGGGGCTTTTTTAAGCTACTAAATTTGTGGTAATTTTTAATAGCAGTAATATAAAACTGGTACACTATGCTATTTACATATAGATTTCACTTTTTAAATTCAGTTCCATTTTTACAGGAAAAAAAAATCCCCAAATGGAATAACAAGCAAGTTTTCTTTTACTCAGTTAATGACTCTTTGGAGAAACCTAGACATTCTGGATATTTGAACCCTGAGACTCTAATCCCGAAACCTTCCTGTTGGTGGCAGCTTGTGAAATGAGGTACACTATTTCACTATTTCACTATGGAAAAACAAAGAGCCTTGCAAGAAGAGCATTACCAAATCACCCTACAATGTACGATCATATCACAAGCTTAAAAAACAGTGGCTCAGCTAGGCACAGTGGTGCACTTGTTGTCCTGGCTGCTCGGGACGCTGAAGGAGAGGTCTCTGGGATCTCTGGACCACAGTTTGAGTCCAGCCTTCACAACATAGTGAGATCCTGTCTCTAAAAAAAAAAAAAATGGCCCAGATCCTTCTGGGTTTAAGAAAGGATCTAATAGGTATAGTTCTAAGAATGGTATAATCTGGAGATGAGAAACAATCCAGGTGCTATTTACCCCAAACACAGGTATCTAGAAATAACACAATAATCCAATAAGTGCCACAGCCCCACCCACCCCCAGAAAAGCTTTTCCGGGGATACAAATGGCACATTTCATGATGTCTCCCATTGTGCTAGACTCTGCTCTGCCACCAGCCAACAGAAAGTGAGAGTCTCTGTGGGTATTCGCTGCAAGGGAATAGCAGGGATGGAGCAGAGAGCATTTGGACCAAGAAAATGTCTTAGTTTTTAGTCCCGAGTATTTTCAGATTTAGAGAGCCCATGCCAAGAAGCTGTAAACATTAATTCAGCATGGCATCTGATCATCCTCTAAAATGCCTCTGAATCTTCAAACAGTGCATTAGCCACCCCAAAGCCAGGAAAAAAGAAGGAGCTGACAGCAGCAACTCTAAGCATTGTGTGCTGACAGAGTCCGCAGCCTCGGTAATGAAACAGCGCTCTGCTGTATTAATTAGATAATCTATAATAGCTTTATCCATTAGGCCCACTGTACTCTGATGTGCTCAGAATCCAACACTTGGCACCAAGCGAGCCTGTGCTCTTTAGTGAAGATTCACTTTATCCTCTATCACAGGCTGAGGCAAAATCTATGATAAGCTACAAGGGCAGGATGGTGACCTCATAGATATTGGGAGTCTCCAGACCAATGGTGCTGCCACATCCTCCCCCAGTCCTGGAAGTCCCCTCCAAAGACCACCACAGTCCAGCAAGGAAAATAAGCCTTCCCTGACCATCTAAGGCCAGCCCTGCTGGTGTGCATATAAGGAGCTAGCCTAGAAAAATGATGCTATTTCACCTGAAGAAGAAGGTATCAGGTGGGCTCCAAGATGACTTAGTGACATTCATGGGCCTTTGCAGAAAGGACTGGCCATTTCCATAGTTTCAGCCCTCTCTTTTACCTCTCCCTCTCCTTCTCCATTCTCTCTCCTGTATGACACAAAATAAAGAAAAAAATTATTTTTATTTTTTAACAGCACAGTCCACCTTTCCTCAGAAGACACCTGCTCTGTTGAACGAATCCTTTGACAAGCCACTTGAGGACACACCAGAATAACTACAGATGCTCACCGGATTGCTAGCAAAGGAAGCCAGCTCAGCTAACTGCAAGGTTTGAACTCGGCTGCTCTGAGTCTGCTAACTGAGGGTCAGAAATGACCTGTGGGGGACAATGGAGGAGGGGCCAAAGGAAAAGAGTAAGAGAAAACAGATGAAGTACCCAGGAAGGGGAGCTGAGAGAAAAGCATTAGGGAGAAGAACAGAGATGTTAAAAATGAATTCAAGGAACTGAAGCAAGTTTTCTAGATGATGTACAGTGTAAACCATCTTCACTGGGCCCCAGAAAATCTGCAGTAAAAGCTGCATTTCTCATCTGTGTGCTGTAAAGCCAGATTGTTCTGATGACAAAGAACCAAGTCCTGCCTTGACGTGGTTGCAGGACGAGAGCCGTCAGGTCTATCATATTTGATTGTATGCAGAAGCAAATATTCTGCACTGCAGAGGGGTAGGGGGGGAAGAGAATGGATTCTGGAACTTGGTAGACCAGGATCAAATCCTGGCCTCACCATTTACCATTGGAGGGTCTGCTCACAAAACGTCAGGATTACCTTCCCTGTCCCACAGAGGCAAAAATGCCTGCCTTACACTATCATTACAGGACATCCCGTCTCAGAACCTGGGTGTCTTTAGGAATCTGTACAGTGGGATGACAGGACTGGTGGTTCTGCCCACGACAGGTCATCTGCCACATCTTAAGTTTGCAATACCCTTTGCAACAGGCTTCATTTTAGAGTCAAAATGCTCTTTGTCATTTGCAACATTCTAGAACAAAGAGGGCATATTTTCTGATCTTTCTTATGTCTATGGAGAAAACCCAGGGAAGAGACAAAGAAACCACAGGGGTGAAGTGGTGTTTGGGACAACAGGAACCAATATCGCATGTCTGCTTGTGGCTGATGGAGAAATGACCTGAACTCTGGGTGAGAAGCTGTACAATTCTGTCCAGTACCTTACATCCGTCTGGTATTTAATATTTTGCATAGCATTGTCGTACATTTTATATATTACTTCTGTGATGTTGCATTTTGGAGAAAGAGCTGACTTTTAAAAAGTGACGTAACGTGTGCCAACTTACACAGTTCCCAAAACCAGGGCGAGGCCTCAAACTCAAGCCCAGTGTGCCTGTTAATTGACCGACCCTGTGTGCTCAGCTGGCTCATGTCCAGTTGGGCTTTTCCTCTCTTTGGTTTATGAATTCTGCCCCTCCTGTGCCGAGGGAAAGAAGAAAACTCAAGATGAGCCCAGAGGGGCCAGGGTGACCAGGACACACCTAGCACAGAGCTCCTATGGAGGAAGAGAGCCCTCTGGGCACAGCTGCACTTAGACACACTCTTCCAGGGCTGGCACCCATCACGGGAGCTCACTGGCCCACCATGTTGTCACCCTCTACAAGAACAGAGGGTGTAGAAGGCTGGGAATTGGGAACCTTTGAGCTTATCTGAACACGAAGGTAAGTCTGGGACACTGGAAGAGGCCTTTGGGTCCCTGTTGTCTGAGTGACAGGCTGTGCTGGCCTGTTCCCAGCAGAGAGATGGGGGATGTGAGCCATTGGAAAGGTTTTGTGCAGCTGGAAAGCTCTTGTGCAGTGGCTGGAAAGAGAACACTCAAGAACAAAATGGGGAGGAAAGATGAAGCCCTGTGTGCCCCACACCTGTACCCTTCCTCCTAAACCTAGCCTTCTTCTTCCCATGCCCCCAGTGAGATGGGATGCAGGGCTGCCACTTCCTGCAGTCTGTTACAGGCAAGCCAGCATCCCAGGTCCCCAGGGGCTCTCCCATGCTGTCATTGCATCCACAACCCAACCTGTGACTGAGACACAGCAGCTTCTGGCTGAGCTGTGGAGGGCAATGAACGAAGGTTTACCTGACTCTCCACTTCCCTCCTTGCTTCCATCGCCCTCTCCCAGGCTGCTTCACCTTCCCAAAACAGAGGTTCTCCCTCCTGACAGCCACTTTCTCTGGCCCTTTCTTACGGTGCTATGGAGAATCAGGATAAGAACGCACAAGACTCTGGGAGGTGGAGGTGGGCAGATTGCCTGAGCTCATGAGTTTGAGACCAGCCTGAAGTAGAGTAAGACCCCACATCAAAAAAAATAGCGGGGTGTTTTGGCGGGCACCTATAGTCCCAGCTACTTGGGAGGCTTAGCAAGAGAATCACTTGTGCCCAAAGGTTTGAGGTTGCCATGAGTTACGACGCCAGAGCACTCTACCGAGGGCAACAAAGTGAAACTCTGTCTCAAAATTTAAATAAATAAATAAATAAATATAATTAATTAATTTTAAAAAAAAGAACACAGAAGAGTTTGTCTCCATGCCAAACACACTTGCAGCTGCCCACAAATCCCAGCCCCCCTCCAAAGCCGATGAAGCAGGGATAGAGAATCAGGGCCCGTACCTGACATGTGATGCCTTTTAAGCTCTGAGCACCAGGGCACACAGTGACTCCAGTGTCTTCCTTAACCAGGTGCTACAACAGAGCAAGCCTGGCATTTCCGATTTGGGTAGGAAAGGAAAAGGATGACCAACACCGTGGTGTTCTCAAATCCAGCCATCCACCATCCAGGAACACTTGCTTGGTATCAACAAACAAATGTTAAAAGCAATGAATCATTAAATTAGCCAATTAAAAATAATAAGGGTAGAAGGTGGCCCCATTGTAAAACACAGATGTGCTATTGACTCCCCTTTCCCCAGGGGGATGGTTGTCAGGAATGCTGCTTTTCCAGACTCTGGGAAGAGCAGAGCATCTGAACAGCCCAGTAGTCCCAGCAGGGCTTCTTCTGTTGAGAGCATGGAGTCATCCTGGTCACCCATCAAGCTGTCTCCACTTTTCTTAATAACCAACACCAACTCTTTCTGCCACTGCCTATCCTGCAAGTGCAAACACAGACCAATCACTCCCCCAGATTCAGCTCCCTATTATTCTCTGTCTGACTGACAGGTCCTTTGACACATGCGACTTCCAGCCCACCTCCTCCAGACCACCCCTGCCCATAGCCCATTGTGCTATGTAGCATATCTGTGTATTTCAGAAATTGAAGTGAATTACAATTAGTTTCCTTTGAAGAATTTCAAGACACCCTGGGGAATCAATGAGCAGGGCCAGGAATCACTGATGTAAGGTTTCACTCCTAGGCATGGGAAACTTTTCAGTCTGGGCTCCTTCACCTCCTATGGAAGCCTGTGACAACTGCCTCTTTCCCCTGCCCTCCCTCCCCCACCGCACACTCACGCAACCTAAAAAAATAGGTAGCCCACTGCTGGAGACCATTTTCCAAAGAAAACATCTACCTGATCACAGGTGCAGCCTCAGACTGTGGTTGCCAAACCATACTGAGGTAATTGACATGAAAGTACTTTTGAAAGGTATAAAGCATTCTATAAATGTTAAGTCTTTATTATTTCCTTTTATTACTATTATTGCATGAAGGATTGTACTTGATGTACCAGTCTCTATTTACCACTCGATCTAGAGTACTCTGTCCATCTTGCTGGAATGGCTCCCTGGACTTCTATCCCCCAGCATTTAGTAGGCATTCCAGACTCATCTTTGAGATTGGATTAACTTGAACAGGGCTCCACAAAGGAATTCATTTTTTTTTTTTTTTTTTTTGAATTGAGACAGAATCTCACTCTATTGCCCTGGGTAGAGTGCCATGGCGTCACAATTCACAGCAACCTCCAACTCCTGGGCTCAAGCAATCCTCCTGCCTCAGCCTCCCAAGTAGCTGGGACTATAGGTACCCACAACACCACTCAGCTAGTTTTTTAGTAAAGACAGGGTCTCGCTCTTGCTCAAGTTGGTCTTGAACTCCTGAGCTCAAGGGACCCTCCAGCCTCGGCCTCCCAGAGCACTGGGATTAGAGGCGTGAGCCACTGCACCTGGCCCACAAAGATATTTCTTAAAAAGAAAAAATGCTGCCTCCTTGTAGGGATGAATTTGACTCTCACTAAGGAAAATCTATTTTTATGTTTTTATACTGTGACCAGATGACATCTTTGTTATTCTTTTGGCAAATAATACTAGTCTGTATAAGACTGTATAATAGTCTTATTATAAACACACAAAGGCCCTGCAAATAATACTAGACTATATAAGACTAGGAGAGAGAGACTTCCCCCCTCTGTGGGGGAAATTGCCTTAGATATGCCTCTCTCCAAAAGGCTACCAATGAAATGATGCCATTAAAGGTGACAGGTACTGAGAGATATTCACTGCCAATCACCATGCTAGTGCTGGGAACACGGAGATGAATGAGTTGCAGTCCCTGTCCTTAAGGGCTCGTCCTCTAGACAACAAGGTGGCTGTGTGTAGCGGTTTCATGCCGTCTGCACCTTGGCCCAGTTTGGCAGCAGAAGAGATAAAAGTCCAGCCCTGGCTGCCATAGACAAAGGTGTGGCCTAGTCAAGCTGGTCATGAACATGGGCTTAAAGGCAGTTCTTAAAAAAAAAAAAAAAATCCCCAAAACTACACTTGGGAAATACAAATCTAACCCTCTGAAACTTACGGGAAAAATATCTCAAATCTGAAATTTCTGTCTTTGATTTTATCCATAGTGTTGTT